>NC_082647.1:74853093-75156124 GCF_028023285.1 Balaenoptera ricei
GAGACTCAAGGTCATCCAGAGGTGAGAGTTTAGGGTCTTCTCACGTCTTTCCTGAGCATGCACACAGCTCTGGGCATGCTCCCAACCCTACACATATGCATGATCTTCTGGATTCCTAAACATACGTGAGGTCTTTTCAGGGTCCCCGTGTTCATCTCATTTCCAGATTTTCTTTGTAAGATTTTTGGCTAGCGTGTTGTTTGCCCCCAATTGTTATTGCTACCTCAGGCAGCTGCGGTGTTAAACCATTACCATTGGTTGTTTTCAACAAATGCCTCCAGAGAAAAGTCTGTTTGCACTGGATGAGCTCTGAATCAGATCAAATAAAGATAAGCCCTGCAAATGGAATTCCCAGGCAGGTCAGATAATGACAGTTCCCTAGGAATGGACTCGAAGGAACTCCCACCCCATTCGCTCACCTCTTGTGGCTGCTGGGCTGCTGGTTTTCACTGTGGTTGCAGGCTGTTGATTTTTAAAACTACCACAGAGCCGAGTAGGAGGATTTGAGACCAGCACAAGTTAATATGCCACAAAACAACCTGTTCTTACCAAGATTTCACCATTTTTTTTTGAACAAGTGCTCCCTAGACTGAAATGGCCTTTGCTTAATTTCAAATGCTGAAAAAGTTTACTTGGACAATTTTTGCCAGCATTCTCATTGCTTTAATGGAGGAAAGGATTTTCAGAGGTCTTGATTCCATCTTTCCTGCTGATATCACTTTCTTATGACTTGGGTAATTTGTGTAACCTCTCTAGGATACAGAACTCAAGATTAAATGTTTTGGATTATATAACCTAAAAGTTAGGTTTGTATAATGGTGAAGTGACTCCAACATAGGAGAAGCTCAGTAAACAATGGTTTCATGAGTGAGTTGTTGAAATGGAGGAAAAGCTGGTGTTTATGTTGTAGAGAGGTCAAGGAATATGCTTTAGTCCTCCCATCCCAACTTTAACTCTCTTATGTGGTCTGAGGAAAGAAGGGATAAGTTAGCCTAGCCAGAGCAAGCCAGACTCACGGTTACTATGGAGATCCCTAGCACTTGAGATATAGTGAAAATTCCCACCTGTGTCTGCAAAAATGCTGAGAGACAGAGAAGCAAGCCAAGTATGCCCTGAGAAACTGCAGTTTAGAATCTGGAGGAAACTAGTCAAAACCCCATATTTCAGGCCCAGAGGGAATGGTTAGGATAAGGTTCTAAGACCAGGGTATGGAAGCTAAGTAGGGACCGGGTGAGTGCTAATTTAGGTCAGAAATAGGGCTGGGAGATTAGATGGAGACGGTAAGTGGCAGAAAAGGGTTCCAGCATGCTTCTTAGATCAGTAGGACCTAGTAGCCTGTGTTGAACTAATGAAATGGAGGCTTAAAGGCCCAGAGTGAAAGAAGGGGACTACAGTATGGGGTATCAATACCGCCTGCAACCTCGGAGAGGGGTGAGATCACTGTGGGGTTAGCCAGGCCATGAACATGGTCCCAGGTCACATGGAAAGGTCATGGTTAAAACTAAATGTTGGGGGGACTTCCCTGGCAGTCCAGTGGTTAAGACTCTGCACTTCCACTGCAGGGGGCACGGGTTCAATCCCTGGTCTGGACCTAAGATCCCGCATGCCATACACAGCGTGGCCGAAAATTTTTTTTTATTTTTTAAAATTAAAAAAAAATAAATAAAAGGAAAAGGTATATTAAAAAAAATAAATGTTGGAAAAGAGATGAAGTATTAAGGCAGGGAGGAAGAGGCTGTTTTTTCGTAATCTTTCCACACTAGAGAAAAGTCATCCTCCTCCTGTGTATGGTAGAAGGAGTAGAAGTGGCTGTCTTTTCTCCTTGCCAGAAGCCCCCCAGAATCCTTTCATCACCTAATTAAACAAACTCATGAATCGGCGAGAAAGGCAGAGTTGGGCAAAGATAAGCACAGAACTTAAAGACAGCAAACTGCCCTCACTGAATCCATTATGAACACTTCTCAGTTACACACAACATGTTCAGCTGGTATGCCCCTGTCTTCCTCAACTATCTTTTATAAAGTGAGAACTTTTATTTTTATTTCCTATTTCATGAATTACATATTAACTTTTGTGTACAAATTTATCCCCTATATAATAATTAAAAGTAAGACTGTAATACTTCCTTTTAAAAAGTATAGCTGTTTGAGTTTCTACTTTTAAATAAGAAGTTCCATCAACTCGTGAGCAGAGTAGAATTGTAGAGAACTTTCTAAGTGAGCTATAGATATTTTCATGTTGTTTATTTACAATCAAATCTTAATTGCCCACAAAATTTATTGACATGTTGGTAAAATGATGTTCTTTCTCTCTTTTAATAAAGCCTTTTGTTTTACAAAAGGCTCTGAAAAAAACAAGCTACAGACTGGGGGAAATGTTTGCAAGCCACATAACTGACAAAGAACTCATATCTAGAATATATAAAGAATTCCTAAAACTCAACAGTAAACAAACAGTCCAACTAGAAAAGACATGAATGGAGATTTCACAAAAGAAGATACGCAGATGACAAATATGCACATGAAGATACATTTAACAACACTAGCTATTAGGGAAACACAAATTAAGACCTGATATGATATCACTACACATCTATTAGAACAGCTAAAATAAAAACTGTGACAATACCAAATGCTGGTGAGGATGTGAAGAAATTCAGTCACTCATACTGCTGGTGGGAATGTAAACTGCTACAGCCACTCTGGAAAACAATTTGGCAGGTTCTTAAAAATCTAAACACATACTTACCATACAACCAAACAATCACACTCCTGGGCATTTATTCCAGAGAAAGGTAAGCTTATGACCACACAAAAATGTGTACATGAATGTTTGGGGCATCCTTATTTATAATTGCCAAGATTGGAAATAATCCAAATATCCTTCAGTGGGTGAATGGTTAAACACTCTATGATACATCCATGTGATGGAATACTACTCAGCAATAAAAAGAAATAAGCTATTGATTCATGAAACTACCTGGATTGATCTCTAAGGAATTATACTGAGTGAAGAAAACAGTTTCTAAAGTATACTAATACCATATTATTCCACTTACATAATATTCTCAAAATGACAAAGTTAAAGAAATGTAGAACAGGTTAGTGGTTGCAGAGGTTAGCAATGGGATGCGGAGCTTGGAGGGAAAGGTCAGAGAGGGTTGAGTGTGACTACAAAGGAGCAGCAAGAAGGATCTTTGTGGTGATGGAAGAGTTCTGTATGTACATTGATTGTGGTGATGGTTGTATAAGTCCACACATATGCTGAAATGGCATAGAACTGCACACACACACACACTCAAATGAGTGCATGTAAAACTGGTGATAAATTGATTAAAGTCTATTGATTGTACTGATGTCAACTTTCTGGTTTTGATGCGGTACCATAGTTATGTAAGAAGTTGTATAAGATGTAACCTTGGGGGGAAACTGGATGAAGGGTGCAGGGGACCTCTCTGTGCTATTTTTGCGACTTCCTGTGGATCTGTAATTATTTCAATATATAAAGTTTAAGATGTTAAGACCAATAACTTGGTAAATATGCTTTTTATTGTCTTCAAGCCCTCTGGGGGAGGTGAAGGTATGAGGAAGATATAATGCTACAAGCACCTTGCTTTTTCTTATATCTCATTGCTTAAATTGTGTCATGAATTGTTCAATTGACAGAAGGGCCAAAATCTAGATCTCTATGCAAGTTGTGTGAGACCAGTGGGAAGATTTTGTTTTTCAACTGTTGCTTAACTGCTGTTTTTCAAATTAAGTCTTCCATACACTCTCTTTGTGGAAGTATTTATTTCAAGATAAAGTGTTTTAAGGGGTGGCAGGAGTGTAGGTATTTGCTACAGCATCCTTTGTGCTTCTCATTATTGTTCCAAAACCCAACAGCCATTACAGCCAAAAGGCACTGAACCAGAGGCTGAATTTCCAAACCTGAAAGTTCCAGTGCCCATCCTCAGAATCTGGTCTGAGGTCCTCTAATAGAATTTAAAAACTGTCGTGAGGTGATTCTGACAAGCAGCCAAGTTGGGGAACTTCTAGACTAGAGGATGCTGGAGCCCTCCTTCCTGATATGAAAAGGCAAGGTCTCCTAGAATCCATGTGTAAGATTTGATTTCCACTTAAACGTACTTCCTCGTGAGGAAACGTGATTCTTATGAGATGGAGTATGTACAACCCATCCCGTTTTATTTTGTCGTCTTCTCTTGGTTGTGTGTGTGATTCAGCCATGACTTCTCACCTCATTTCCACTGAGGTGGAACTCCTTAGGAACAGATGCCCTGTAATCCTTATCTGTGGTTCTTTCCTAACTTTTACCACAAGGTGTGGAATTCTGGGTAATTCATTGCTTTACATTGCAGTCATTAAACACTTCCATTTTTATAACCTAATTTGCATCTTTCATCAGTGAGAGAATATATTCTAACTCAGGAGCC
The DNA here is from genome assembly GCF_028023285.1 of Balaenoptera ricei. NCBI lineage: Eukaryota > Metazoa > Chordata > Mammalia > Artiodactyla > Balaenopteridae > Balaenoptera > Balaenoptera ricei. The sequence continues at coordinate 74,857,526 of NC_082647.1, forward strand.
TACACTAATTCTACAGGTTACTCTAGCAGGTGATGGTTTGAATCTTTTCAAATATTTGGCTGGGTTATTGTAAAGGACTTCTGAGTTGGAGCTACCAGTTGTTTGATTTGGAATATGGTAACAAGGATAATGACCTTGCAGGCAGTGGAGAGAGGCCACGACCTGGAATATGGGGCAGTGACCCAGAAGCTTGTCCTCAGCAATTGGAGAAGTCCATAGTGCTTACCTTTTATATATCATTACCATCTTCCTTCCTCTTTCTTGAGAGTTCCTTGTTCCTTCTCCTCTTGCTTCACATACCCAGTATTTAACCCATTTTGACTTTCAGCTGCCTGCCAAATAAATCTTAATAAAGTCTCAACCCAAGATGATATCTGGTAAAGTTGCATGCATGACTCCATCCAGAGGTGTCTACATTTGAAAGGGATGCTGCTGTGGCCTGCTACTGGGATGAAGGAGGGAGAATATCTGTCTTCATTGCCCCTGCCTTCATTCCCACTTTTTGTTCTGCTACTAGTATCTTAAAGATCAAGGATATTTTAAGCTACAGCAACCTCTAGGAAGTTACCTCTTTCATTCTTACACTTATCCCTTTGATAAAAGTGAGTAAATTTATAAAGGAATATTCTCTCAGAAATGTTGAGAATGACTAAACCCACAGTATGGAATAAAAATTATCTTAATTTTCTATTACTGTTTAAAAAAACCTGCAATTTTATTCAACAAGTTATAAGAGCTATTCAGTGGAATTTCCTGTATCAGTGCTAAGAATTCAGTAGAAACCCCTTAACACTATAAGGGAGGGAATAGCCTTGGATCTAGTTCAGTCCAGAATCTTCTTTTATCCCATTTTCCAAATTATGCTGATCCTCTTCTGTGTGTCCAATGCCATCCTTGTTCCATTACCGTCTGTGCTGGGATGTTATTTTCTGGTCTCTGAATCCTTATCCTCAACCCTAAAAATAATTCACAACTACGTGCCTTATACTTCCCATGTATGGTCTCATTTAACCCTTAAACAATCCAAATGCAGTTATTTTGTACATTTATACTTTTATATCCATTTTATAGATGCTGAAGTACAAAACATTTAAGTAATTTACTCAAAGTAACACAGTAAATGAGCTGGAATTTAAACGCAGTTCTGTGTCATGTAATATTTAGTATGTAAGGTGAACATTGTAAAGCCATCATTCATCCTAGGAATTAAACACCAATGATGCTGTTGAAAGAGTCAGTGTTCTTAAACCGTTTCTTGAGGATGCCTCCTTCATGAGCATGTTCAATCTTCCCTTTAAGAGAACTTTCTGAACAAGTTCCAGAGTTTTGTTACATCCAATACCTTTATAAGATGCCCAGCATTATACAGTCATTAGCTTTGGAGAAGTGTTTCTGGCAGTGTTTGCTTGGGCCTGCAGCTCTGCCTTTCTCTCTCCCTTGCTCTGAGTTTCCGTGTTTTGCCCCTCTACACTCATTTTCTAACCCAGGATGGCCAACTGGTGGTAAATGTAACTTAATGATTGAGTTCTGAAATTAGAGTCTCCATTGAGCTGAAGCGTTGATTCCATGGTGCTGCTTTGGCATGCTAGGAACGGCTCCCAACCAGGTCCATGTCACAGCCCTTCAGCTGCCAACTTATCAACACAGAATTTCCCTTTTGCACCCATAATCTAATCATCTTGTATTCACTTCTCTCCATGTCCTTGGAAGCGTGCTTGTTTTGGCTTGTGTGATAAGCCCAGCCATCAGTGGTCCATAGACATTCAATATTTTTACCTGCTCTTCTTTCCTTACCATGTTTCGTTAGCTCCAACCATCCAGATCCAAGGCAGCAAGATTGTTAAGTGATTGAACTCATTTTCTTCATTTGCTGTGCTGTCAGATTTCTAGCTTCTTTATAAAACTAGCTCAGTCATGTGGCAGGTTCAACCGGAGATTCCAGATGCAAATCATTTTTTCCACCATAGACTATCAGTCTTAGAGTTTGAACTGTAAAGTTGGCAGAAAACAAGTTTTTTGTAACATGCCCTATTATAGTGACCTGTAAAATGAAAAGATTAAAAGATTAAAAAAAAAAAGCCTAGTGATTTTTATTCTTCATATGTAGGCAGACAATATAGTTTTCTTCATAAATTGAATATTTGCATAGCACTGAAGAAATTTTTCTATCAGCTTTTTTCTATAACAATCTTCAGAGTACCAGGCCAGATTTCCAAAAAGGACAATATATGGAACGCTTTCATTTTTCAACTTTTCTGAATCCTTTTCCTCATGTTCAGGTACTCATTTTTCTAATTTAACATCTAATTCCATTTATAATGATTGAATTTTTATGTATTAAGAAAAAAACTGGCACTACATGTATATGTTTAAAGGAAAATAGTTAATTCATAAATAGGATGATAATTTGATATTTATGAAGCACCAGCTTTATCTATTAATATGAGAATTCTGCAATTATCATTGAACTGTTCTTTGAAATTTTAGAAAATGGCAAAAAAATAGGGGTTACTAAATTTCACAATTAAAATTCAAGAATGGAAAAATCATTTTGCATAAATGAGTGTTTAGATACATGTTCCTCTGTATTGACAGTAGTACTGGAATTATGAGACTTCACTTTCAAACTGAATATTGTGTTCAAATATCAAGCTACCAAGCAGTGACTATTTATGCTCTAGCCTCCTACACACGGTAGGCACTTCTGAATGAATGAAGTTGGGTGATCAGTTAGTTGAAAGATACTTTGAAAGGGAAACAGATAGGATAAACATTAAAGAAGTGATTTTACATTACCTATGTTAAAGGAAGTATAAAACTATGTAGATAAATAAAGTTAATGCCTTCCCATTTGTTCTAGTTCCTATCACTGCATAACAAAACACCCTAAAACATAGTGGCTAAAAAGAACAACCGTCATTTATTTTGCTCACAAGTCAGCAGTTTGGGTAAGGACAGCTCATTTCTGCTCCACATGGTTTCAAGTAGATGGCTCTTCTGGGAGCTGGAGGACCTACATTCAAGAGAGCTTCCTCACAAGTTTGGCAAGTTTGTGCTGGCTCTTGGTGCCCGTGGCGAGGCTCCCCCTGCAGACTTCCCAGTGGGCTACTGGGTCTTCCTCACAACATGGTAGCTAGGTTTCAAGAGACACAGAGCAGAAGAGACACAGAGTCAGTTTCTTAAAGTCTGAGCCCAGAAACTCACACAGTATCGCTTCTGCTATATTCTATTGGTTGAGGAGTCACAGAGCCCGATTCATGGTGAGGGGGACACAGACGCCAGCCCTAGAAGAAAGGAATGTCAAATAATCTGCATACCATTGCATTAAAGTGAAGCCCAAGCCTCTTCCCTCAGCCTCAAGGCCTTAGGGATTGATCGTCTTTTTTCTGTAAAAGCCAGATAGTAAATATTTTAGGTTTGCTGGCAGGTAAAACAACAATCTCTATTGCACCTACTCAACTCTGCTGTTGTAGTGAGAAAGCAACCATAGGCAGTATGTAAACAAAAGGAAATGTCTGTATTCCAATCTAATTTTATTCACCGAAATATGTGGCAGGCCCACTGGCCATTGTTTCCCAGCCCCTACTGTACATGACATACCTCCTCTTGCTTCTCCATTCTCGCCTCTCCTCTGCTTACTAAGCTCCAGTCACACAGCTTACTCTTAGCCCCTCTAAGACAAAAAGCTTGTTTTGCCTTGGGGCCTGTCCACACCTATTTCTAATAACATTTGCCTTGGCCTAAAAACTACATCCTCAGCAAGTTCTTCACTAATTGTACCTTACAGATCTCCCCTTGCTATCTATTCTCACTGATAATTCTCTATTCCCTTAGTAGCACCTTGCATCTTATAATTTATATATGAATTTGTTTTCTTCAGCATTCCACTAATATTTGAGTATTGACTGTGATCCAGGTGTTCTAGACACTGGTGTTAAGTTGATAAACATGGCTGACAAAGTTCCTGTCCAAACAGGACAAACATTCTTTATGAAGAGTCATAAAATAAACAAGAAAATATCAGATAGTGTTTAGCGCTATCAAGAAAATTAAACAGGACTATGAGAGACAGGTCAGGGAAGGCCTCAGTGAAGAGGTGACATTTGAGCTGAACACTAAACTATAAGGAGGCAGCCAGGGAAAGATTTGGAAGAAGAGATTTTTATGCAGGGAGCAAAGTCCATGGGTCATGTGGGGTGTGGGTGGGAGAGTGAAGCTTGGCATGACCAAGGAAACAGAGAGAAGCAGTATGGGTGGAGCAAAGTAGGTGAGGGGAAGGATGCTAAGAGGTAAGGTCGGAAAGGCAGGAGCCAGATGTTGCAGGGCCCACAGACCTAAAGAAACAGTTCAGATTTTATTCTACGTGTCTACAGGCATTAAATGTCCACCAGCACGTATGGAGCATGTGCATTGTGTTGGGCCCTGTGTTGAGTCCTAAGATATAACAGTGAACGTGTTGCATCTCTCATTTTTTTAATTGCAGTATAGTTGATTTACAATGTTGTGTTTATTTCTGCTGTACCGCAAAGTGACTCAATTATACATACATATGTGTGTGTATAAAAATGAAATGAAGGAAGCAATAGAATTTTTTCATATGCGCATTCTTTTTTATATTCTTTTCCATTATGGTTTATCCCAGGGCACTGAATATAGTTCCCTGTGCTATACAGTAGGACCTTGTTGTCCATCCATTCTATGTGTAATAGTTTGCATCTACTAACCCCACACTCCCAGTCCATCCCTCCTCCACCCCCTGAGTCTCCCATTAGACTTTGTTCTTCACAAGGGCTGGGATTCTTTCTTCTTTCTCATCACAGTGTTCCCAGAGCTTGGCACTTAAGAAGCACTCCATAAATATTTGTTGAATAAATAAAGGCATGAATGCATGCATGAGAATATTTTTGAAATTTTTTGGCATTGTAAAGGTATTCTCAAGCTCAAAAATATGGGAGACCTGATGTAAATCTTCATAAATATGTTATCACTAAAATATAACTTTTTCTCAGAACTATGATGGAAAAAAATGATATGAAGGAAACCATAGAATGTTTTTTAGAGCATATAGTTATTCAAGTTGGACTAAGCATAGTGGGAAATTTTCCTGGGTCTTGAGACAAGAGCCCTGGCTCTGAACAAGTCACACCCCCAATTTCTATGTATTTCTTGAATAACATATTATTTTCCTGCTTTGAGCCATGGATACCAGGGGAAAGGCAGCTGTAACACGTTTTAGTGAACATAATACACTGTCACTATAAAAAGTGTTTGCTGTTATAAAACATTGTTTCTCACTTCATTTCACATAATCATAACCCATTAGGCATCTCTTTCTTTGACCTTCAATAAATATCTGAGGACACAAAGAAAGCTACACATGATATAATGGATTTCTCCACTTTCAATTTGTTGGAGAAAAAAAGACTTCCCTTAGGTTCTTTGATTCTCATTTGCATTTCTTTCTTTATAGTGTGGTTACCCTGTTCAAAATACACACTATTTTTATATTTGTATCTTAATTTTGTCAGGTTCAATGTAAACGATCACACAAATGTGGTATTTAACACGCAATTTCTTAGCAGTTGGCCAAACTGCCAGCATTTCAGGGGACTTTTCCTTTTCTCTGTGCATGGCATTGGGAGATCATTCCACAGATACTTTCAACCCTCTCTAAAATAAAAGCCAACTCACTCTCATTCTCAAACTTAGCATCTTTTACTCTTTTTTTTTTTAACATCTTTATTGGAGTATAATTGCTCCACAATGGTGTGTTAGTTTCCGCTTTATAACAAAGTGAATCAGTTACACACATACACATGTTCCCATATCTCTTCCCTCTTGCGTCTCCCTCCCTCCCACCCTCCCTATCCCGCCCCTCTAGGTGGTCACAAAGCACTGAGCTGATCTCCCTGTGCTATGCGGCTGCTTCCCACTAGCTATCTATTTTACATTTGGTACTGTATATATGTCCATGCCACTCTCTCACTTTGTCACAGCTTACCCTTCCCCCTCCCCATATCCTCAAATCCATTATCTAGTAAGTCTGTTTTTATTCCCGTCTTGCCCCTAGGTTCTTCATGACCTTCTTTTTTTTTTTTTCTTTTTCTTAGATTCCATATATATGTGTTAGCATAAGGTGTTTGGTTTTCTCTTTCTGACTTACTTCACTCTGTATGACAGACTCTAGGTCCATCCACCTCACTACAAATAACTCAATTTCATTTCTTTTTATGACTGAGTAATATTCCATTGTATATATGTGCCACATCTTCTTTATCCATTCATCTGTCGATGGACACTTAGGTTGCTTCCATGTCCTGGCTACTGTAAATAGAGCTGCAATGAACATTTTGGAACATGACTCTTTTTGAATTATGGTTTTCTCAGGGTATATGCCCAGTAATGGGATTGCTGGGTCATATGGTAGTTCTATTTTTAGTTTCTTAAGGAACCTCCATACTGTTCTCCATAGTGGCTGTATCAATTTACATTCCCAGCAACAGTGCAATAGTGTTCCCTTTTCTCCACACCCTCTCCAGCATTTATTGTTTCTAGATTTTTTGATGATGGCCATTCTGACCAGTGTGAGATGATATCTCATTGTAGTTTTGATTTGCATTTCTCTAATGATTAATGATGTTGAGCATTCTTTCATGTGTTTGTTGGCAATCTGTGTATCTTCTTTGGAGAAATGTCTATTTAGGTCTTCTGCCCATTTTTGGATCGGGTTGTTTGTTCTTTTGATATTGAGCTGCATGAGCTGCTTGTAAATTTTGGAGATGAATCCTTCATCAGTTGCTTCATTTGCAAATCTTTTCTCCCATTCTGAGGGTTGTCTTTTCGTCTTGTTTGTGGTTTCCTTTGCTGTGCAAAAGCTTTTACGTTTCATTAGGTCCCATTTGTTTCTTTGTGTTTTTATTTCCAATTCTCTAGGAGGTGGGTCAAAAAGGATCTTGCTGTGATTTATGTCATAGAGTGTTCTGCCTACGTTTTCCTCTAAGAGTTTGATAGTGTCTAGCCTTACATTTAGGTCTTTAATCCATTTTGAGTTTATTTTTGTGTATGGTGTTAGAGAGTGTTCTAATTTCATACTTTTACATGTACCTGTCCAGTTTTCCCAGCACCACTTATTGAAGAGGCTGTCTTTTCTCCACTGTATATGCTTGCCTCCTTTATCAAAGATAAGGTGACCATATGTGCGTGGGTTTATCTCTGGGCTTTCTATCCTGTTCTATTGATCTTTATTTCTGTTTTTGTGCCAGTACCATACTGTCTTGATTACTGTAGCTTTGTAGTATAGTCTGAAGTCAGGGAGCCTGATTCCTCCAGCTCCATTTTTCGTTCTCAAGATTGCTTTGGCTATTCGGGGTCTTTTGTGTTTCCATGCAAATTGTGAAATTTTTTGTTCTAGTTCTGTGAAAAATGCCAATGGTAGTTAGATAGGGATTGCATTAAATCTCTAGATTGCTTTGAGTAGTAGATTCATTTTCACAATGTTGATTCTTCCAATCCAAGAACATGGTATATCTCTCCATCTATTTGTATCATCTTTAATTTCTTTCATCAGTGTCTTATAATTTTCTGCATACAGGTCTTTTGTCTCCTTAGGTAGGTTTATTCCTAGATATTTTATTCTTTTTGTTACAGTGGTAAATGGGAGTGTTTTCTTAATTTCACTTTCAGATTTTTCATCATTAGTGTATAGGAATGCCAGAGATTTCTGTGCATTAATTTTGTATCCTGCTACTTTACCAAATTCATTGATTAGCTCTATTAGTTTTCTGGTAGCATCTTTAGGATTCTCTATGTACAGTATCATGTCATCTGCAAACAGTGACAGCTTTACTTCTTCTTTTCCTATTTGGATTCCTTTTATTTCTTTTTCTTCTCTGATTGCTGTGGCTAAAACTTCCAAAACTATGTTGAATAATAGTGGTGAGAGTGGGCAAACTTGTCTTGTTCCTGATCTTAGTGGAAATGGTTTCAGTTTTTCGCCATTGAGGACGATGTTGGCTGTGGGTTTGTCATATGTGGCCTTTATTATGTCGAGGTAACTTCCCCCTATGCCTACTTTCTGCAGAGTTTTTATCATAAATGGGTGTTGAATTTTGTCGAAAGCTTTCTCTGCATCTATTGAGATGATCATATGGTTTTTCTCCTTCAATTTGTTAATATGGTGTATCACATTGATTGATTTGCGTATATTGAAGAATCCTTGCATTCCTGGGGTAATCCCCACTTGATCATGGTGTATGATCCTTTTAATGTGCTGTTGGATTCTGTTTGCTAGTACTTTGTTGAGGATTTTTGCATCTATGTTCATCAGTGATATTGGCCTGTAGTTGTCTTTCTTTGTGACATCTTTGTCTGGTTTTGGTATCAGGGTGATGGTGGCCTTGTAGAATGAGTTTTGGAGTGTTCCTCCCTCTGCTATATTTTGGAAGAGTTTGAAAAGGATAGGTGTTAGCTCTTCTCTAAATGTTTGATAGAATTCACCTGTGAAGGCATCTGGTCAGCATCTTTTACTCTTGAATTGATTCCTTTTTCTTTTTTTCTGCAAACAAAAGTAGTTTTGCCCTCTTTAATGTCATGGTTTTTATGAGCATATTTCTAATAGGCTTGATCAATAGTTTTCAACCAGGGATGATTTCGTCCCACAGGGGACATTTGACAATATCTGGAGACATTTTTGGTTATCAGAACCTGGGAGGATGCAGAGGAGGATACTGGCATCTAGTGGGTAGAGCCCAGAGATCCAGCTAAACATCCTACAATGCACAGAACAGCCACCCACAACAAAGTATTATCTGGCCCCAAGTGTCAATAGTGTGAAGTTTGAGAAACCCTGAGCCAGATTAAGATCTTGCCTCCATCTTTTTGAATAGATGGTTGCTTGCAATAGTTTATATGCTTTAAAAGCACTTGGTAATTCAAATCTGTCTTCAGGTTCCCACACAGTGATGAGCAAATCAGTTCAGAGAAGGTTAGTAGGGCTTGGTTCCCTCAACCTTCTACCACAAGTGGAAGTCAGATACCTGTCCTTGAGTTTATGAGAAGAAGCCTAAATCCTAGGGCTCTGTATGCTTAACACCCTGTGCCAGTAGGCAGGTCACAGTGAGGTGACTGAGCCTCTCATCTCTTCCTCTGGTAGATGATTAATTATGAGAAAGGTCTCTGCATGAACTCAGAATTTCATCTGTCTCCTAGAGTAAGTTGTCTGTGTTCAGGAAACATCTCTTTTGATTCAAGCCACCAGAAATTGATTATGCTTAACCCACATATGCTCTGCAGAGCAAGCCTTCCGAGGCAGGTGAAAGCCATGAAATTTCACAGGTACTGTAAAGTGCTAAAAATTTGGATGGCAAATGCACAAATACTGCCATCAATATCCTCAGGCTTAGAGCTGCTATTAACATCAAGCATACATACTATGACTTTATTTCCTAAACTACATAGATAGTGCTTAAATGTATGGATTTATTATCACATTTGGCATATTTTATTTATAGCATAAGAAAGGTGAAACATTCTACAGCATTGCATGTTAAGATTAGGATTTATTGTCCAGGAATCCTTGAACAATTTTATCAAAAGCCCATTTCTAGGTGGTGTTTTTCTGCAATAAATCATACAGCAAGAATCTATCAGTGGACACCAGGAAGAGATAAATGAGTGTAGAGGAAAGAGGGTCATCACAGATTTTTTTCTGTATCATGACCTGTCATTGGCAGAAATCCATTTATTATGGTTCACAGATGATTTTTTTACCTACTTGCTCTGTTTTCTGTTCAGGATGTTAGCTAAGATAAAATGAAAACCTGGCAAAATGTAAGCTATCAAAATCCATGAAGACAGACATAACTTAAAGATCATGAGACACAAAGAGTATCGATTTTTTTCCCTCCTCTCATGTAACTGCAACTTTCAGGGGAAATATATTTTTAAATGTAAATATTTTAATTTTTAAAGTAATTGCTCTGCTCAGGTTGGTAGTATAATTACTGGAAAAGCAATTTCCATTGCAGACTAGAATTTTCCCCCCAGAATGTTCCTTCAGTAGAAAAGCAGTAGAAGAAGTATCTAATAGTTGTTGAGTAGTTTTCAGGCACCCCCTGAGTGAGTTTTCTGGTTTTTTTTAACATACCCTATCTTATTGAATCTGTCATCAGAACTCTGTAATTTGGAACAAGACCAGGTACATGAAGAAATACATGCTAACTGCCAGGCTAAATATGAGAACAACTACAGTTGAATTTACATTTGATTGAAAGAATTCAATAAAATATAGTATTTCAGGTTTCTTTTTAAAAATATATTTATTTTTGCCCTGCCTTTTCCCCTTCAAGTTGTCTTGGCTAAGAAAAAACTTGCAAAATATGTTTCCAGCTTTTTAAAATGAAACACTAGCAAGTATACATTGAATGAGTGCTGTATTTCCACAAGCATACTTAAAACATGTTTGTTTTTTGAAAGGGAGGCTGTGGAGCTGCCATCTCTACATACTCTGGGATGGAGGTTCATCAACTTGAGATAATGCTACATGACACCCTAGAGAGCCACTCGCTCTCCACACCCCTCCACAATCCTAAAGACCCCCCCAAATAGATACTAGCTTTAAACACAATCTAGATGAACAATAGAGAAAATATAGGTAGACGATGGCTTTCCCAGTATATGACCCAGAAGAGGTCCCCGGCCTTCCATTAAGAAATCCAGAGCAATAGAGGTTCCCATCTCACCTCCTTCCTGAGCAGGTGAGGACAAGCCCTCCATCTGGGGGGCTCATAAACCTGCACACCAGCCCTGAGCTCACAGACAAGAGCCAGTAGCAAAATGGAAGTGAATACTTCCTTCCTGTACCTTCTGAAATACAATCTGCCACTCTGAAATACTTGGTGGGAGAAATTGGATAGAATTTTTTAGTCACAGGTAAAGTACCAGGGACTAGATCAAGGCAAGTAAGGTACTTGCCTGGGGCGGGGGGTTGGGGGGGCAAAATTTAAGGGGAGTAGTGGTGCCCAAAAGCTCAGTCACCAAAAGAATATTTTAATGACACTCTTAAGTGTTAAAATCACTGCCTAAAAATCCACAGTGAGTAAAATACCCATATTTTAAATCAGACAAGATCAGTATTATTGATTTTTGTTTTGCTCTGATATGGCTCAGTGTGGCCCTGCACCGAATCCACTGAAGTGGAAGGGGACGTTAAAGAAAGCCAACTGCCATCTTTGTAACTGCAGCGGGTCTGCTTTGACAGGCTGGACATCTTCTGGAAGCAGGAATTTATCACATGTTAATGCTGTGAAGGTCGTGCTTGGGAGCAGCACAGAGAAGATTATGGAGAGAGTCTAGTCACAGGCGCTAATCCTGGTCTGTGACCCACCAGCCATAAAACCTTGGGCAAGTCACTTGACTTTCCCTGTGGCCATTTCCTGATCCGTAAAAGAATGTTGGAGAAAAATCAAGGTTTTGCAGTATTTCTGGAAGCTACCATATCAACGAAAGATATCTATATTAAAATAGATGACTTGGTCACTGAATTGCATTTATTCAAGGTTAATCTGAATTATTATTTTGTTTATTCTCCTAATAAAAGCATTTCATTAGATTAGCTTTTAAATCCTTTAATCTGGGTACCAGAAAGGCCCTGAAATCAACTCTGAAAGCCAGTGGTAAATTCCGTTCCACTCCTGCCAAGATATATCTGTTTTGAGGACCCATAAAAGACTTTCAAGTTTATGGATTCTATGCCTTTAATAAACATTGTGCATGTTTGGTTCTTAGAATATGGTGTGGTATTAGATGCCTCATTCTTTTCCACGTTAACAGTCCCTTCCTGCGGGGATCTAGGTAGAACTAAACCTGGGGAAGTGATCAGAGACACTGCTCATTGCTAGTCACTTTTGGAGTGAAGCCCATGAAAGAGAAGATTCGTGAAGACAGCAGTTTTACATCGCATAATTGTCTCAGACTTCTCTAATTTGCCATGTTAATCAAAATTTACCCCGGCATTAGTAACTTAAAATTTTTTTTAAATCCCTTGTCCAATAATTATCCCATCTCTTCCTTCAGCATACTGTGGTACTTCACTTATAGAATTTTGGACAGTCATTTTTCTTTATTTTATTTTTTTCCAGACAGAATTTTATTTATTTATTTATTTATTTTTGGCTGCATTTGTGTCTTCGTTGCTGCGTGCAGGCTTTCTCTAGTTGCTGCGAGCCGTGCGCTATTCTTCGTTGCGGCGTGCGGGCTTCTCACTGTGGTGGCTTCTGTTGTTGCGGAGCACCGGCTCCAGGCACGCGGGCTTCAGTAGTTGTGGCACGCGGGCTCAGTAGTTGCTCTGTAGCATGTGGGATCTTCCCGGACCAGGGCTCGAATCCGTGTCCCCTGCATTGGCAGGCGGATTCTTAACCGCTGCGCCACCAGGGAAGTCCCGTCATTCTTCTTTAAATGTTAGCCAGTATCTTGAAAGAAGGAGTGTGCCCAGTTTTTTTGGCATCAGTGGAGTCTTTTTTTGAAAGGAGTACATAATTATGAATGATAAACAATAGAAAGCAGACATATTTCATTCTTTTTGGGGAAGGTTACAGTGAACTAAGAAAACTTGAAATATTGTACCAAATAATCACACTTAAGGCATCTGTTGTGCTAATATCATAGAAGGGAGTCTAATTGTGTGTATATGTGTGTGTGAGAAAGGGACAGGGAGTGAGGCCACACATGGGTGTGTGAAGATCTGAACTTACTTTTCCCTTCTTCCCCAGTGACCCCAGAACTGTATCTTTTGCTGTTCTTTGGTTATGACCCCTGCTCCCCATCTACTCAGCTAGAAAGCTTATCATCAGCACAGGTATATCTGAAGCCTTTATATGCTCATCATGAAAACTGAGATAATAATTCATGGAGCTGATAATCCATGTGGTGTTTGATTGCAGTGCCAATGGGGAGAATTTAAATACTTTACCATTTTAAATAACTTAGTTCAATTATTATAAAGAGAGTGACTGATAGAAACAAAGAAGACTGACTGGACTCTTAACCCATTGCAGGGTGTAAATTAAAGGCTGTCTTTGGCTTTTTTAACTTAGTCCAGACATTTTACACAACTATTGTCTCAACAGGGTAGAAGAATAAAAGGAGCTTGCTTCCTTTGCCATATGTTTTTCTTACAAATGGGGGTTGGAAGAGAGGAGAGACAGAGAGAAAGAGAGAGGTATTCCAGGTTGTTAGTTTGGAGAATTAACCTGAAAGGGATATAAGTTACATGGTTGTTTAAAGTATCCCTCATGTTAATTTATCCAGATATCTCAAGTTGACAATAAAACATTTTGAATCTAGAGGCAGAAAAAGTTCCATTTGTTATCTAAGAAATAAAGTCGTGTCTTGGGAGGTGACAATAACAAAAGGTATGTTCTTCAAAAATAACAGTTTGGTCATTCTAATTGATAAATTTTTTTAAAGATAAACAAAATTACAAGCCGAAGAGATATTGACATATTATATTTTCAGCTTCTTTGGCTCCCTTCTTGGGCTGATGTTTAAAGGATTAGAATGTAGCTTACCTTCTGTGTGTTTTTGAAACTTCCCACTGATCAACCTCTGAGAAAAATGCACTGGTGTATCGTGTTTCTAACATTTAAAGATCTAATTGGGATATTGTTCTGTACATGCTGTTAGACACTGTAGTGACAAGAAGAGTCCTAGCCCACATTGGCCAGGAGCCAATACATACCTTCCCTGAACAAAGTGCAGGATAATTAAAGTGCAACTACTGAGAGAGCACCTCAGAGCACACACAAAAATAGCCATCAGTAAAGTGTTGGAGATCACACTCCTTGGGAATCTCAGGAGCTCATTGCTACATTCACTTTCCTTTTCTTTTCAAATACAGTTCATCAGAGATATTTTCTTTTTTCCCTCACCTATTGACTATTATATGAGAAGTTCTCAATTAAAAAAAAATTAAACTAATATCCCCATCAATCATCTCTGCAAAATTACCTGGAGAACACTGTTAGGAGATCAAATATGATATAAAATTTAAGGGAAACGAGGCATTTTAGAAGCTTCATTTCAATTACAAATGGAGAACTAAGAACTAAATAAAATGCAGGGGGTATTTTTACATCAGTCACAATTCCTATTCAAACAGCCTATTTAAATGTGCACAGGCCTTTCACGCAGAGCCACTCAAATGCCCTTGCATAGCAGGTTCTGCAAGGAAATCAGGAAGGCGTTGGGATTGTATAAGCCTGCAACATGACCCCGGGTAAGCTCAGTTACCTTTCTAGCATAACCATTTAAAAAACAGTTTTTGCATTCACTTTTTAAAGCCACAATTTTGTACGAATCATCAAGCATTGGGAACCTCTGGGGAGCTGGTTCCTACAGTGAAACCTAAAGGATTTACACTGGAACTTCCCAACACCACTAAAGGGAACAATGCAAATGAATCCCTTTTGCGGTGAGGGGGAAATGGGATCCTTAGAAAGCTTCCCTATTCAATGAAACCTACCAACTTTTTACTCTTAAAATATGATTCCATCCACAGGGCAACTTCAGAATGTTTTCTCCACATTTCTTTAGATCATGTGTAAATCAAGGGCTGTTCAGCAGATACCATGGATAAATCATCCATATTTTATTCCTTCTCTTTTTATAGAATGCATTTGCAAGATCAATTTCTGATTCTTCAGAACTCCCTTGACCAGGTTAAACTCTAGCTGGCTTGCTTTTTTATTTTGTTTTGCCTTTCCCTAAGTGACCCTCTGGAAATGTGATGATAGTCTAAGTTCAGTACACAATCGTCTGGCAAGGTCAAATGGAGAGTTATAACAGACAGGCGTCTATTTATTTATACATGTTGCTGTGCTATGCTGAGTTAACCTCAACACATTCAAGTTTTTAAATCATACAACTTGCTTTCAAATCAACTTCCTCACGACAGCTGAAGGATTCGAGTCAATAGCTAGCTAATGTTTTTTTAAAAAAATTAAATCTCTTTATAGCGTCACTTAATGATTGTTAGGAAGCTTGATGCAGCCCCCAGGTGGAAGACTTCCTGCAAAGCATAAAGAATGAGCTGCTCTCCCTCTGCCACAGCCTCTGCTGATTTACAACCACTTTGTGTTTGATGCTGGACAGGATAATTTCATCAGTCTCCAACCCTTGTGATCACGTCTCAAAATGACTCATCAGGTGAAGCCCCAGCGGAAGATTGCTTGTCACCTGTAGGAAGTAGCTGTCTGCTCTGAGTACTCTCTCCTCATAAATGTAATCATCTGTTAGTTATTCATTGAGCTATACTTCATGGGCTCGATGGAGTGGCAAGGGCAAGGGACCAACTCCTCGGTGGGGAAACACTTAGAAACAACGCTAGTGCCCACTGTATTTTTGTTTCTTCTCTCTCATCTCTTTCTAATGTTGGGAGGGGAAGTGTACATCTGGGCTCATTTTTGAAGGTTACAAAGGAAAATATCCATGTTAGTACATTAAAGAATATTTTCTTAATTTTTAAAATTTTTACCAGTGAGGAAATGGACTTGGAGATGGTAATTTGCCAAATGTCAAACAGTTGGTCAGGTTTGCCTGATTTTCAATTCTTTATTCTTAACCAATTAGCAGTATTCCAGAATAAATCAATGTTTAAATGAGGTGATACAATTGCCTCTCTTACACTTTTAAGCCTAATCTAGAATGAAATAATTTATGTATTTAGGCATCATGTTTAATTCAATCCAATTCCTAATTAGCCACTTCATTAATTCATTTATTGACACAAAACTACATGCTGGGTACTAGGGATCGATGGTAAACAAGGTAAATACGGCCCTTGCCCTTATGGGGCTCACCTGAGGGGGCAGGTTATACTGTAAATTACTCTAATGCCTGGATGATTACTGCCTATAAGGGCCACAGAGGAGAAGTCAAGGGCCGTGAGCATGTTTAATCAGAGTGACTGGAGAAAGCCTGCAGGGGACAGGCCACTTGAATTGGTCCTAGATGATGTCTGCATCCCCAAATGGCACAGGGCTTTTCAAGGGCCAGCATGCACCAGAGCCATTCACGACACAACCTAACTTGTCCCAAATCGGTGCATGATTTCTCTAGTATATCTTGGGAAATTTTGGCAGAAATGCTTCTGGGACCTGTGCAGTGGGGTTGCCTTGGCAGCTTGGGGAGGGAGAATAGCAGAGCCTGGGATGGACAGGGAGTTTAGAGCTGTGCCCAGCAATCCCACTCACAGAGTTTGCTCTGGATCAGTCTCTTTATCATGGGGTACTGAGTGGTGCGTGAGACATGGGTATAGGAATTTGAGGCAGAGCCCATGCTTGAAGTTAGAATTCTTGGTGAGTTTCAAACAGGATCTCAAACAGCCTGGTGGGTCCTCATCCAGTTTGATTCAGGGTGCTGAGAAGCATTCCGGGTCTAGGTAGGTACAGTACAGGAGCAGATCTGAAATGCATTCAAGATGTACAAGGAATCTTATTGGTTGCCATGGTGAGGATTAGATCATGTCCTGGGAAGGGCTGAACCTGTGGTTGGAAGGGCTGAGCCTGTGATTGGAAGGCCTAAACATAGAGACTTCCAGAGCCCTTATCCTTTCCTTTGCTTAAAATGAACTTTGCCGATGCTTGTAGGTTGATCCTTCTACCCTGATGAACTGGACCAGAATATCCTTTCCATCAATAGTTTAGTTGTAATAATTGAATTCCTGGTGCACGAATTTGCTTTCCAGATCAGCAAATACATCTTTGTCAGAGTTTACTCTCTGTCCCCAGAACTGTAGGCCTTTGGTTGGCATTTTGCTCAAACTCTTACCTACAAAAAAGTAAAAATCAGTGCTCCTCATGAGGGAGTCATTCTGATGTTCTCTGGAAGACCTAAGACTTTTGCCACAAATAATACAACCACATCAACAAATGCTTATTAAATACCTAGTACATTCATGGTGTACTAAAGACATGGTGTCGTAAAGGTCGGAAGAGTCACCGGAGACATGGCTCGAGTTTACCTCTGGATGCTGCAGAGTATAGAACTTACTGGTACTTTTTTCTCATATGGACCCAAATACACCTCTGTGTGGCTTGATGTTGTTCACTTTGTAGTATGAGAACATAAAGTAAATTACTTTTAATTATTGGGTTCTGAGGCATTGAAAATTGGTACTTCTGTCACCAAAGACAGCAGTGAAATGGGGGAGAATGACACAGGGGTAAATCATTTCCACTTACTTGCGTTCATTAGAAATTGCCAAGTGGATTCAATTTTTATTCAAAAAATAAAAGTGTTCCCAAGCTGGGAGATGTCATGGTCAGCTAAGAAAAAAATTTTTATGATCAAATTAAAACACAGAATGCTGGGGAAAAAGTTTATTATAGATGTTGTAATGAGTTACTTCCAACCATAATGTTCCTAGTAGGCACCAGAGTAACAAGGGTTTCCTTTTAATAAGGTTGCATCTCTTTAACAAAACCATATCAAATGAAGATAGAGAGAATGAAAAAATAATATCTTTGGCAATGAAGCAGTCTTTTGTGGCATCACTGCCATCAGCCATAAGCACAGACAAAGAATACTGGCATCAGGGATCTTCTAAAAGCAGCCCTGGAAGGCATAGATTTGACACAAGCCAAATCATGTATTCCAGAATTGCCTGCTGTAGTTGTGAGACAGGTAGTCTACCTGCTTCAGCTCCATTTGGAGAACACTGACTCCTCTGAAGCATGGCAAGTGTCCCAGCCTTCCCTGGAGGAAGGTGAGTTGGTCCACTGGGAAATGGTCTTGTAGAAAACAATTCTAATGGCTGCTGGTAACTTAGGTATGGAGTTCTGCAAGACAGAGGGAAGGCAGTTTTTGCAAAATGAAACAAATGTCAAGAGTTCATGGGAAATCACACTTTTAAAATAGACCATGATCTTTTTCTAAACAATTATAACTTAAATGAAGAGAAGAAAGTAATTTGGACATCCCCCACAAGAAAAGGAGATGGAGAGCTTTCTTTACTCTTTAACAAAGCTCCATTGTTTACTTATGATTTTGCTTTATGGGGTTTAAATTAAAGGGAAGCTACTCTATGGCAAAGCAAATCTTTGTTTTAAAACATTTAAGTAGCACCTATATTGGAGAACTTCCTTGAGGGCCAATGCTTGTTCTGAAATGAATTTTTTTTTTAATTGAAGTATAGTTGGTTTACAATGTCGTGTTAGTTCCTGGTGAACAGCAGAGTGGTTCAGTTTCATATTCTTTTCCATTATGATTTATTACAGGATATTGAATATAGTTCCCTGTACTATTCAGTAGGACCTTGTTGTTTATTGAGACAAATGTTTTTAAATTGGAAATATTTCAAATCATTATCATGTAAAAGCAACTACAAGGCAAGAAGTAAACTACCATTAATACCATATGATTTTACATAAAGAGTGTCCCAAGAATCTTAGTGAAACCCTCTCAGACATCCAATGTATACAATGAATTGACTTCTCTTTTAAGCACCCAGAACTTATGAGATATGTACTAACCTTGGGACAAGAAACAAAATGATCATTCACATTCTTTTGCAGCATCCTGTTAAGGAGCTAAGTTATCCCCAGATCTTCAAGGGCTAGTTGTCCCAATTGTTCTCTTGACTCTGGGATAGAGAGTCTTTAAGTAAAAAGTTGACTTCCTTGGTAGGGATTGTAACCTGGTACTTGCAAAGTGATTTTATTAAGTTTCCCACATAATTATAATTGAAGAAAATATAAGGTTCATTTTTTTAACGCATTATTACAAAATCCTCCACTTTCAAAGCTGTTGTTTAAAAAAGGGAAAGTAGCCTTTCAGCAAAAAATACGTTGGAAAGCATTATAGCATATAGAACAGACATAAGACTTTTTGATTTACTGTGTTATAGGAAAGACAAATGAGAGTTTTAATCTTTTAAGAAATACTTCTGAGTTTCTCTATTTCCATTTTCATGGAATTTCATGAGGACATCAATATTAATATCATGGTGGCCGTGAGCCATATTTCAGCAATGTGTGGACTATTTATCTTTTTCCTTTTTGCCCTTTTATTTTGTAATGAAAATGTATTAAATGCAAAAAATAATTTCATCAGTCAGTTTTTTAGATGTTTAAAAACATAAGGTCATTAGAATTATCTTATCCAAAATTGTACACAATTTTTGGAGTAATATTTAGTCCAAGTGAGGGTGATAAGCACTAAGATCCTGTAAGCACAAGATGTAGGAACATAGAGCAAAGACTCAAGAAAAGTCTCATTAAAGAGATGAATGGTAAACTAAGATTTGAATGATTGTGAGTTAGCCAAGAGAAGAACTAGGAGACAAAATGTTCTAGGCAAAGGGAATAGCATGTTCCAGAGCCCAGAAATGAGACTTAGCAGTTTATTAGGAGATTTAAAGCTATAGAGTGCTGGGAGAATGGCAAAGAAAGGACTGAAGGGATAAATGGTTCAGAATGCGGACTTTATCTCAAGGACAACAGTGGTTGTTGGGTTTTAAGCATGGGATTGGCAAGATCAGACCTGCATTTTTTAAGATCAATTTCATAACTGCTCAGGGGGTGGATTGTTGTGGAACATTTGCATAAGCAGTTAGGGAAAAATGCAAGATATTTTATTTAAAGCACAGATTAATGTGAAAAAAATTTTGAAAATTTGGACAGGGTCCAGATTCTCTCTGGCCATATATAACATACCCAGGAATTGTGTGATATATATCAGGAGAGAAAGCATTAAAAGGTTTAAAGCCTAGAGAAACATGATGGCTGAATTGTTACTCTTGTTGGTGAGATCATTCTGGCATTGACAAGATTTTTTGCCCTTTATCTATTGTGAACTAAGAAAACACCCCATAGTTAGTAGTATAAAGTTACTATTCATTTCATATGCTCACAATCTATTGGTCAGGAATTTGAGCAGGGTTCAGTTAGGAGATTCTACTGCTTTATGAGGCATCAACTGGGGTCACTTGGTAATATTCAGTCAGTGACAAGTCTGGATAGGAGGGCCCAAAAAGTCTTCACTCACATGTTTGGTGGCTTGGCCAGGATGGCTGGAAGGCTGCACTAAGCTGGGCCAGTCTCTCTCTCCACATAGTTTCAGGATGTGTCCACATGGTCTCACCAGTTGGGTGTTCACACTTCTTACGTGGTGACTCAGGGCTCCAATAACAAGTGTACTCTTTTCATTTTGACCATTTCAGTTCCAGCTGACATATTCCTTTAAAAACTTTGTGGAATTTTAGTATATCAAGTTATATTCCACTCCATAAAGTTCTTCAAGATAGGTCCTTCTCTACCTTGGGCTCCCTGAGAAGCTGCTGCAGGACAGTGCCTCTAAGATTCTTAGAAGCCTATCGTTTAGTTGAGAGAATCTTGAGGGAACTTTTATTTTTTTTTAATTTATTTTATTTATTTATTATTTTTGGCTACATTGGGTCTTCGTTGCTGCGTGTGGGCTTTCTCTAGTTGCGGTGAGCATGGGCTACTCTTCGTTGTGGTGCGCGGGCTTCTCATTGCAGTGTCTTTTCTTGTTTTGGAGCATGGGCTCTAGGTGGGTGAGCTTCAGTAGTTGCAGCACGTGGTCTCAGTAGTTGTGGTTTGCGGGCTCTAGAGCACAGGCTCAGTAGTTGTGGCGCACAGGCTTAGCTGCTCCACGGCATGTGGGATCTTCCCGGGCCAGGGCTCGAACCCGTGTCCCCTGCATTGGCAGGTGGATTCTTAACCACTGCGCCACCAGGGAAACCCTTGAGGGAACATTTTTAAGCTCTTTAGAAGACCTTTTGTCTAGCTGAAAATATCCACAAGTTTCATCTTTCTGAGGTTTTAACAAAGAGTTTTATAATTTCATCCTCAACTTCATCTTTACCCTGAAACATTTTATTATGCTGGAATTCAGTCCTTGCCCCAAGGCCATTTCTTTCTTTTTTTTTTTTTTTTTTTAGTTTATTTATTTATTTATTTTTGGCTGCGTTGGGTCTTCGTTGCTGCGTGCGGGCTTTCTCTAGCTGCAGCGAGCGGGGGCTCCTCTTCATTGAGGTGCATGGGTTTCTCATTGCAGTGGCTTCTCTTGTTGTGGAGCACAGGCTCTAGGCACAAGGGCTTCAGTAGTTGTTTCACATGGGCTCAGTAGTTGTGGCGCATGGGCTTAGTTGCTCTGTGGCATGTGGGATCTTCCGGGACCAGGGCTTGAACCCATGTCCCCTGCATTGGTAGGTGGATTCTTAACCACTGCACCACCAGGGAAGCCCTTGAGGGAACATTTTTAAGCTCTGTAGAAGACCTTTTGTCTAGCTGAAAATATCCACAAGTTTCATCTTTCTGAGGTTTTAACAAAGAGTTTTATAATTTCATCCTTAACTTCATCTTTACCCTGAAACATTTTATTATGCTGGAATTCAGTCCTTGCCCCAAGGCCATTTCTTACTTTGAGAATCTTTTGCTATCTTGAGAGACTATCCTGGGCCCTCTACATTGCCTCTAAATACCGCTCAAAAACTGAACAGTTCCTCTGAGAGTTTTTATCTTCTCATGCTTTATTATAGGGAGATTCGCTTCAGGTTTAAAAATATATAATGGCTGAAAGTAAAGCAATGGAAAATATATTCTATGCAAGTGGAAACCAAAAGGGAGCAGGAGAGCTATACTTATATTAAACAAAATAGACTTTAACTCAAAAGTTGTAAAAGAGACTAAAATGGTCATTATATAATGATAAAATGATCAATTCATCAAGAGGACATAATAACCATAAGTATAGATGTACCCAACATCAAAGCACATAAATATATTAAGCAAATACTAACAAATCTGAAGAGAGAAATAGATAGAAATATGATAGTAGGGGACGTCAATATCCCACTTTCAACAATGGATAGATCATCCAGACAGAAAATTAATACAGAAATGTTGGACTTGAACTATACTGAACATTCCATCCAACAGCATCAGAATACACGTTCTTCTTAAGTTCACATGGAGCATTCTCCAGGGTAGATGGAATGATAGGTCACAAAACAAGTCTTAGCAAATTTAAAAAGAATGATATCGCACCATGTTTCTTTTCTGATCACAATTCTATGAAACTAGAAATCAAGAACAGGAGGAAAACTGGAAAATTCACAAGTATGTGGAAATTAAACACCATACTCCTGAATAGCCAATAGGTAGGTCAAAGAAGAAATCAAAAGGGAAATAAAAAATTATCTTGAAACAAACAAAAATGGAAACACAACCTACTGAAACTTATAAGCTTATTGTATGCAGCAAAAGTAGTCCTAGGAGGGAAGGCTTACAAGGAAAAAAGAAAGCTCTCAAATAAGCAACCTAATTCTACACATCAGGGAACTAGAAAAGGAAAAAATGAAGCCCAAAGTAAGCAGAAGGAAGGAAATAATAAAGATCAGAGCAGAAATAAATGAAATGGAGATTAGAAAATACTACAAAAGATCAACAAAACTAAGAGCTGGGTTTTTGAGAAGATAAATAGAATTAACCAATCTTTAGCTAGACTGAAAGGAAAAAGAGAATGAAGACTCGGATAAATAAAATCAGAAATGAAAGAGAGATTATGACTGATACCACAGAAGTACAAAAGATTATAGAAGACTGCTGTGAACAATTATATGCTGACAAATTGGATAACTTGAAGAAATGGATAAATTCCTAGAAATATACAACCTACCAAGACTGAATCATGAAGGAACAGAAAATCTGAACAGACCAATAAGGAATAAAGAGATTGAATCAGTAATCAAAAACCTCCCAACAAAGGAAAGCCCAGGTCCAGATGGTTTCCCTGGTGAATTCTACCAAACATTTAAAGAAGAATTAACACCAATCCTTTTCAAACTCTTCCAAAAAATTGGAGACGAGAGAATACTCCCAAACTCATTGTATGAGGTTAGCATTATCTCATACCAAAGCCAGGTAAGGACAATACAAGAAAATAAAACTAAAGGCCAATATCCCTGATGAATATAGATATAAGAGTCCTCAAAAAAAATATTAGCAAAACTAAACTCAACAAGATGTTAAAAGGAGCATCACCATGATCAAGTGGGATTTATCCCTGGGATGCAGGGCTGGTTCAATATACACAAATCAACAAATGTGACACACCACATTAATAGACTGAAAGATAGAAAACATATGATCTATTGAGATGTCAATAAATGCAGGGAAAGCATTTGACAAAATACATGTTTTCATGAATTGATGAAAGAAACTGTCAACAAATTGGGTATAGAAGAAGTGTACCTCAAAATAAAAATGCCATATATGGCAATCCCACAACTAACATCATACTCATTGGTGAAAGGTTGAAAACTTTTCCTCTAAGATCAGGAACAAACAAGGGTGCCCACTCTCACTACTCCTATTCAACATAATACTGGAAGTCCTAGCCAGAATAATCAGGCAAGAAAAAGAAATAAAAGACATCTAAATCAGAATGGAATAAGTAAAATTGTCTCTGCTTGCAGATGATATGATCATGTACAGAGAAAATCCTAACGACTCCACCAAAAAAAGTGTTGGAACTAATTAACAAATTCAGTAAATTGCAGGATACAAAATCAACATACAGAAATCAGTTGCATTTCTAAACACTAACAACAAACTAACAGAGAAATAAAGAGAACAGTTACATTTATAATAACATCAAAAACAATAAAATGCTTAGGAATTAGTTTAACCAAGGAAGTGAAATGCCTGTACACTGAAAACTATAAAACATTGATGAAAGAAACTGAAGAAGAGAAAAATAAATGGAAAGATATCCATGTTCATGAATCAGAAGAATTAATATTGTTAAAATGTCCATATTGCTCAAAGCCATCTATAGATTCAATGCAATCCCTATCAAAATTTCAGTGGCATTTTTCACAGAAATAGAGAAAACAGTCCTAAAACTCATATGGAACTACAAAAGACCTTGAGTAGCCAAAGCAATCCTGAGAAAGACGAGCACAGCTTAAGGCACCACACTTCTTGATTTCAAACTATATTACAAAGCTATAGTAATCAAAACAGTATGGTACTGGCCTAAAAATAAGACACATAGACCATGGAAGAGAATTGAGAGCCCAGAAATAAACCCTGGACCCAAGAATACTCAATGAGGAAAGGATAATTTCTTCAATAAATGGTGTTGGGAAAACTGGATAATCACGTGCAGAAGAATGAAATTAGACCCTATCTTACTCCACTCAAAAAATTTACTTGAAATGGATTAAAGATTTAAAAATAAGACCTGAAACCATAAAACTCCTAGAAGAAAACATAGGGTAAATGCTTCTTAACATTGGCAACAACTTTTTGGATGTGATACTAAAAGGACAATCAACAAAAGCAAAAATAAAAAAGTGGGCCATCATCAAACTGAAAAGCTTCTGCACAGCCAAGGAAATCATCAATAAAATGAAAAGGCAGCCTACAAACTGGGAGAAAATATTTTCAAACTGTCTATCTGATAAGGGGTTAATATCCAAAATATATAAGGAACACATACAACTCAATAACAAACAAAAACAAAAATTCCAATGGAAAATGGGCACAGCAGGACTTCCCTGGTGGTCTAGTGGTAAAGAATCCGCCTTCCAGTGCAGGGGACGTGGGTTTGATCTGTGGTTGGGGAACTAAGATCCCACATGCTGTGGGGCAACTAAACCCATGTGCCACAACTACTGAGCTCGCATGCCTCAATGAGAGAGCCCATGTGCTGCAAACTACAGAGCCCACATGCTCTGGAGCCTGCGTGCCACGACTAGAGAAAAGCCCACGTGCCGCAACGAAGAGCCCACACGCTGCAACAAAATATCCTGCATGCCACAACTAAGACTCAACACAGCCAAAAAAAAATAAAGAAAATTTAAAAATAAAATAATAATAATAATTTAAAAAATGGACAGAGGACCCGAACAGACATTTTTCCAAAGAAGACATATAGAGGGCAAACAGGTACATGCAAAGAAGGTCGACATCATATTAGTCAGCAGGGAAATACAGGTCGAAACCACAATGAGATATCAATTCACACCTGTTAGAATGACTATTATCAAAAAGACAAGAGATAACAAGTGTTGCTGAAAATGTGGAGAAAAAAGAACCCTTGTGCATTGTTGGTTCAAATGTAAATTGATACAGCCCGATTTTCCCACTTGTAGTGACTGTTTTATCTATTTAGTCTTATTATGTTGTGTAGATTCCTATGTGTCACCTCAAATCCTTAAATAGATAAACCAATAAAAGAGAAATAATTTTGGACATATATTTATTGTGATGTTTAAAACACAAGATGTTAAGACAGAGAATTGTATTCTTGTTTACTTTCTTTCTTTTAGAATTACTGCCCTTAAAAGCAATCATCTAGGGACTTTCCTGGTGGTGCAGTGGTTAAAAATATGCCTGTAAATGGAGGGGACACAGGTTCAATCCCTGGTCCAGGAAGATCCCACATGCTGTGGAGCAAATAAGCCTGTGCGCCACAACTACTGAGCCTGCACTCTAGAACCCGCGAGCCACAACTACTGAGGCTACATGCCACAACTACTGAAGCCTGTGCACCTAGAGCCCAAGCTCCACAACAAGAGAAGCCACCACAATGAGAAGCCTGCGCATCGCAACGAACACTCAACACAGCCAAAAACAAATAAATAAATAAATTTATTTTTTAAAAAAAAGAAAAAACAATCATCTGAAAACCAAAATACGGAGCATGACCCCATTAGTGTTACCACAGAAAATGTAGGAGGCTTTTAGCTGATAAGCATGCACTGTGCCAATCCAGTTTGGTCTCAGACAAGTGGGAATTTGATTCCTAATTTTAGGTGGTGACTGGAGGGGAAATATGTCCAAAAACAAAGGAAAGGGGGAAAATCATGCTATTGACTTTTTAAACTGGCTTCAAAGGAAGAGTGGTGAAGTGCTAGTCACCAGGAAGGGGGATTTGAAGACCTGGATTCCAGTCGTGTTTCTGCCATCAGGTGACTGAGTGTCCCTGAGCAAGTCACACAGCCAGGGCACTGGTTCCTACCCTTTCCATAGTCCCACACTCCAAAGGTGGAGGCTGGCTTCCATGCCCTCCTCAAGCTCTCTCTACTTCCAGCATCTCTTTCATTGCATTTACCATGTGGGTGGAAACAGTTTGTTTATGTGCCTCCTCCAAGTCAGCTTCTCCTGAGTATGTGTGTTTTTCACTCAGCTTCATATGTGTAGTTTCTAACACATAGTTGGTGCTCAATAAAAAAGGGGCAAATAAATGTATGAATGAAATCACTTGTCAATATATCTTTCTTGGTCTCAATTTCATTTACAGAATAAAAGAAGTAACTCAGCGAATCCCAAATTTCCTTCTTTGATTCTGCCACACAGGCACCTAAGACCTTTTTAGACCATAAAACATTCAGTCCTTAAAACATTTTCTTAAACTTAGAAACCATGTGACTTTTCAGTCTCCATTTTGAGTGTTGAGACACCTAACAGGTAGTAAAGCAACTTTAATCTGGAAGTGATCACCTGGGAGAGAAAAGTGGATACAGCCCTTTATACTCCCAGGACAGATCAACACTTCCTGCATTTCCTTCTGTTTCATTATACCCTTGAAAAAGATGATGCATGATAGAAAGAAGCACAAGAAGCACATGTCATTTGGAAAGGAAAATGCAACAAGGTGGAGAAAAAAGGATCAGAAGCCACTGGAAAGAAGAGTGAGTCTAAGGCATGTTTAAAAGAAGAGAATTGTGGTCAAGGATACGGCTCTGAAAATGGAGGGAGGCTGTAAGAGGCATTTGATCTACACTTTTACTTACAGAGTAAATCCAGAAAATGTCTGAAGCTTCTTGCCTTTTTGTCACTAATACTTTATTGGAGCTGCTTCAAAATGAGAGTTTTAACAGAAGCACTTTGAAAAAGATTGAGACAAAAATGTAATAATTGCACACTCAGGCTTGTAATTTCAGAACTTCATGATGCTAAGGACTCCAAACATGCTACTTCAGATTTGGATTCCTTTTTACTTCTTCACGAAAGTCTAATCTAGTCAGATTGGCGCTGATTGCTGTTTTTGAGTCATACCAGTAAATGGTTGGAGTTCCATTGTCAGAGTGGGAAAACTACTTTTTCCATAATTCAAAAATAATTGAAAGAATGTAGCTCAACAATTTTAAAGTAATGAATTTTTTAAGATAATGGTTCAGTCCAATCGTAGAAAATTCCAGTCCCAAAGGATTCTTTTTTGAGAAAATAAAGAGTAAGGAATTGATGAGCAAAAATGGCGTGTTACAGCAAAACCCATCGTTTTTAGCTATCTGTCACATTGCCTAAAGGAATATAGAATACATTTTTAAAGGGTATCTCTGTTGACAAAAGTCAAGAAAAAATGTACTCTCACGCGTCAAAAGGAGTCACAGATGAATTGTGTTGTGTTTAATTGTTCAGAGTAGATGCGAAGTGGATGAGGGATGGGGATGGGGGGAGAGAAGGGGCTATATTCCTCCTGAGGCACTGAGGACATTTATTTTCCTGTATTTTATAAGTGGTTCACATCAGCCTAAAGCAGAGTGTGTGCAGGCTCTTACCTTGTCTATCTTAGAGAAAAGGAAGGGAAAGGGATTGCAAAAAAAAGAAAAAAAATGGATGGTAAGTAGAAGAGTCACTTGTGCAGCCCTGGCCTCCTGTCATTTCTCCATTGCAGGCGGCGTCAGATCCGTCACATTAGGTCGCCACCACAGGGTGCATGCAAATGGGGGAGCACAGAGCAACCACCACCTGCACATTCCAGATTGTTGGCAGGTACATTGCAGTGGACTAGAACAGAATAATTACCGGAGATAGAGTTGGCAAGTACAGTGTACGGGAGAAGCATTCAATCACACACGAGTACGATAGGTGAACTTTAAAAAAAAAAAAATGGTGGGGAGGGAGGCGGGAAAATTCCCCTTTGAACAACAGACAGCTGGCAGTTGTGATCTTCCATTTTGTTTCCTATGAAATAAGAAAGGCTGACCTGTGAAGTCAGATGCTAGCAGATTTTGGACAATTGATTTAAACAGGGGACATAAAGAGTAAAACTGGGGTCTTGAGAGAGGCTTCCTGAACACCAAACGGAGTAAGCCTTCAAAGGCCAGAGGTGCATAGGGAAATGTGTCATAACAGCACAGTACATGAGGGTGTGGTAACCACACAGTGCGTGAGGTAAAGGGTAGACCGTTTCTTTGGGAACACTGGGACACTTATTTTATCTATCTATACAGCACTTACAGGTCAGTCACTGTTCTAAGCACTTTACATTTGTTAATTCATTTAACTCTCAGAGCGACCTTATCATTGCTTCTCTGATCTGTGTCATTTTACTTGCAAAGCAGAAAACTGAGTCATGGAAAATTAAATGACTTGCCCAAAACTAATTAGCTGTTCAGTGGCAGGGCGGAGGATTCGGCTCCGATCACCTAGCTCCCGGGTCCACACTGTAGACAATCACTCTGAGCTGTCTCCCAATGAGAATATACAGGGATGCTAAATGGGATGTTGGCAGAGATTCACTTAGAACAACAACAACAAAATGATCATTTTATGCAAGTTATCTAAATTATTCAAAGTGAACAGCATTATCTTCCTGAGTGTGGTTATTTGCATAAAAGTTATTTTTTTCTTTGTAAATCTCTGACAACATCCCTT
Source organism: Balaenoptera ricei (assembly GCF_028023285.1). Classification (NCBI taxonomy): domain Eukaryota; kingdom Metazoa; phylum Chordata; class Mammalia; order Artiodactyla; family Balaenopteridae; genus Balaenoptera; species Balaenoptera ricei. Next base: position 74,886,214 of record NC_082647.1, read on the forward strand.
TTATCAGAGTTTTGCCAATGGAATGCCTAAAACATGTTATGACTCCTCCTTTAAAAAGCTGAAAATATGTACATACGTATGTTACATATTTTCCCTGAATTGCAGTGTGTGTTAGGCTGGGAGGATCTGCCTCAAGGCCATACGTAGTCCACTTGGCCACTCGTGGGACAATTGGCATCTCCCTAATTTTTTCATATCTTTTGAGTCACTTCTCCTAACAGTAACACTTTAATGTTTCCTACCCAGAGTCCATCCTCCTCTATCTTCCTAACAGAACTCCTCATTTTCTCATATATTTACTCCCAAATTAGTATATGGCTTTCCCCTGGCAATCATTATTAATCCAGAAATAGGCTTGTGACTTAAGTGACCCTAATTAGGTTGAAGGTAAGATGTTATATTCCATGGCTCTTCCTCATTTCTCCCCCTCTCCCTCGACCTCCTCCCTACCCCCGCCCCCCCTTCTCCTTCTGTCTCTCTTGAGGCCAAGGAAACATCCAGTCCCAGTTACCCCTGGCAGCCATCTTGCATCATCTGCAAGATAAATCAGCTGAGTACAAAGCCTGAGAACTGCAATTGGGAGAGAACTAGGTCCTTGATGACAACATTGTATGGCTACTGTAATGTGCCTTACTCTACCTTTGAATTTCTTGTCCTGTGGGACAGATTTCCATATTGTTTTCCTGTAACTTGCAGCCAAAACATTCTAGCTAATGCAAGCCCTAAGACCTGCACTTCTAAGTCAAATATTTCCCTACCAGCTCCATTTAGGCCCTTAGCAGCTTTGACACTGATCTCCAAATACTTCTGCATCTAGATTTTCAGCTGTGAGCCCCTTTGAATCTGGGAACCTCTTAGAGAGGCTGGAGTCTTGAGCTAAAGTAAGCAAGTCCTGAAACTCCCTTAAGATACTCTGGCAGTACTCTCATGTATTCAGCAAATCATTATTGAGCACCTACTACATTGCCAGGTATGGTCATAGGCACCAGTGCTTGATAACACTTTTATTGCACATAGGAATCTTTCATAAGGAAAATATTCATGTATGTGTTGCCAACAAGTGTATACATACCTTTATTTTCAAATCTTTCTTTCAAGCCTAATATTCCTCCTTTTCCAGTCGTATTATAACTTACTCAAATGTAGTTTATCTCTAAACGGTACAAAAGCCAGGCCTTCCTTTTAGAAAAATCACATTGTTGTCTCCTTCCAGTTCAAACTTCATGGTCTACTTTGTTATGGAAAAGATATTCTAAAGTTTAAAATGAATATCAAGAGCTCCATCTGGGAAGAATGAGGAAAAGTCTACTCCCTCCTCCCTTGTAAAAACAGGAGTTGAGGTGATCATCCTGATTCATTCTATTGAAGTTAACTCTTATCCAAGGTGTAAGGAGCCAATTTCCCTGCACGCCAGAAGGAGCCATACCTTCTGTCCTTCAGGATGTTCTGTCTCTAGACACTTCTCATCATTCCTGGACAGCTAGTGTAAGGAAGTCGGTGCATTCCTTTACATGCAGTGGGACCAGAAATGACCATCAAAGGGAAGAACAACCTCTGAGGCAGGAATTCACAGGCGTGGGTTAGTGGTTCCTGCCCACATGGAGATTCATCCTTCAACTTTACAGAAAAGGGCGTGATTGATGGAGGGAAGAGTGGTTTATCTTTGCTTGAGCTGGAGCTTTAAAGTGAAAGCAGTACCCCTGAGGCCATTCTGTTGGTAGAAGCAGTAATCATTAAAGACATTTCCCAAGGGAACGGGGAATCGCAGAGTTTTAGGAAGATGGAGCTTATTTGCCCTTGGCCATTTTTTCCCCTCCATTGCCAACCCTGGAATTCTTAGTGTTACTTTGTTAAGGGATTCTGCAGGTCCCATTTACCCTTAACCTACATGGATGACCTCACAGAATCTTTCTCATTTCCCTCCAACAGGAAAACTCTCCTTTGGAGACAGGTGGAAATGAATAGCCTCAGGAAAAGTGATAACATAAGGAGCTACCAGCACTTCTGCTGTGTCTCCAATAAGGGCAAATAATATGTAAATCTTGCCAATGCCTGCTCTATGAGTTAAGTAACTGACCAAGTACATCCAAACCAATTACCAGCATTGCGAGAAACAGTTCCCTTTGACTTTCTGAGGAAAGTTACTGTTGTTCTTCTACTTGACTAAACATTCTTATAGTCATTTCTTGACAATTACTCAACTGGTTCCTTTCAAATATTATCAAGGTAAAAAAATTTTAAAACACAAACTCAACAAAGCTCCCATTTTCCTATCTAGGAAAATCGTGGAGCTTTTTAATCACGGAGATTTAAAAGGACTGTCTTTTTATGGTCCCCGACTCCATCAGAAGCAAGACATAAGGCAGATTAAGAAAGTTAAATAGAAGGAGGTAGAAGAGGATGGTATTGTACATGACCTGAGGAAAATGCCTGCCTTGAGGCTCCTGTTGGCTGGAGTGATCGAGGAGGGAGCTGTGAAAAGACCTTGAGGAAGGGGTAGGGGATAAAGAATGACCAGTGAGAGAAAGGGTGTTCTGTCAGGAAAGAAGAGTGTCAATGAAGGCTCCCTGGTGAATTCCCAGCGTCACTGGACCAAGGGTGGGCTGAGCTGGTGTGCTGGTGCCACTGAGTTGAGTTTTGAATGTGAGATTCAGGTGTTTACGTTGTGTCTTACAAGCACTGGGGAGACACTGAACACTGCGCAGGGGAATATTATGAAGTGTGTGGAATTTTTGACTGTAAATCTGGCAGGTGTGGGCAGGAGGGGTTAGAAGAGGGAGGACAGGAAGTGACTGCAGAGGCCACAGGGTCCTAAATCAGGATGGTCGTGGTGGGGAGCGCATGAAAGGAGGTAGCAAGATGCTGACGATCAAGCATCTTCCCTGTGGAGACTCACTGAAGGTTTCATATTTCTTCACTACATTTCATAGGGGAAAAAATCACAATATTGTTTCCAGCAAGTTCAAACTGCAGAACACGATAAGGCTCTGATGTTGTCAAACCTTTCAAGTGTAATATTAAGAGCTTATCAGTTATATATTCAGTATAAACCAGCATCCTTTCCCTTCACTGCATGTAATATGGATAAGTAAAATGTACATCCTGTGTATGATTTGTGTGTAAGTACATCAATAACAATGTATAAAGAAAACGTATCTAAAATTTAATCAGTGTTTCTGATTATAAACTGTATGAATCAGTAAAATAACATAGGGTAGAATTTTCAACATCACAAATCTCAGCGTTACAGATATCAGCCTTTAAATTAAACTTTCGTCATCAAATCAGGTCATAAAATGTCATAGCCTAATTCTCTACTTATGACTGAGGGGAGTAACTAAGGAGAGAGAACCGATTTCCCACCTCCCATGCTTGCTTCTCCCTTCACATATCTCTTGATTATAGCAAAAGCCATATTGTGAGTTACATGGTGGCGGAATGAGACTTTCTTAATCTTTTATCTATTCTCACACACATAAAATAGAATGAGGCGAAGGCATTTTAAAAGACATTACTAACTGCCAACTTGTCTAACCCATTTGCTTCATGCCCTGCTCTATGCCCTGATTGGGATCACAAAACCCAAAGAAATATGGAAAGAGTCATCAAACTTGACAGATGGGAGCAGAGAATAAGGAGAGACTCTTCTTCCTTCCTCCCTCACACCCCTCAATGTCACTCCCAATGGGCTGGGCTTCCTCCTCTGTAGGGAAAATTCATTACAAACCTTAAAGAAAATCTTTTCAGCTAAGTTCCCATGTTTAACTCTTTAGATGCAAAAAATACTTTACAGTTAGGGAAATTATTAAACCGATAGCTTCTTAAGGCAGATATCGTGTTCTGTTCATTTAAACATTCTTTTTCTTTGCTCTGTCCCCACAATGCCTACCTCAGACCCTGGCAAATAGCAGGTACTTGATTACTATTTATTGACTTGAGTTTGTGAATCACATCTTCCTAAAGATATAGATTGGAAATATATGAATCAGGTGGATTAATCAGGAGTGAAGAGAATTTTAATAAATTATACCTCTTAGCTTTCAGTTTTAGTAAATAGCCACTGTAAGGGTCTGTTGGAAGAACGTCCTGGGCCATATGTTTTAGACAGTGGCTGATGCTGGTATATCCTTAGAGCCATGACAACATGGATTTGTGGAACTGACAAAATGCAACAGAGGGTGAGTCCTTTATTGAATGGCCCTCAGATGGTTAATTTTGTTTGCTGATGGCAGATACTGAAGCTACAAAAAAGCTACTCTTGCTGTTCAAAGAGCCTTTTCAATTTTTAATTTGACCTGGAGAATTACATGGTCTATGATACATGCAGAGCAGCAGTTATCTCTCCTTATCAACTTCTTTGGTTGGTTTCAACCCGTCTTGGCTGAAAGCAGCTCTATTGTAGGTACTTCTTCTGGCTCTAGCTTACATGTGTGGTTCAATGACAAGATTCCTGATAAACTGAAACAGAGAATGAGGAAATGGCCTTTTAAATGATCAGCTGATCATTCACTTCTCTGAGTTTAGTTTCTGCCTGACAGCCTTATTAAAGGAGAGAGTCGCACAAAGACAACTTGGGGTTTGTCTCCCGGGTCCTGGTCAAATAAGAATCCTAGACTTTCCCAGCTGGAAGGCCTTTTTAGAGGCTATCTCACCCAGCTTTGCTATTTTAATGTAAGGGGACTGATGCTCAGAGGATTAAATGACTCACCCAACGTCATGCAACTCACGTTAGAATCAGGATTAGAATTCAAGCTTGTTCGGGGCTCTTACCTTGCTAACATTTTTGCTGATTGATGTTAGGGAAATTTAGAGAAGAAAAAGAAAACAGAGATACCCTAGTTTTTCCATGGCTTTTTTCCAAGAGTATCAATCTCAGGGGAATTATTATGAGGTTTCTAGGTTTCCTTAGTTAGGCCACTACTTTAAATAGATGGGGTCCTGGAAAAAATACTGACTGTGAATTTGGACTTGGGTTTGAGTTCAGTATATAACCATCTCTGTAATTTATTGAGCACCTATCTTATGCTAAATATTGTGCATATATTATTTTTATCTTCACAATGAATCTAGAAGGTGGTATTATTAGCCGTATTTTGCAGGTGGAGAAGCTGAGGCTTAGGGAGGTTAAAGATCTTTCCCAGTGTTGTGCAGGTGTTCAGCTCCACTGTCTGATTGATTCCCAAATCCCCATTCTTCCCCTATACAACATTACGCGTATTATTGTGTCTTCAAGCAAGTTACTTAATGTCTCAAAACAAGTTTCCTCAACTGTAATATGGATTCATTAATATTCTTCCTAGCATTGGTGTAGGATGAAATGAGAAATAATGTATCTAGAGTACCTGGCTTTGGACTTGACACAGAAGAAACTCAACAAAAGTCCATTCCATACCTATATTCCTCTCCCCTCTGATTTTTTCAGTAGGATTTATATCCTGAACTATATTGACTCATTGAAAAGAGAAAATGGAAACACTTCTAAGGTGTCAGACAAGGTCAGAAGTGGATTAAACATTCCAGATGATAATCCCAATCTGCCAAAATAACCTAATGGCAAAATTGAAATTGCAGAGAATTGGGCTCCAAGCTTGTTCCCTGTGAGTGAAATAATTGAATCAACCACAGTCAGAGAAAGCACGAACTTGAATTCAGCATCCTAAGTTTAAAATGCAGATAGTGTTTCCAGAAAAATGTGTTCAACATTCAGGTGAAATGTTGGACAGTGGATTTTTTTTGTATGTCCCATTTATTGATCCTTCTTGTATGTTCTATACAAAATGAAAAGGTGCAGGCATATTCATTAAATAATTCCAAGTACGCATCACAAAGTATTTGACCACTTCTTGAAGCAATATGCATTCTTTTGTACTACACTTCTGAAATTATAGTCTAAGTACAAACGTGATTCAATTTATAAAAGTTCAGTTTGCATGCAGTACTTCAGAGATACATCTATTGTATTTAGCCAGGAACTCTTTTTACAGTTGATGGCAATCAAAGAGGTTTATATTAAGAGGATATCAATGAAAAGAAAATACAAATAAAAAGAATATCATGCTTGATTCAGCCCCACAAAGGAGAGTGGAAGACAGATAAGGAAAAATCACAATGATATAAAACAAGATCAGTAAGTTTTTAGAATTAGTAATTGACCTTAGGAAAAATCATTATACAAACCCCTGAATGAAAAGGTGTGTGTTTATGGCTAAAATCTGAGCAGACTGCTTCAGTCTGCTGACTGCTTCATTTAAACATTCCATAGTCATAGAGAAAGATGACTACCAAACAAAAAGTGCTCTTGTTTAGAAGAGTATAAGTTGCAGGGGGTCTGTTCATATTTATCATTTATAACTTTTTCTATTACATAACACAGTGCTTTGCCCATAAAGAGTACACAATAATTATTGAATGAGTGAAAATAAAGAAGAAGGTCTAATATGTGGTAGAAGAAAAGTTTACCAGAGTGCTACTAAATGAAGATTTGACCCAAAATATGCATGGAGCAAGGTTAAGAATTCCAGAGGGTGCTGGTATAAGTTAGTGTCAGTGTGCTGGTTTTTCTGAGGGTAAAACAAGATAGAGAAATTTGCCTAAGCACATTATATGCTATGACGTGGCCTACCTAAGGCATAGCATCCTTTTCCATTCTATTCCAGGGTCTGCCTGATGTTCTTCCCCGTGGCAAGAGGTAAATTATAGCTGCCTCATGTGTTTTTAAATAAATTCCCTGTAAAATATTCCAAGACCCTGACTACAAGTTACCAGCCATGGAGTGAATCCTGGACAAGTCACTTGACTAATCAATAGAAATAGAAGTTTCTCTGGAAAATTAAGGGACGTTCCAATTTTGCTTAAACAATGATTTTCTGACTTCAAGTACTTTCAAAACCTTCTATTGAATTAATCAGCTTACATTCTCTAATTGAAAATACATTTTTCTTATAATAGGGCAATAATCAGGTTGAGTAGCTTATATACACAGGATTTGCCGTTATAAAAGTCCTCTCTGTTTAGTGAGCTGTAGTTCAGGGTGGCCAAGCTACCCCACCCCAGAAGCACATTGGTGCTGTTGGGAATCAGTGTCATCTTCACAGGGCTCCGGATTAGATTGTGATGAGAAATCTGTGAACTTCTTTCCTGGTATGTCCCTACTCCCTCTCTTCCACGTTGCAGGTCACCCCCATTTTTACTACTCAGGAATTTTCTCCATCTTCTGGGCACTTAGCACGACATCTCTGCTATGCTGCAGTCTTCCCTGGCTTGGCAGTGGGATCCTCATCCTGTCCCAAACTTGCTTCCACTAAGTGCTGGGTGAGATCTCTAGTGAGGCTGGCTCCCAGTGCCTACTGGGCATCAGCGAGCGGCTGGACTCTTCCTTTCTACCTGCATCCTACACAGCAGTTATAGAAAGGAGCTGCCGCAGACCAGAAGCAGAGAAGACTAGCATTACTCAGCTTCCTTTGGAGGGTTCCAAGGGCCTGGGCATAAGAACGAGGAGGAAGCAAGCTTTTCCCCTTTTAAGTTGTAAAAATAGAATTAATCTGTTGCACCAGAGGAGGTAATTCATCAAAAGCCATCTAGGGGGACAAACAACTAAGTTTTTACTTATGTTTGAGCTCCAAAATGGACCAGTGCTTTACAATCAATCTTTGGTTAATCCTTTTCAGAATTGTTAAAAGAGAGGTAGGATGGGGTGGGGGTGGGGCGGAAGGAATTTCTTTCTGGAAGCCATACAGGCATTTAGTTTCCTGTCGCAGTGATTCAGAAGTGTTAGTCTTGTCTCCCCAGCTACAGTGCAAGCTCACTGAAGGAAGGAACCATATCCTGGCTGTGGTAGGCAGCATTCTAAGATGGTTGGTGATCTCTGCTCCCTGGGGTCATACCAGTGTCATCCTAATTCCCTCCCCTTGAGTGTGGACAGGACCTGTGACTTGCTTCCAGCCACTATGGCAAAGGTGATGGAAAAGAGGAAGGACATTCTTCTTCTGGCATTCAACAAGCAAACAGCCATGTGTGATCTGCCTAGGGAGGGGACCATTGGCAGAAAACTGTAGCTGCCTTTAGCTCTTGAGAGGGGTCCCCAGCTGACAGGCAACCAATGAAAATACAGGGACTTCAGTCTTAGAATCACAAGAAGATGAATTCTGCCAGCCACTGGAGGGATCCTGGAAATAGATCTTTCCCTAGTCAGACCTCCAGATGAGAACATAGCTCAGCCATCACCTTGATTGTAGCCTTATGAGACCCTGAGCAGGGAACCCAGTGAAGCTCTGCCCAGACTTTTGACCCACAGAAACTGTGAGCTGATAAATGTGCATTGTGTTAAGGCACGGATTTGTGGTAATTCTTTATGCAGGAATAGAAAATTAATACACAGCACATGCCCTATCTCTCCTCCTGTAGTCTCTCCCAGGATGCTGAGTACATCCTAGGTACTCAATAACTAAACATATCTTGAATGATCCACCAATCATCTTGAAACTTTGTCCTTCAAGATTAGATTTGGGGCCTTTGAGATCTCACTAATTTTATTCACTTTTTTTTTTTTTTAAGGTACGTAGGGGCCAATTCAAATCTTGTCTTATCCTTAGAGGGAAAAAAAAAGTTACCAAGAAATAAAGTGGTCTTGAAAAATACTTACTACTCCAGGAGTAAACATCAAGAGATATACTGAGATGCAGGTGCTGTGTGAGAACTGGCCAGTGTTCTGGCTGGGAGGGAAGTGTAGGTGTGTTCTCATCATGTTGTCTGGTGATCTGGTTAGGTTTCCTGACACTGAAGAATGGATTGGGGTTTAGGGAGTCTTTCTTTCTACACTACCACCCCACCCATGTAGGATTTGGGGCGCTGCTGGGGCTGTCCAGATGGGTGAAGGTCCATAAGGACTGAGCGGGATCTCAGGGAACTGACAAAGGTCACTTGTGCTGGGAGTTCACTTCAGTGTACCTGAATGTCCTGGGGCCACTGAGAGGCAGAGCTACGTAATGAGTGGGGCCCAGTGGGAAGTGCAAGTGCCATCCCCATGTTTAAAAAGTAGGAAAAACATACTCATATACGAAGATACTGATACTTAACTTTTTCTGTTCTTCCACAATCTCTTTCTAGACCTGTCCTGGCAACTTTTACTTGCTACTTGAGAGCGTGCGCCCTCGGGCTTGGGGATACGCCTGGGAGAGTGCAAGCTGCCAGGCACTGGGCCCTTGCCCAGTCTTGGTGTAGACGCAAGCACATGCAACCCCCCTGCTGCCAGGTTCCCCTCCCACCAGCAGCCAGACTGACAGGCCGGAGATGGAGAATCCAATCTTTCCTTCCAAATGACGTGCCACTCCAGCCCATCGTGGATGGCGACACCACAGAGGATGCAGCCCATGCCAGGATGAACTCTGTACCTGGATGGGGCATGGGTGAGAGGCTCACCAGGTCAGAGCTCCCGCCAAATGCATGTGGTGTCGCCAGCTCAGGGCTGGGACAGCCACCACCGTGCCCACAGGGAGGTTCCATGGGGCACAGACAACCCGGCTCTGACCCTCCCCACACCCACTCCCAGGCCTCCACTGCCGGTGGAGGGCAGTAGAAATTGCTGAAAGATGAGAAGACAGAGGTTGGGGAAGCCCAGGGCACCCATTTCTTCACTAGGGAGTGAAGAAATGGGTGTCTGGGAGCCCATCCCAGAGAGGGTGGGAGACAGGTGGCGGGAAGTGAGACCACACGTGTGAGTCAAGGCTCCAAGTCCCCAGCACATGCTCTGTTGTCCCGGCAGCCTTCGCTGGCAAAACACATTAAAAAAAGAAAAAGAATTTTAAGGCAACAGTAGCCCAGCATGAACCGTGAAGTGTAGGACCTTCCTAAGCTCAGGGTCCTGTGTGACTGCACTGGTCACAGGCCCGTGAGGCCTCTGTGGCCTGAGGGGGACACAAGGCAGGGCGCTGTGTGGGGGTGTTCTCTGCACTGATTCTGCTCCTCTCTCTATGGACCCTTATGTCCCTTCTCTGCACTCCCTCAATCCCATGAGTTTTCGTATGCCCTTGGGGGTGGGCATGAAGCTGCAGGAGAGGCTTCCTCCAAACCATGCCTTGAGTCTTCTTTTCGGAGCATCAGATGCCTTTTATCTACTTTACTGTGGCAAGACACCCACCCCTGAGGAAATCGATTCTTCATAGTCCAGCTAAAATGGGAGGAAAGCCCCAGGGAAAAAGGAAATACTTGGAATGGAAAGCATAAGTTGTTTAGTGTATCAAAATTAATTTTTCTACCTATAGGATTCCTAATACTTTACCAGGAAAATCCGTGTCTCTGCATGCACGCAGCATGCTTGTGCAAGTATGCAAATGAGGAGCTTTGCTGAACAGGTCAAGGAATGCATAATAAACACACGTATTTAAATGTGGACTTTAATGTCACACAGGGTATCCTTTATGAATAGTTACTACTCTTGGAGAAGGCCTTCAGTGAGTCCAGTAAGCCACATTCTGCTCTAATTGACCATAATAATGTATTTCTTTAACAAACACCTAATCTGCACAGAACTGAATCCTGGGTCTCTACCTGCTACTTCACTTCAAGCAAAAAGGTTTGATACATAATCAAGGAGCATGATTTGATTTTCAAAGGCCATTAGGGAAGGCAGTCCACAGAATAATCCCGTTTATATTTCTGCTATTAAGATATCTGTCTCCTATATTTGGAATACCCAGAAAGAATGGAACCTAAATATTTAAATGTCTCATGGAAAAAATATCTGACAACTGGAAAATGTCTTAAAAGCCTATAAAGTCTGGCGCTGGATAATCAGAATCAGCTAACAGAATTCGTTTTTATTAAAGCATTTTAAATGATCAAGTCACTGATGCGTTTTAACACCATAATGGCATAATACCCTTGCCTCAAATCTTCAGAGAGGCAAAATGATCACCGATTAAGCAAGTTCAACTGCACATAATGTTTTCATAAACATAGGAATATTACTCCATAAGAAAGACTTCTGGTATGAATGATGAGATTTTGAGAAAGTACCATTTTGGTATAAAATGATCTAGTTGCCTGTGGTTATAAATTACCTTAGGCCCAGTTCTCTTTCCCCTCCTCCCCACCCCCTCCACCCCCCAGGCTCACTTTCTGCCTGATGACAAAGGGAGTTCTGAGCATGGAAGAAATGAACCAAGTGATGAGATGAAGGAGAATCTACCCTCCATAGTTTTTTCTTCTTCTTCCCCTTCCCCATTTTGTTACATGTGATAACTGACAGTGTGGCAGGAAGTAATCCACAGAGAGGGCACAGACACTTGAAGCTAAGAGACAACAACATGTGCGGCCAGGAAGTAATCTGAACTTTCAGCTTTCATTCCAGCCTAACACTCATCCTCCTAAGGATGAGAAAAGAAGTGAACAGCCATACTTCACGCTCTCCAGGAGAGCTGAGGTATCCAAGGGCCCGACTTGCAGCCTTGAGGATATGGGACGCTGGGACGATGTAATCATTATTATCCAGAAGAGGCATGTGACTCCCGCGCCCCCTCTGGAAGGCATTATAATAGAGCAACCTCACTGGAAATTGGGAGGAAGAGATTCATTTGCATGGGAAACCCCAGCACAACTGTCTCAGCACTGCTGTTCTATCAGCCCCTTGTTGTAAATGCAGAATATTGGAAGGTTGCAGGGTCTTTTTTAGGCTGTGGAGGACTGACTCAACACAGTGGCATGGAAAGGCAGGATAGCAGAGGTTAAGAGTGTAGATTCTAAAATATGACACACCCTGGATTCAAATCCCTCCTCGATCTTGGACAGGTCATGGAGTATTGAGCAAGTCACTTAACTCCTCTAAGATCACTTCACTCATCTGTAAAATAAGGCTGCTGAGAATACCTTTTTCATGGAGTGCTGTAAGGTTTCAATAGTTTACATAAAGACCCCACTTGCTGCCTGGCACGTGGTAACAACTCGATTCATGGTGGCTCAATATCATGACCACAAATGATTTTTTTTTAATACAAAAATCTATTTATTTCTATATGAACAATTGGAAATTGAAATTAAACCACTTACATTAACATCCAAAAAAACCCATGAAATACTTAGCTAAATCTTTTTTTCTGAGTTTTATTTAATTTATTTTTTTTTGTACAGCAGGTTCTTATCAGTTACCTATTTTATACATATTAGTGTATACATGTCAATCCCAGTCTCTCAATTCATCCCAACACCTGCACCCCACCCTCCAAGAATGATTTTTTAAATAATTAATGATATGTTGTCCACATATTCTTCTTTACAAGCCCATCAACCCAGTAGGACAGGGTCCTGGTCTTTTTCAAGTGTTTTGTAAATGGTCCTGTACATCTATGGTGATTTAAAAATAATAAAAATGATAAAAATGCATGTGTAATCACTTCGCAGCCAAGCAGACAACTTAAAGTTTTCATAGCATCAAAGTCATTACAAGGGAATTAGGGTCTTGATATGATCTACATGCTGCCTAGCTGCTCCTTCCAGCTGTCGTCGGTGCTCTCCTTATTTTTTCTCTTTCATTTTTCCCACATTATTCCACCTCTAGGAGCAGGACTTAGCAGCTGGAGTCACCATAGGACCTGATTGATGGCTGCAGGACCCAGATGGCAGAAGCTTGAAAATGTTTCTGGCAAATACCTCTACAAGCTGGAGTGTGTGTGTGTGTGTGTGTGTGTGTGTGTGTGTGTATACTCTTCCCTTTTATTGGCACTTGAGCTAAATGCCCAGCAGCCGCTTCTTGGCTGGGTTCCATTCAAACTACAGTTGGCGCCTGTGAAAATGGCTTTGGCTCCAATATCTTATGTGTGACTGTCTATCATGAAGAATTTTCCCACTGCTGATAATTTCTATTTTTATGAATACTTGAAAATACATGTCTCACGTAAGAGTTCTGACCTCCTTTTATCTTTCCAGTGAAAATTCTTTCATAAAGAAGTATCATCTCTTTTATACAATTATGTTTTGTGAGGGGCTATTTATAGCACTGTGAAAATTAGAGAACATAGTATTCCTTTTGACTTTCAGAAAAATTGTTAAGCATCAAATTGCATGTCAAGGGAAAAATGATCTCGTGGAAAAATTAACAGGCCTCACTATTTTCCACTGCCTCCTCACAGCCCCCACATGCAAATATATAGAGGATGGGTAGTCATTACCCTCCAATAAAATAAAACTAGCATCAAAACTAAAACCATGGGCTTCCCTGGTGGCACAGTGGTTAAGAATCCGCCTGCCAATTCAGGGGACACGGGTTCGAGCCCTGGCCCAGGAAGATCCCACATGCCGCGGAGCAGCTAAGCCTGTGTGCCACAACTACTGAGCCCACGTGCCACAACTGCTGAAGCCCGCGCACCTAGAGCCCCTGCTCCGCAACAAGAGAAGCCACCACAATGAGAAGCCCGCGCACCGCAACGAAGAGTAGCCCCCGCTCGCCGCGACTAGAGAGAGCGCGTGCGCGGCAACAAAGACCCAATACAGCCAGAAATAAATAAATTTTGAAAAAAAAAAAAAAACTAAAACCATACCTTACCTCCTTTAGTGCAATAAGTATGCTGCTGAAAGAGGGACTTTTTAAATACGTTGAAAGAACTAGAGAATTTTCTTTCCGAATGGAAACTCGTGGTAAATGCTTTCTGAAAGAAATGATTATGGAGGTGACTATCCAGAACCTGATATATGTGGTTTATTAATTGAGATTTTTTCATACTGCCTATCCTTAAAGCTGGGGTCACCTCTAAAAAGGCTAAGTCTGTTCTATGACTTCAAAATCTCTCAGTTTATCCATGAGCATTCTTTGTAGACATTTTCTCCCTCTTAGCTGTCATTTATGTGATTTTCAGAAACAGTAAAATTTTCATCTTACCTGGAAATTGAAAATATACTGAACCAAAATAATAACTAATGTGTCTCTCCAGAGCCATCCATTTAAATGTCGAGAGTGTACTCCACACTGTAGCACGTGTACAAAGGAAGAAAGGCAATCTCAAGCTTTGGGAATCCTCAAGTAAGGAAGAAGTTTCTTTAAAAACTATAGCTAAGGCAATGAGTAAATATTACAGACTTGCTCATATTTCTTAAGTACGGGGAAAACAAAAGATATCGAGACTTTCTCTAATATGAATTTTAAGAAGTTTGTGCAAGAAGTAAAAGAAGTCTCTCCTGGAGACCTGGCAGGTCCTGTATCCAAGGAAGGTTGAGATCAGGGGCTGGGGTGATTCACTGTGTGGAAAGAGCACCTGTGAAACTGTTGGCACTAATCCTAGAATCTGGAAGCTGAATCTCTCTGATGAATCGTGATTCAAATATGTGAATGCTTATGGTGGCTTTATTTGTAATCTCCAAGAACTGCAAACAACCAAAATGTCCTTCGGTCTGTGGTTCAGCAGTACAACGGAATAATACTCATCAATAGAAAGGAATGAACTATTGATACACACAACAATGTGGTTGAATCCCAAATGCATTCGGCCAAGTCCAAAGGCTGTGTACTGTGTGATTCCATTTATATGGCATTCTGAAAAAGCAAAACTTCAGGGGCAGGAACCAGATTAGTGGTTGTCAGAGGTTGGGGCTGAGGGAAGGGATTGACTATAAAGGGGCATGGGACAACTTTTTGGGGTGATGGAACTGTTCTATATTCTGGTTGTAGTGGTAGTTATATAATTGTATGCATTTGTCAAATCCTGCAAAATTGTACGGTAAAATAAGTGAATTTTGCTGCATGTAAATTATATCTTAATAAAATTATTAACAACCTATTCCATTAAAAAATGAAATGATAACTAAACTAATTATAAGTTTGACAGTTATATTTATAAAGAGGCTTTATAGATACTTTCAGTATATTAAAAAGGGAGAAAATGGATTGCTTAAAAATAAATCCTAATTCAGACTCTTAGTACATGCCTGTCTTTCTAGCAGAGTATCTCCTTCTGATCTCAGTGGTGGTAACGACTCTCAGCCTGGCATGTATTGCTGGGGATTTAACCAAGACACTTCCTATGTTCTGAGTAGCCATGGGGCAGAGTTTTGCATAAGCCCAAGAATATCTAGACACAGTCCCAAAGACTCAGAAGGGTTCCAGACCACTGCTGGGATGAGCAGGATTCCCCATGTGAGGCTGACTGTGCCTGGGTATCTATTTTGGAGGGGTTAGTGGGACGTAAGCAGTGAAACTGATCTCTCAGGTTTGGGAACCACTGGTGCCAATCAATTAATTTAATACTTATCCTAAGATGTGGGAGACCCAGGGATATGCACAAAAACTTCCTTTTTCTGGGTGAGATCAGGTTAAAATAAACCAGAAGGTCAGGCCTGAATAGGAAAGGAAAAGGAAAGATAACGTACAGCCTTGGGAACATGTGGAAAGCGGGAGAAGTGTCATCCACTCATTGATGTTATCTGGTCAGGCCATGGTAGGATGTAGAAATTTTTTTTTTTTTTGCATATTCCTGATTGTGTGTGTGTGTGTGTGTGTGTGTGTGTGTGTGTGTGTGAACAGTCAAGCTATCTCTTGATTCCTGAAGGCCACGTCCTTAATCCACTGCCCTACTGGTTAACACAAACTGACTATGGCCCTACCCTAATATAAAGGCCTCAAACAAATTTCTTGAGTCCTCTAAGTGTTTCAGACACCACATTCTGATCTGAACACCCATCTTAGGCCCTTATCTCTGAAGGGACATATGAGCACATCTCTGTCATGGTGTAAACCAATTACTCTTTCATCTAGTTTGGTTCTTCTTGGCATCTTTCTGCCAAGTACACACACATTCAAGTAAGAGAGGTCACAGGGCCCAGTTGATTACTAAAGTTCCTGCAAATTGATTAATTCAGGACTTCTTCATTTCATATATAACTGCTTCAGAAATCCAACTGGCAATGGTCATTGGGATTTCCCATTCAAGTAATCTGTCTTTCTAACATACCTCGCTATTCAGACCCCTACCTTTCTGTAAACCTCCCAAGTCAATACAATAAAAACAAGGATACATAGTCTTCCGAAGAAATTGCAAGTGCTTCAATGAGTACATCAGAATCGTTTGTAATTAGCTCAGTAATTGGGGGGCATGCATGTAAAGTAGACGCTGCTAAAGTGATTTTTAATGTACTTGGAAAAACAGTTTGCCTTTCCTCTGGAGTAGGCTGGGCAGTGTTCTCTTCAGTCCTGTTGACACTATTAATTTGCTTTGCAATCTCCGTCCCTCTCCCCGCTTTTCCCCCAGCACTACTGCAAACAGAAGCGAGGAAAACCAGGCTTGGAGAGCTCTTGTGGAGAGAGCCATTTGCTCTGGCTCAAGCAAAAAGCAAGGCCAATCAGCCTGAAATCTGAATTTTTCAGACACATAATAGACCCTTGGCTTATCAAAGCCTCTTATCTGATTGGAAAAAAAATCAAAGGTAAACTTCAGGGCTCATGGAATTAAAAGACAAATGAGATGTCATAATTATCAAAGTGGCTAATTTAGAAAATTAAGCTGTTCACATAGGTGACATAATTGCTTGTCACAATCACTCGTTTCTCATTAGCTTCTTCCATCAGCACCTACAGGCTGCAGAACAGACTCTGGCCTTGCTCAACAGTCTGGGTGTTCTTTTGTGGTTGAACATCACATTGTTTCTCTCATGTCCTATAAGTAATGCATATTTATTAGAAGGTTTATTCGAAGAACAGTTTTAGAAATACCAATCTTTCACAATTTGGTATTTGGTCATATTTTAAATTTGTTTGTAACCAAACATTCTTTTGAAATAATTAATTATCAAGAAAGGTTTTATGGAGTTGATTTAACATATTAATAGTCCGTGGAAAGCATTAAGGGTTTTGATATACATAGCGGTATTAAAAAAAAAACAAAAAAACCTCAGAGGTTAGGTAGAATTTGTCTTTCATTGTCTTCCCAAATTCTGAATAGAAGGAAAAGAAATATATTTTTAAGGCATTAGTTTGTTTTAGTTGCCTAATATTTTTTTATTATTTGATTTCTATAGATCCAGCCTAATAATAAATTCCCTATAAGACAGTTGTTTGTAAGACTGGCAGAAATACTGTTTATGTGTCAGCAAGTTCAGAAATTATTAAGGATAATGTCTAAGAAAGGAAACGAGTCTTGCTTGCTATGTGCTTCTAAAGCATGCCATTGTAAATGGGTAGGTTAAACACTTTGGATTAAAATCATGAGTAGGAGATTGACTCCGATCCTACTGTCTTGTAAAGATGTAGAACATGGCTGGCAGGAGTTACAGAAGGACTACATTGATGTAATTCATTTGAAGAGATAGTCTATCCTGAACGCATACAATGAAGCCGTCATCTGTATGTTTCTGGACTGTTCATGTAGCTGTTGTGTTTTGAT
Organism: Balaenoptera ricei; assembly: GCF_028023285.1. Taxonomy (NCBI): domain Eukaryota; kingdom Metazoa; phylum Chordata; class Mammalia; order Artiodactyla; family Balaenopteridae; genus Balaenoptera; species Balaenoptera ricei. The sequence goes on from NC_082647.1 coordinate 74,903,574, forward strand.
TTCACTAACATTGAATTAGTGAGGTAATTGTGCTACAGGAGCTCTTACAGTTATATTCTAAAAGCCATAATTTCAGAAAGAAAAAGAAAAATCTGATCCAATCTCTAAATGTATGAGGTTTCTAAACTTTGCCTTTGTATATAACTGAACCTGAAGCGGTAGTATGTACTCAGAGGACCTATAGACATAGAATTTTTTAGAGAATTTATTCCCCAAAGAAATAGATACAAGTCCAATTATGTTGTTATGTTTGTTCCCTTGACACTCATGGGTGGAATCACTGGCAAGAGGAGTGGCCCACTAGATACTCTAACCAGACAAGCCTTAAGACTAAGACAGGAAAGGAACGGAGTACGGGCAACTTGTCTAATCTTTCTTTGTCCACTATTCTCTTCATGCTCCAGTAATACAGCAGAGCCCTGCGGCTGAGTTTGTTATGGGTTTTTGAATAAGAAGGTGTGCTAGTTTGTGGCAGAGTAGACATTGGGGTAGAATTCACACAGGAGGAAACAGATACAGAAAGACTGAGAGAAGATGGTCTCATGAAGGGCAAAATGGTAGTGGACTGCCATGAGGCAGGACAATCAATGGCAAAATCTTGCAGCTGTCCTAAGGGAGAGCTGAAAGCTGAGGGGACACCTGCCAGTTTTAGATGAGAACAACATTTGGCTATTTTCAGCAACTTGACCATTCACTCGACTCATCATTTGGACTTTCCGTGGAATTTGAGTGCAGAGATTTTCAAATCGTGCTCTGTGGTGTCCTAGGCATTTTGTGTAGGGAAGGCAAGATAGGCAAAGCTCTAATTCTTCCACCTCCTCCTGCTTCAGTCAGCACAACCGTGATTTCATCTGTGTTACACAGTAGGCTTCCATTTAAAGTTACGTCTGACGATAGATTTCATGGCTAAAGATATTTGGAAGACTCCTGGTCCAGTGAGTAGGCCAGTGTACACTTGAAGATAGTATGCTTGAGATAGTAAAATAATAATGGTACTGCATAAGAGGTAATATATCATCTGTGTTTCCACCCAATGGACCAATCTGTTGTCAACTCAGAGTTACTCTTTGTAATCGTCATTCTACAAATATTTATTAAGTTCTCTACTACTCATTACTCTCCCCTCAGGTCAGCCTGAGGCCACCTAACACATCATCTGGGAACTTGAGTTGCTCATTTTAGCTATTGCTGTGGTTGCAGTTAGACTGTTTTTCCCATCTCCCAACCAGAAACCATTATTTCTAGCTTTTGACCTTTCCTGGGATGCGTTGTTAGCAAACCTTGGCTTCATTTGCACCTGTGATAAACTAAAATTATATCATAACAGAAATGAGGAAAACTAGAGAGGGTCTGTCTTCTGATAACAATTTCAGGTGGCAGCAACAAAGAAAATAATTTGGGGATATCTCAGTATTTTAATATTTACAACATGGATCATGGATCTTGTACCTGATACTAGGAAGATTAGGAAATGTGTGTTGATTCCGTGATCACTGGGACATTGTTAAACAACTTTCTCAAGTTACACAGATAATAAGTGACACATGGGATCTAAACACAAGTCTGTCTGAACCAGAAGTCTGTTCAGCACACTAGTTACGCACCAAGCATGGTCTGTAGCCCCTTGCCTGTCTGCAAAGAAATGAGCCCAGGAATTAGGAGTCCGCGTTTGGACATTTTCATAGTAACTTGACAGAGTAGTTTTATACATGTTGAACATAATAGTAAAAAATGGAGCGGTGTAAATTGTATGCCTTTGCTTTGTTGTTTGTATTTTAGTAATACACTTACATTGTATTTTATGAAAAGTATCTGTATGTGACAGGTTGGAAAACAAAAGCCAAGAAAAAACCTAATCTGCTCGACAGATCATTTAAGGGGCATTGCACTGCACCAAACTGTCCCTAAATTTTAGCTCTCCAAATAAAATGGATGCAGGACAGAAAAGGAGTGGTACCACTGTCAGCCCACACCTTCTTATCTTCTCATCTAAGGATGACATGAATTCTCAATGGCTTGGCTCAGTTTTGCTATTGAATCATTTTGTACCCAAGCCTAAGAACTTTCCCACAGCCTTCTCCCCACTGGAGGGCTGTGTCAGTCCTTGTCTCCAAGCTCCCAGCTCTTCTTCCAGCCTAATCAACTTTATCTAAGAGCGGGTTTAATTAGTTTCCTCTCAGAATTGGTTGAAATAAAGAGAGGCTTTCTAATGGCCTGTTCAGGGGCACCCCCTGAAGAGAGATCAAATTTATTTATGATGCCCTTTGGCTAGGTGTTTGATTTCCTGGACAAAACATCACTTGAGTCTTTAAAGGTTTGTTTTTAGGTGTTCTATAGCTGGCCTGAAGCCATGTTCTCTTAAATAGTGATCAAAGGCACAGATAATACAAGTCAGTCAATACAAAGTGTGTTCTATTTAAGCATATTGCTTGGAACTTCCTTTTTAGTTTTTAAAGGGCCGTGTATTGGAGACAGTTACAAACAATTCTACTGTACCGTAATTATGTGCATTTTAATTTATCTGTCTTATTTTCTCTCTTGAGACTCAGAAAGGACTGCCCGGAACCAAATTTATTTACTTACTTACTTAAATAACAAAATCATTAGGACTTTAAGTAATATATATGGTAAGACATATTGTTACAGTAGAAGTGCAGCTCTGTCATAATTATATCCAAAAATTAGAAACCATAATTCATGAGGCTTTTGTTTATCAAAGGTGGCCATGTTAAAGACAGGTTTCTTAGCAACTAGAAATGTCCCTCTGTTTACCGCCAAACTCTTATGTTTGGGAGAAAATTGTTAAATTGTCTCTTGGGTCTCCTCTTATGGGGGTGCCACTGTACAGTTTAAAATGATCACAACGAGTCATTGTTTTTAAAGCTGTACTACTAAAATACATTTAGTTGTTATCCAAAGTCAGACTGATATGACAAGAAATAAACTTACCACTTTAAAAGGATCAATTGCTCCTGCAAATTAAATCTATCCTAAGTAGCATTTTCCTGGCTGTTGCTTGTTCTTGGTGTACATCTAGTCCTGCCAAGGCATCTGCCCCTGTATTATTTTCAAAATAGAGTATTCAAGATCCCAACAGAAACTGTCTCGTCACCTCTCTACTGTAAACACTGGTCTTTTGCCAACAATGAATATACAAACCAAGCAGAGTTGCTTGTGATTTCATGTTAATGTAATAATCTTCATTGGATTTTCCTTATCAGAAACTTCTCGGAGAATCAAGGGGGTTCTGTCAAATTCTTGTAGGCAAAACTGCACATCACTAGATTCAAGAGGCCCAAGCATAGGTTATCCAAGGGGTTATTGGACCCATTTTTGAAATACTTTTTACTAATTAAAGGAATGATTCCTCAGGTGCAAATGAAAACAAGATTATAAAGATGGAGAGTTCACTCAAAATAAACAAAATCTTTAGCAGTCATGAAACAATCTATTTAAAATTTCCTTTCAAACTGAGATTAGACTTAATGAGTCTATGTAGAAATATTTTCTTCGTCCAAAGCTATTTCTTTTACGAAATGGAAGCTTAATATTGAGTTACCTGGAACTATCTAAGGCAAGGAAACTTACTTAAGTAAGTATCTCATATGGAACTGACGTTGGTGAAAAAGAAAACCTAGCAAGCTCCACAAATTGTGACCAGGTTTTCCACTGAACTCACTCGAAATCCTCACGATAGAGAAGTCTTTAATTCAGGACTAGATTCGTTAAGTAAATGCATATCGACTAAGCAGTTGGCTAAGTTCACATATAGGTAATAATATTTGCCTAGTACCTCTTGTGAGCCTTATTCAATGGCTCTTCTCCCCAGAAACCAAAATGGACTGTGGCCAAAGTCTCTAGTCTCTTTTGCAAAGTTCTCTGGATTCTATACTTGTGGCATAGGGATAAGTAACTCCTTCTATGATAATTAGACCTCTTGAGTATGAGAGCTGTGCCAGGTTCTCAGACTTAATAAGTAATTTCCAAATTCTGTTGTATAACACTTCTTCTCTGTTACTGATCATTGACCCTGTGGTTGGAGGTCTTCTGCTAGTGTCATCTTTCTGCTTGTACCGCTCTCTCCCTGTGTGCCCTTGCTCCCTCTAAGACCTTGTACCCCATACAGAAAGGCAAGCACTGCTCTTTGCCTTTTTTATTAAACCTCTTGTCCCTTCCCATGTACTCATTTCTTGAACCCGTTGCTAGCTAACCACTGGGCTATGGTAAGTTGAACTCCTTATTCATTGCCCCAAATTTGAATTCATTTCTAGAGGTCACCACTTTTCCGTAGAGCCCTCTGACTCCTCAGGATTAGGCCTTGCTCATGTGAGCACTGTGGCAGGCAGCATAATGATCCCCTCCATTGATCCTACCCAGGGCCTCCAGAAGAAACAGTCCTGTCGATGTTTAATTTTAGCCTGGTGAGACCTGTGTCAGACTCCCAACGTACAGAAATGTAAGATGGTAACATATCAAGTTTGTGGCAACGTGCTATGGCAGTGATAGGACATTCGTACAAGTCCTCTAGACTCTCTATGCTGGGCAGCAGCAGGCTGTCAGGGGCTCACTGTTTCTATGCTGGTTCTGGCCCTGCTGCTGTCTATGGCTTCCCTAGCCAAGGGGACATTTCGCTAGACCTACTTTTGACCTTGGCGTTTTGGGTTCAGGTAGGAAAAAAATGTTTCCCAGCAAGATTCTGTCTCCCTGAATAAACAGACCCCTTTCTAAATAAGCTTTGTCTAATTTTCTCCCATTAAAAACTGTCCCCTTCCCTCCTTACACGGTAATGAACAAATGCTTGGGTTTGATCCATAAAAGCTGTGGCACGTATCTAAATTGCAGTCAGCCTGGCAGAAAATTGTGTCAGAACTCTTCAGTCCTTCACTTCCTTCTCACTCCCTTATACGTATGTTGTAAAAGCCAAATAATTTGTTGAAAATATTAAAGCAGGCACTGTGTGCATTGGTGTTGTTAAAAATGTAATTTAACAAATTCATTATCTGGCCAAAAAAGTATTAAGCACAAACTATGTCTTGAAAAGATGAGAACATATTCACGTCCCTTAATAATTTTCTGATTTAAGAGAGGACTAGAAAGTCTGCAGTATTTGTTATTATAATCACATACTGAGACATATATATACATTTATTAACTATTTAGCAAGTATTTATTAAGCACTCACTACAAGTGTGGGAACACAAAGGCATACAAGATGATCCCTGCCACTTACTGATGAGGCTTTAAACCCAGGATTCCTTCCTGAAACCTTGTATCCAGCCAAGGTTCTTAAATTTTTCTCTGCCATGGTCCCTTTTGACAGTTTGATGCTGCCTACGGGCCCCTTCTCAGAATGTTTTTAAACTCATAAAGTCATATACATAGTACTGCAAAGGAAATCAATATTAAAAACACATAATTGCAATATGGAAGATACATGCCTCTTTACTAACACATTTTATAACAAGATCTAAGGAAACTTTGATCAGTGACATCATAGGTACTGCAAATACTACTGTGATTTGTTGCCAGCACTTGTAATGGAAGAAAAGGCTAAATTTCAATACGGGGTAAATAAAGATGTAATTATTTTCCCACCCATGTTTAAGAACCCCAATTTTAGTTATGTATCCCTACTCTAAGTTAATGCCAAAGAACAGCTTCAAAAAAAGTGGATCTTAAAATGTTAGTCCTAAATCTGAATACACTTACTGTATGTTTTTTCTAATTATTAATTTTAATTTTGCTGGGCCACCACTTCTTTTCTCAAGTACACCATGTTCTTCTCTGGGGAAAAAAAAAAAAGGAACCTTTAGAGGAAAGAAATCATATCTGTAAAAGGAACAATGCACTCTTGTCTGTTTGTTTATTTATTTATTTGTTTATATCCCACCTTGTTCTAGAAAGGATTTAAGACGGCTTGTTCCTGTCTAAATTCCTAGAACCTGGTTAATTAAGTCTTCTGAAAATGTAAATTAAAATGCAGTAACATTATTTGACAAATGGGACAAAATTATTATCATCTTTTGAATAATTATGTGATTGGGAATGTCTACATCATATTTATCTAATCTGCAATTAAATCATTTATATATGCAATTAAATCATTTATATCTGCAATACATAAATTCACATCATCAATAACAGGAAATGTGGCCAATGGCCAAGTTTGTTGCAAGAACAAAATAGCCTGTGTCAGGAGGAAGGGTCACCAATGATGTTCTAATTGAAATGCTGACAAATTAAACAAGGGCATAACTCATTTTTTCAGCTAGCAAGTGACACAAAGATTGCCACACTGAACTGGCACTATTTTGTTTACTCTTTTCTGCATATTCTATAGCACACATTTGCCTTGTGGCACCATCACTGTTAATCACTGAAGTAATGGCTTTCTAGATAGTTTCTAATGTCTCTTGGGACAAGTGTCTACTTTAGTGTGTAAACCTCAATTAACATTACTACCATAAATTTCCACCTGCAATTTCACTCCAATTCAAAAAAATTCACTATACACCTAACATGTGCAAAGTTCTTTGCTAAGGCACGTGTGGCAGTACGACTATTTGTCTACAAACTATAGGGTCTACAAGACAAGTCTCTTTCTTTTTATTATCTAAATAAACAAGTCTGACTCTGAACTCCTTACCTATAAATGCAGTATTAGAGCTCCATCTCCATCTCTCTTTAGGTCATATAAAAATCCAGAAGATTTACATGGTGCCCAGAACATCACGAACCTCTGAGCTATCCAGCCAACACTGGTATTAAAACCAATGGAGTCCTTGAGTTCTGGCAGCTCTCTGATGCCATGTTTTGTGTGGGTCACAGGAAACTTTTCAAAGGATGGAAGGCCCCATTTGATGTCTAGGTCTGGATTCCTGAAGTGCACACACAGCCATTTCCTTGAGAACTTACCACTTCCCCAAGGTTCTGACACCAATTAATGCGAGAGCCTATCCCTTCCCCCTTTCTCTCCTTTTACAACCTTCCTCTTTCTTGCTGCCCTCCACGACATACATATTGTCACTGATGAGTTTAGGCTTGTACGGAAGAACAGAGGTGCTGTTGACTCCAGGCAGCTTCAGTGTTCTCCCCCCATGGCAATAACCTCTCCGTCAGATAGGTCCCTTTCCCACTCTCCAGAAAAAGGAAAGCAAAACCTTCTTAAGGGGGAGGTGGGTAAAAAACAGAGTCAGAACAAACACAAATCAATATCTCGATAAATCAGTCTGTCCTCTTAGAAGATGTGACTTTGGCCCATAAGGAGCCGGTAAACTAGGCTTTTAAATCCAGACATTCTGAAGTCTGATGAGGCTGAAAAAAAAAAAAAAACCCAACATAATCAAAGGAAGGTTTTATATTCCAATAGGCTGAATTAATATATTTCTTTTCATATGGTGTTTGGTGCTTATTAAATTCTCAATTAAATTAATAGGTATCTGATAAATGTTCTTTGAGGCTAATAGTAAAAAGCTAATAAATTAAAACTCTATAGAACTATAATTTTATTACTATTGTTAATAACATGTAACATTTAAGCCTGTATAAATTAGAATGCTTAGATAATTTTTATATACTAAACTGCATTTTAAAGTAATTCTTTTTCCACTCTTTAATTAGGGACATGTAACAAATGTCACTAAATTATAACACCATCAGAAGCAGAGAAACTTAATGTTTCAGTCTATACAACCTTCCTGAGAATAAACATGTAATTTCCAGTGACTTGTTGGAAATATTGATGAGAGTTTGTGAATCCTGATTATTCATTTGCAGAGGAAACCAGGTTGCAATCATGTTTACAGAGTGCTTACTCTGAGTTAACTGCTGTGCTAAGTGACTTATGTAATGATTTTATTTCAGCCTTGCCAGAATTCCCACTTTTTAGATGTAGAAACTGAGGTTGAGACAGGCCAGATGATGTGCCCACCATCGGTGGTGACTGAGGTTGCAGAGTATCGACTCGGAAGGACGTGGCGAGGCAGTATTGTTTGGGTGCTGGGAACCAGTGGGAGCCAAAGCTTTAGGGCGGCATTTGCAGGCAAGCATTCTGTTTCAGTTGAAGAGTAGAGGCTTATTTAGGGTGGCAGTGGCTGGCAGAGTTTATAGGGCTAGAGTCACCACCCCTGCTCAAGGCATCCATTGGAACCATCACGATCCACGGTCAGAATTTAAGTCCAAGAGAGTCCGATTCTGGAACCCCTGCCTTTAACCACTGAGCTGTACTGAGAGGCATAGCCCATCAGAGATCACAGCTCCCGTCTCTCTTTTCACAGCCTCAGCTCCATACCCCAGGACGTTAATCCCCCGCGCTGTTCCAGGCACTGTGTTGGGCTAGGGACACAGAAATAGAGAAGGTAACCTGTGAGACTGACCTACAATGAGGCCCTGTGGGAACTCCCACAGGATGGTGTTCAAGTAAGTCTCACCTTATCCCAAATTCTGGGTCATGTTGAAATGTATTATAACATAAGCCATTAAAATGGTTTCTCTTTTCCTCGTTGAGGCAGCCTTGTATCTGGAGCCAGATTGCTTGCGTTCAAATTCTAGTTCATTGTCGAGTAGTTATATGACTGTGGGCAATGGACTCAACTTCCCGGTGCCTCTATCTCTTCATTTGTATACTGGGGACCATAGTACTCCCTACCCTGTAGGGCTTTACACAGATTGATTAATTATGTTTTATCTATCTATCTACTTAATGTGTAGCTATGAACATTTACATTATCTGATAAACCTGATAACTTAGGTTTTCCTAAGACAGATGGTTTCAGAGTACAGCAGAAGGAATACGTATCTCAGAGTCTTGATTTTCTACCAGTCAGCACACTGCAAACGTTTAGCGTTTTGAGACCTTGTGGTCGCCTTGGTGTAGCAGCAGCAAGAACCTCTTCATACAACACCTGCTTTCCTTTCTTTGAATAATAATAATTCATCCTTCTTAGCAGTTATATGAACTATCATATAAACCTAAGTGACTTGAACAGTTACATATCTAAACTCATTTTTACAAGTAGAAAATGACATCCTCCTCACTGACATATGTTGAAAATATTGGCACAAACTTAGGAAGCCACCTGAGTCAAACCACAGACCAGCGGAGGATCTCTCCTGGGGGAAAAAAGACGCCGCTTCGCTTTCTGCAAGTCTAGTCCAGCGTGAACAACCATTTGCCTTGCCAGCAGTCACTGCAAATCAAAAGTGAAACAGGAACTGGAGCCAAGGCAAGGCAACAATTGCTAATTCTATTCATTTATTTATCATTCTGTGCTCAGTACCTACAGCTAATTTCCACAGCCATCTTTGGTTTTTATTAAAACATCCTGAATTCGTTTTTGAAAGGCAGAACGACTTTTCTAACTGTCTTGCTAACTGTATCCTATCCTGGAGTGTTCCCATTTTAAAACAGGTGTTGGATTTGTTGGATTATGATAATACAAAAAAAACCTTGTACTTGTCACTATATTTGTATATATTTAGATGTTTTAAATGTTAGAGATAACTCCTGAGAGAATGGAGCACATTTTTCAAGGTAGCAGTTCAGGTAGCTTGTTGGGAAATATCTATCTATTCTCACTCACAGTGGAGTGAGAGGCAGGCCAGAATTGGAGAGGGGGCTTACAATCTCATGTGGGTACCAAGGGGTCACAGAATAATAGCTTGAAACCACAGGGAAAACTTACAGCTAGAATATGGATGAAAAACCATGGCCAATGTAGAGCAGTGGAGGTCAACACCAATGTATTGTCAGTTTTGAGTACCAGACAATAGTAAGTCAGAGATAAGGAGTTTAGTAAATGGAGAAACTGACCAGAAGGCGTGAAGCAAGGTGAAAACGAGGAAAGGAGCTACTGAATGTGTTCTATAAAAGGTCAGAGTTGAACCGTGGTCAGAAAGAGATGGCAGGAAGAGAAAAATCATCTCTCATGGAGTTTTGATCAAAGAAGTAGCATATGGGGCTTCCCTGGTGGCGCAGTGGTAAGGATGTCCTGAAGGAGGTATTGGTCCAGAATCTAGGGCAGAGTCAAGAGAGCTAAGGAAGGAAGGAAGGAGGGTAGTTCATTCATTTGGTTGGTTTGTTGGTGGAGGTGGTATTAGGCAGTTGTATAAATGTTAATCTAAGAATGTATATTTGACAGCTTCTGGGGTGCTTCTCTCTCTGATACTATTTAGGCAAGGTAGATCCTGAGAATTGAGACCAACATAATTCCCTGTCTGTGAATTAAGGAATGCTAGGGCCACACACAAAAAAAATGTAGCTAGTTATTCCAGGAAATACTCTTAGAAGTTAAGATTATGATATAACCAAAGCAACTTACTTCAAGACCCTCTCCCAGCGATACTCATCGATCTAAAGTGATTGTGTCATAATCTATTCCCAATTCCATTCAGGCCCCCACTTTGCAAGTCCCACCTGGAAATCACTCAGCTCAGACCCTAAAATACTGTAAATATCCGTCCCTTAGCTTTGCTTGATTAAAACAAATCAGGGTTGGTTGTGCTCTCCTGGTTTTGGAGTATCAGTCTGGGTTAGAGGATCAGAAACCAGACAGAACCATGAGGTTGACACGTCTGTCAGTGTGGCCTTCGATGGGTGGACATGGGCTTGAAAGAAGCTAGAACAAAATCATTTTGTACTTACTCTGGACCTCAAAGACCAGTAACTCTACTTTTAGTTAGTATTTAGACTTATTGGATATTAGTCACAATTAATATCTGGAGATAGAAAAATTAATCACGGAAGTTTTGACTTGGTGTCAAAAGGGCTGCATTGGAACCTCACATGTCCCTCTGGGACAGACAGAGCTTTCAGTATGTCTGCAAATTGTTCTAGCTGCCAGTGATTTTTCTTTCAAAGGGCTGTAGAGATTTTCAAAACCTGATGTTTGTGCAGTGGCACCCATGACATACCACGTACGACTTAAACCCTCTGTGGCGAACCCTATGAGCTTGCTACCAACGAAACTATAAATCAAGCTCAAATTATGGGACAAGGGCCTCTACTGACCTTTGAATATACATCGCTAACAAGTCAGCTGGTTTGGCTAAATCCTGATTTAGATTTGTCAAGAGTCATTTTTCTTTGGGTTTCTTGATATTTTTATGCCAATTCCCTTGACTCATCACGGGGCACCATATGAAAGGACAGAACCTCATGGAATTATTTCCCTCTTCAGAGGGTAAAAAGAAAAGTTAACTTCCCAAGTTAAAAAGGAAAAATGGTTCAGGCAGGGAAGATAGAAGGTTCTTTTCCAGAGTAAAACTGGGAAGAGGACAGCAGGAGGGGAAGCATCAGGCAGTCAAGCAGGTGGCCCAGCCAGCAGGTAAGCAGTATGACTTGCCACGCTAATTGATAGGAATTACACCTGTTGTTTCCATAGTTTTAGAAACAGTTGATTTTAGAGATGTGGGAATCTGCATTCATATTAGGATAATTCAGTGAGAAACCTGGAGTTGAAACTTTGGCCAAGTGATAACCATACTTTGCTGCCTTCTGGGGCTCTTTCTCTGGAGAGTCATAGGCATGTTAAAGGCACAGTCTTGAAGACCCAAGTGCTCCTTTGTTCATAAGGAAAAGACTTAACCTACTATTTTCTTTTTTTTTTTTTGAATTTATTTATTTTTGGCTGCTTTGGGTCTTCGTTGCTGCGCGCGGGCTTTCTCTAGTTGCTGCGAGCGGGGGCTACTCTTCGCTGCAGTGCGTGGGTTTCTCGTTGCGGTGGCTTCTCTTGTTGGGGAGCACAGGCTCTAGGCGCGTGGGCTTCAGTAGTTGTGGCACGCGGGCTCAGTAGTTGTGGCTCATGGGCTCTAGAGCGCAGGCTCAGTAGTTGTGGCGCACGGGCTTAGTTGCTCCGCGGCATGTGGGATCTTCCCGGACCAGAGCTCGAACCCATGTCCCCTGCATTGGCAGGCAGATTCTTATCCACTGCGCCATCAGGGAAGTCCTAACCTACTATTTTCAAAGAAGTGTGTCAACGTGCAGGGTAATAAGAGACTTTTATTATAAATAAAAAGTTAGCTATGTAGCCAGTAACTTATATAATCCTTGAGGTAAAAGATAATATCTGTTCTAAAGCCCAGCATGAGACTTGGCCCATAGTAGGTACTCACTACATTACTGGTGAATGATACAGTTTGTTTTTGCAACTTGGCCCCCTTTTAGTGGACTGATAAAACCCGGAAGGGGCAAAATTACTGTAAAAGAATTGCCTGCGACTCAGTGGAGACGTATCTATCAGGCACTGGTTGCCTGGAATGTTTTTGCTCGGGCTCATTAAGATATAACAGTAACAGAAACGCCAGTTAAGGAGTATTAAAAACCCAGGCACACGAACTGGTAACATCTAGCATGACATGGGGGTGGATGAAAGGTTTATGGAACTGCCAGTTAATCGGAGTCAGATTTCACCTGTCAGTCAGCTTTAAGCAAGAGTTCTGTGACAGGTAGGCTATGGTTGCAGATGAGATTGTGAATGGTAGAGGAACAAAAGGACAGAGGACACCACTTGGCTAGAAGCTACCAAAAGAGCAGATTTTCCTGTATTGGGCTCTGGATGGTGAGGGCAGGCAGGAGCCATGTTTTGCACAGATATGTGGGAATATTTGAATGGTAAATTCAATGAATTGAATATGACATATACCCATAATCATGACCACAGTCATCCTTTTAACACTCTGTGGGATAACAGTGTTAGGCTTAATCAGAAACAGTCTTTACTCTTTAGAATTACAAAATTCAGGACAGGAACCAAAAAGACAGGCAAAAGAGTTAATATAATAATACAAACATGAGAAAGCAAGATGTTAAGAACTGCAGGTGTTTAAAGCTGGTAGAAGTTCTACAGATCACCTAGGGTTGAGTCCCTTTGTTGGAGAGTGACCGGCAAACAGAGAGCTGACTTGTCCAAGGTCATCCTGCTTGGTGACCTGCAGTGCTGATAGCTGAGCCAAAGCCTACCCAGACTAACAGGTGCTGGAGGAAGGACCCATAAGTACAGTATTTGGGTGGGAGACAGCCATATACACCATGTATACACCAAGTTGAGATCAGTAGGATTTTAGATCTGGGAAAATTCAACTTTTTAGAGTTGAATCCCCGTATCCTCCTGCTTGTTTAAAATGTGAGTGCTTTTCTTATTGTTTGGTGTTGATTCTGGTGGACCTAACAATGGCTTATTTTACACAATAGATCCTAGAGATTAGAGGTATGCCTATTTGGCCTTTTGGTTATAGCCTAACATCACCCTTTGCAATGCCAGGCTGAAAAATGCTCACCTTTTGACAACAAAGGCACCCAATGAGGAAGCTAAAATGAGTATGGTTACAGATATGTGAGAACATTTTGGTTGATGTTTTTACTTTAAGGCATTTCTATTGATGAGTTATGAAGAGGTATTAATCTCTCCTGAGCACACAAGACGATGGCCAGCACCAGAGTCCCACTTTACAAATCATTTTACCATTAGCCTGAGCAGCTCTAACACATCAACAACCAGGGAAAGTGCATTTGCTTTAAGGTAGAATATTTATTTTGGATAATGGATTATTAAATAGATATGTATCATTTATCTCTGCAAGTCATTTTATTGAGAATGATTTATAGCACATCAACAGCCATTGCAAATGCATTTGCTCTCTTTTGAGGGCCGCTCATTTTATTATGAATGGCTTACTGAGCAGAGAGAAACCAATTGCAGAGGACCTCCTTTCTCGGGGCTACGATGTTTTACAAGGGTTGCCTTAAAATTATTTTGTAAATTACTTATAAATCTTTTCTTGGCAGAATATCCTGAAGTCCAATTAATATTCCAACTCCATGGGGCCATTCTGAGAAAGAGGGTCCCTATGAAAGGGCCTCTGAAACCTGGCATCCTTTACATAAAACGGTAGCCATGTACTCTGACACAATTATATTAGGGAGACTTTGATTCCTCATCTGAAATGTCAGTAAAAATTAGACTATTTATTTATTAGAATTTGACTGACATTAGGAAAGTTTCATGGGTGAGAATGAGAAGAAAAGAACACCTCTAGCTGATCTCGAACTTTTCTGTTCTTGCCGCCCAAAGAAGTCATATTACTTGCCATTCAAGTACAAGATGGTCCATTATGTGTGAAAATTGCACAAATGGATGTGAAACACAACCTTGGTGATAATAACTTGGGTTGGTTAAAAAAAAATGACTATTAAGAGTATCTTTAGTACCTTAAGGTACATCTCAACGAAAAATGCAGATTCTTGGCTACTGCAGTACAATACTGTCAGATTTTTTAATTTCAGAAAGGGTAAACACTGCCAAGTTTTGAAGGTCTGCATCAAGGATACTGACATAATTTTCAAAGTCACAGTAATACCACAGCACCTCCCCTCAACAAAAAACCCAGGTGGTTGACACCAGCACATCTCTCCCTAATCTATCCCATGCATAACAATGCTGCCACAGGGCTCTCCTGAATATTTGGAACTGCAGGGGCAGACGTGGGTTTTGCAAATGAGGTGGGGGTGATGTATTTTATTGCCGATACTGTTTCACCTGTATTTAGTCCCACTGACTTGGCAAACCCAGGCCAATTGTCCTTGTTATAGCCCCTGTGTATTTCTCCCCAGCGCACTCTCACAGGGGGAAGATGGGAGCGTGGCTCGTACTTAACTGCCAAGCTGAATGGCTCTGTAATGTAGCTTCAGTGTGGCATAAATTAAGCTGTCATTTTTTTGGCATCAAGTGCAGAGAGGTGATTTGCCTGTACTGTAACATTTGAAACAACAATTTTCTGGCTCGGATACTGACTGACAGTTCTGTGTGATACATTCTCAACGTGTGTGCTTCAGGGCTGCAGCTGGAAACTGCCTTCGGGGCAAGGTATTGTCTCTATTAGCAAATCCTGACTGCGGTTGCCCTAACTGTAGACATTTCCTGACTCCTGCTGCCACTCAGCCGGAGGAGGCTGCCACCAGGCCAGCAAAAATGGCACTGGAGATCTATCAGCCTGAGCAAGGGACTTCAGCATGATTCTCGCATGCAAAAAATGGTCTTTTATCATGAAAATCAGATTGCGTGTTCCTGTGTGCTGGCTCTAACTGTGCAAAGCCTTTTACAAATAGGGAGATTTCCCCAAGCTGGGCCAAGGTTTTGTGGGCAGGAAAGACTATTGGATGCTCTGAGGGCCTTCCCGATGCGGACTGGGAGGGCAGCTACCATTCCGTTTCCCAAGCTGCAGGGTAACTACGGGTACAAAAGCAGAATGTTGATAAAGGTAATGAGGGGTATCAGCAGGAGGGTCTCCGGAGAGACCACAGCAAACTGCTCTTTCTTTAAATGTCCTCCACCCCCTACGCCGCCCCCCACAGATGACTATAAAGCAATATGGGCACCACTACTTGCCAACTCTCTTGAATACACATAAAGGGCAGAAAAGGTTACCTTGAAAGCAGTCAAAATAAAACTGTAATCACATCAGTCAGGATGCAGCAGGGAGAAATAAGTTATGTTAACCCTGAACTTGCTTGCAGAGTTGCAGCTGGAGTACTGGAAGGTTGCTCCCCACATCAGAGTGAAGGCTTTCACCAGTTTGGTTAAGCAAGAATGCACCTAACCTACCCCCAGAGTGGGTCTTGATCACATTTTGAGAGCTCTTCAAGGAGGAATCCATGATTTCCTTGAGTCTGCATAGTCAAGCTATTTGCCGAGTAACTTGTTCACAGTCAGTAGATTCTCTGTTGTATAAAACTTAAGCCTTTATCTGTTAGTTTTCCTCATTCTGTTTGGTGCTATCATCAGGGAAGATAGAGAACATGTCATAAGCATTCCTCATAAAATAACATTTAGAGGCTGTCTGTTCTCAGGTTCAAATATCTAACTTGTGAAAGAATCATTTATTTGTCCAAACAGCAAACACAAAATGTTTGCTATGGGTCAAGCACTGTCTTGGAGACACAGAGATAAATTGCAAATTAAAATTCAAGCCCTCCATTTATAGCCAAAGGCGTACCTTCCTTGCCCACCATTTCCCACCACCGTCCAAGCTCACATCCATGATGCTGGTCATACCTACCTCCTCACTAGCTAGAGTGGCCATGTTTTCTCTTACTTTCATGTCCTGGCTCAAGTGACTTTATTTATGGGAAATGACCACACCACCCCCTTCTCTTCCTGATTACCTCCCAATCCAGACAGGAAGTCTTCCCTGACCAAAGCCTGCAGCCTAGTCGGGGTTAGACATCTCTGCTCTTGTTACTTGAGGGTCTTGTGTATATATCTCTTTGAAATTTTAACTGTCTTTTATCTGCCTATCTCTAAAGCTACACTTTAGGTCTTTTATGCTGGGGACTGTACTTTACTCTGTAACACTGCCACAGTGCCTGGTACATTATGATAGGTATTTAATAAATATTTCAGTAAATGAATGTATACATTTATGGTTATTGTTCTCAGGATACACCCACAAATCTTAAATTCCAAATAATAGAAAAAAAAAATCTCTGATAATGGCTCATTTTTTTAATTGGGGAGAAAAAAAATTACTATATAGGTAATTCTTGTTCTATTTCTTTTATGATATTCTATCAAAAGTGTATTATGTCCCTACATTACTAATCCATGTTCAGTCCATGGTCACCTAGCTTCTAAAGATCTTCCTGCTGTGCATAATATTCTGCCATTCTCTAGAGCTTATTTCTGTAATTTGCTGAGCTATGGTCATCCATATTGAATTTTCATTCTGCTTATTCTAAGCCATATTACAAGCTTGTCAAAACCATTTTAAATTCTCAGGCTAGATGTGAACATTCTGTGTTTTCTCTGCCCATGACAGGATAAGGCAAGGATAATGTATGTGAAATAAGAAGATCCAAAACCAAAACGGATAAAACACTCCTCAGGTTCTGAAGTCAGCCCGTGGCAATGCCGTGTTATGAAAACTGGCAGTGGGGAGAGAACAGAGACCTGGGTTCTGGTCTCCGATTTAGCATTTACAAGCTGTGACTTTGACTAAGTCACGTAACCATTTTATACTTACCTTACATACATATTTTTGTGCAATTATTAGTGCTGTAGTAATGCATATCAAAAAAGATGTGGAAGTTAGGAAAGATTAAGTGAGAGTATTTTTGTTACTCTTAAATCTTCAACAACCATACAGCTGTGCAACCAGTGGGAAAATAGTCTCTGCTAATTCTCTGCCTGTTTCTCTCTATCCTCCTCCTCATGATCATCTCCATAACATTGATTAATCACATACCTACTCTATGAAAATCACTAAACCAAGCTCTGTAGTAACCTATTAACCAACCAGCCAAACAGTGAGGAAAACCTCCCATTATATCTTGCCTTAAAAAACTTATGAAACACTCACATAAGAAAAGATAAATTGAAAACGAGGGTCTATACCTGGGGTCCCCAACGCCCCTGGACCGTACAGCAGGAGGTGATCTGCAGGCAAGTGAGCGAAGCTTCATCTGCCACTCCCCATCGCTCCCCATAGCTCGCATTACCGCCTGAACCATCGCCTAACCCCCGTCCATGGAAAAATTGTCTTCCACAAAACTGGTCCCTGGTGCCACAAAGGTTGGGGACCACTGGTCTGTACGATAAGTGCCAAGTGAGCATTCCCCAAAATACCTGCTATCAGAGGTGTCTGGGACAGCTTTAGGCAATGTTATCTGAACCCAGTCTTTGACATTTTGATTGAAATCTAATCAGTGGAGAGGAAGAAAAAGGGTGTTTCCAAGGGGAGGAGATGGTGTGTGCAAAAGTTCAGAGGTAGAAGTTGTACACCCATGTCCATAGCAGCATTATTCACACTGCCAAAATGTGGAAACAACCCAAGTGTCCATTGACAGATGAATAGATACACAAAACACGGCATTTATATACATGGAGTATTATTCATCCTTAAAAAGGAAGGAAATTCTGACACATGCTACAGTATGAATGAAACTTGAAGGCATTATGCTAAGAGAAATAAACCAGTCACAAAAGGACTAATACTGTATGATTCCACTATATGAAATAACTTAGAGTAGTCAGGTTCATAGAGACAGAAAATAGAGTGGTGGTTGCCAGGGGCTGAGGGAGAAGGAAATGGGGAGTTATTATTTAATGGGTATAGAGGTTTAGTTTTGCAAGATGAAAAGAGTTCTGGAAATGGACTGTGGTAATGGTAGCACAACAATATAAATGTACTTAATGCCACTGAACTGTATACTTAAAAATGGTTAGAAAGGTAAACTTTACATAATGTGTATTTCAACACAATTTTTAAAAAGTTCACAGTTAGAAAAGTGTAATTTAGAAAAAAAATGAATAATAGATGGA
Organism: Balaenoptera ricei; assembly: GCF_028023285.1. Classification (NCBI taxonomy): domain Eukaryota; kingdom Metazoa; phylum Chordata; class Mammalia; order Artiodactyla; family Balaenopteridae; genus Balaenoptera; species Balaenoptera ricei. Next base: position 74,921,888 of record NC_082647.1, read on the forward strand.
TGTGGCAACACTGGGCCAAGAAGAATGAATATTGATATTAGACCATTGGGTTTGTCTATGGTGGGGCCAGATTGTAAGAGTTTGGGAAGAGAGTGAATGGTGCGAAAATGGAAATAACATCACTTGCTTAAAAAGTTTGACCGTGAATCATATTTCACCTAGTGTTATGACTAAGTTATTAGAAAGCTTTGGGAAGTATTTTTAGAGTTAAGAGATACTGTTACCAGGCTTCCCTGGTGGCGCAGTGGTTAAGAATCCACCTGTCAATGCAGGGGACATGGGTTCAAGCCCTGGTCCAGGAAGGTCCCACATGCCGTGGAGCAACTAAGCCCGTGCGCCTCAACTACTGAGCCTGTGCTCTAGAGCCCACGAGCCACAACTACTGAGCCCACGCACCTAGAGCCCATGCTCCGCAACAAGAGAAGCCACCGCAATGAGAAGCCTGCGCACCACAACGAAGAGTAGCCCCCACTCGCCGCAACTAGAGGAAGCCCGCGCACAGTAACAAAGACCCAACGCAGCCAAAAATAAATTAAAAAATAATTTAAATTTTTTTAAAAAAAAGAAAGAAAAAAATTCCAAAAAAAAGGAGATACTGTTACCAAACTAAGGTCCAGCTGCTTGCCACTCGAAAGTCAATACTTGAGAGGCAAGTGTTAGTTGAAAGGAAAGGTTGCTTTATTCAGGAGGCTGGCAACCAGGGGCGAAGGTAGACTCACGTCCAAAAGCCAACTCCCCATTGCTGATCAGGGGGCAAAAGCTTTTAAAGGGGGAGTTTCAGGGGTGTACGGGCAGAAGGGGGGCTACATGTCTCATCTGTTAGTTCTGACAACCGTCTTGAAATTAGTCCTGTGATGATCTGATCAGCATCATCCTGATTGTTTTAAGTACAATTAGTCTTTAGTTCCAGGGTTGAGTTGTTCCCATTTCTTTGAGGCCAGTTCTCAGAACTGTGGCAGCTTATGTCATGGCTACAATCTGGTTGTCACGTAGTTAACTTCTTCCACCTGATGGGGGTTCCAGTATCTACAAAACAGCTCAAAGGCTGTGGCTCAGAATATTATTTATAGCCCTTGAGGAGGAAGTAAATGTCCTTGACTTCGTTTAATGACTCAACTATTATTTGGTCTTGTTTGACTGCTTTCCTTTGCTTCTGCATTTTCTCACTTCTCTGATTAAATTTATTCTTTGGCTAAAGTTTTTCTACAGACAAAAGGCAGGTGGAAGACATGCGGGGATGGGGGTCTGTCCTGGGAAGGCCCCATAGGGTCCTGCTCTGTTTCTATACTTTTCAACCAGGGATTGAAACCCAGATTCCAGCTTTGTTTTTGTAAGTAGCTGTGTGCATTGGTCAAGAAACTTAGCTCTCCTGGGTTTTTCTTCCTCCTTCTGAAAGGTTCCCTACTTCTTTTTTTTTTTTTTTTTAATTTAATTTAATTTAATTTATTTATTTATGGCTGTGTTGGGTCTTCGTTTCTGTGCGAGGGCTTTCTCCAGTTGCGGCAAGTGGGGGCCACTCTTCATCGCGGTGTGTGGGCCTCTCACTGTCACGGCCTCTCTTGTTGCAGAGCACAGGCTCCAGACGCGCAGGCTCAGTAGTTGTGGCTCACGGGCCCAGCTGCTCCGCGGCATGTGAGATCTTCCCAGACCAGGGCTCGAACCTGCGTCCCCTGCACTGGCAGGCAGATTCTCAACCACTGCGCCACCAGGGAAGCCCCCTACTTCTTAATATGAAAATTGTACCCTAGATTTGAAGACGTGGTTTAACATTCTGAATGAATTAAAAAATAATGACTTTGTTTTTCTGAAAAATCAAAACCAAAACACCACTAACCTGCACATCAGACAGTAACACGAGCTAATGCAGATTGAGAACTTGCACTGGACCAGGTATCTCTGTAAGCACATTACATATATTAACTGATTTAATCCTCCCACAATCCTGCCAGGTAGGTTTTATTGTCAGTCGCTCTTTACAGATGATGGGGCTGAGGCAGGAAGGAGTTCTGAAAGTTACTTGAGGGCATATAGTTAGAATGTAGTAAAGATGCGCAGTCTGAGGCCAGAATCTCAGGGAGTTATCAACCACATACAGTCATTCAGCATCTTCATTTACTTACTATCTTGTTCTGAATAAAAGAAATACTCAAATACCCAACGTCACTTAAGCTTTTTGAAAGCAACTTGACTTCTATTTTTTTCTTTCAAGGATCCCTAAAGAGGCAAGAATCCCATATTGGGAATTCTCTAAATCCTTGCTCCTTGAAGTGTATTCTACAGACAAGCAGCATCCGTATCACCTGGGAGCTTGTTAGAAATGCAGGAGCTCAGGCCCGATCCCAGACCTACCGAATCAGAATGTGCATTTTAACCAGATTCTCTGTGATTCATGTGCACACTGAAGTTTGAGCAGCATGCATCTAAGTGCTCTGTAATCCCTTCCAGCTCTCTAGTGCCATGATCCAATTTCCTTTCCTGTTCTCTCACCACACTGACTTGTCCAGCAGAGTTTGCTCTGCAGAATTCGTCCAGGATTACTTAACTTGCCACCCAATATCTTGTGCTCTCTTATCAACTGTGGAATTAAGTCATTTCCATGAAATAAAATGTGGCCTCTATTGATTTTTTTGCAGCCCTCCAGTTCTGAACTTGACTAAATGTTGTCTCTTTTCACCCATAATGGGAAACACAAGTCTGTAACAGCAAAAGGCTCACCCATTTCTTGGGGGTCCTGACAGGCATGTGTGGAGATCGCTTCCCTATCGCTTACCTTCACATATTTTGACACTTTCTCATACATTTATTGCCTGCTGACAGAGTTACTGCAAATCCCCTTCCAACTGGCCCTCTGCAAACTTCTATCAGCAGGTTTACTGTTTTCCAATGGCTACTGCCAGTCAGACAGCATCACCTGCTCAAACGCTCACTCAGACTGACTTCTTCTAGAGATCAGCTTTTCAGACCAATGGGAGACACAGTTAAGACTCCATGCTGCTGAGAGATGCTGTCCTGATCCTTTTCTGTTGGACTCTTAAGTCCCCATGTCACGGAGCTATGAGTCAGGAGCAGCCTTGAGTGGAATCTGTGAGGCATTCTCCCTTCCCACTTGCTTTTAAAGTGAATTCAAAAGATGTGGCCATTTGGTGACGGTTCATGTTACCCACAGGTTTCTAGGCTGTGTCAGTTTTTTTATGAACTAGCTTAGCATATTTATTATATCCACATTGAGTAGCATCGTTATAATTAAGCACCTGTCACGATTTCCATTATACGCCCCGGTTTTAAGGGACCTAACATGCAGCCATAAATTTTACTTTTGACTGAAATTTGGCATGCCTGACTCCAATGCCTAATCACACTTTTCATTAAAAGCATAAAATTATATTATGCTTCCCAAATACTAGTTTACTCATAATTCTTTTATGTTCAGAAGAAAAAAGATGCAACTTCTCCACTTCAAAATGGTCATCAATGGTTTTTAAATTAAAAATTTAAATATGATAAACTGGAACAAAACTATGTTATAGGGCATAAGAAATTTCATAACATGATTGATTTATAAACCTGAAGCTGTTATATTTTCAAGAATTAGCAGTGATGATTACATTAAAAGCAACAAATTATGTGCTTATGTAATTATATGTAAATAACCTAAAGAATTGTATACTCTAACACATTTGAGGCAATTATGTCCAGCAACCTACCATATATATATGGCTTTTTCTCAGTTGTTTGGTGGGGAGGGTTAGAGAGAGATGACACATGAACATGCCACTTTTGTGGCTGAATTTCCAGATGGGTAAATATATCATAACACAGCCTGAATGTGAAAAAAGAAAAGCCACCAAGATCCCCATTTATAATGAGAAATATTCCTCAGGATAAAATACTGTGGCTGACTGAATAGTAGCCTCCCAACGATGTCCATGTACTAATCCCCGGAACCTGTGAATATGTTACCTTAAGTAGCAAAAGGGACTTTGTGGATGAGGTGAAGTTAAGGATCTTGCAATGAGAAGATTACCCTGTATTATCTGATGGACCCAATGTAACCAACCGGGGTCCAGACAAGAGCAAGGCGGGAAGGATGGAGTCAGAGAAGGAGCTGAGACTGAAGCAGAGGGTTTGAGTGATATGGGGTCACGAGCTGAGAATGTGGACAGTTTCGAGAAGCTGGAGAAGTCACACAAATGGATTCTCCCTTAGAACCTCCAGAAGGAAGGCTGCCCTGCTGACACCTTGATCTTCAGGCTTCTGACCTCCGGAACTATAAGAGAATAAATTTGTGTTGCTTTACACCCATAATTTTGTGGTAATTTGTTACCGTGGCAATAGGAAACTAATAAAAATACTTTAGGAAACTAAAGGTTCAGGGAAGAAGACAGATCAAGTTCATTATTTTTAAACTTTTAAGAGCTGCTAGTGTCTTTCAGAAATGTAAAAGGAAATGCTTTGGGAAAGCTATTTATTAAAAATTTTTGAACTATTCTTCTTTCTCAATGATCAGCGTTTCAGATGTCCCATTATTATTACCAGTAAACCTAATTCTAATTGCTCTGGTTCAGGAATAGGGTATTAAATACCTGAGATCTTCCTCCCAAAGTAATGGATGCTGGTTTGTGCACCGTGTTGCTGGGCTGTCCAGGTTGACTTATTGCTCAGTGCAGACTCCTTTATTGTTTGGGAGGATACTGGAAGCATTTTAGAAAGGAATCAGCAGGAAGGTTTGGGCCTTACAGTCGTGTGAAACTATGGTGTTTAGCTCTCATTACCTTTTAAGTAAGCTGCTTCTGATAACGCATGTACGGCTAAGCTCAGTTTATTCAACTCTACCTTCCTAACAGGTGCATCTTAGACCCGGAAGCCCAATCCCTATAACTTTCTCCTTCAGCCAAGAGGAAATTGCCAGTCCTCTGCTCACCTGTGTGAGAGGACGAGTGCCAGGGATGCCCCAGCTTCCGACAGAACACTGGTGCGCAGGTCGTCCTGGGTATGAGATCTCAGGCATTTGCTTCCTTCTCTGAATAGTGTTGACAGATAATGTGCTAGGTGTTCAGCTAGATAGATGACCAGATTATAAAATCTCTGAGTCTTCAAACTACCCTAACTCGGCTTAGGCCCCCAAAAGCGCTTTCCCAACCTTGTGTATTGCATTAGCAATAATACCACATAGGTAGCAGTAAATTATATCCCTATACAGCGTGAACCCTTGCAACCCAGCTGCAGAAGGAAGCTATTCATGCCAGCACTGATGCTCCCTTAAAGGGTGCCAGAGCCTCTGGAGGGCTGGGATTATCATCCTGCATGTGCATCCCTGAAGACTGCATCCTGAGTCACACACAGTGATAGAGATCCAGATAAAAAAATGTTTGCAGATATATAACCATGTAAGAATGCCTCTCCCCCCTCCAAAAAACAAACAAAAAAACCCCAAAAAACACAACATGCTCAAAAAGGAGATCTGCCACTTTTATGGCTTTATTATGTGTTTTTAAATTCTATAAGTGACCAAATGGGACTCAGCAACTCTTTCAAACCATAATGGGGCCATTAGATTATTTTTACCTGGCTTTGTACTAAATGGATCCCTAGGTAGCTGAAAAAGAACTGAAAATTGAACTGAAAGCATATGGGGGCCTGCATTTGAAAACCCTGGGCACCATTTGCACATTATGTACCAGCTCTTATCCCTTTTGGCCTTGTAATAGGGTTATTTATGTATGCGTCTAATCTCTACTCCTGGACCGGAAGCATCTAGGATCTGGGTACGACTAGGTACCTAGTCATTGCACAATAAGCATTTATTGGAAGACAGAGAGGGGAAGGGAGGAGGGAGAGAAGTAGGATGGCCCCTTCCGTTTGCCTCGTATATTTCCTCAGTAGACACCAGATAAAACAGGAAATGCACTTGACATTTGGCTGCAGGGGCCAGCACTCCTGGCTCTTCTGTTTCCGTCTCCATAGGTCAGGAGGAGGTTGGCACCTGGAATGCCAGATGAGGCTACAGGAGGAGGAGAAGCCTGGACAGTGCTGAGTTTATGGTTTCACGAGTAATCCTGACGAATATGCTGTGGGCTCCTCTCCCCATGGGTTCAGAAGCATCTCTCCAGGAGGTTTGCCCCCACGGGACGACGCTGGTAGAGACCACAATGCCAGTTTGCCTGCTTCCACGCTTCCATTGCCCCCTGCACAGCTTCAACTATGAGTAGCTGTTGTTTAAGGTAATTGACCTGAAAGCCCAAATTTCAAGCATGTTATCTCCCATCTGGTAACTGCAGGACTTCTGTCCCTATTCAAGAATCTCTGGGCTGTCTTGCCTGTGCTGGTAAATCAGACTGAGCCAAGGCTTCTTAGAACCAAGGTTCCCCTTCCTCAGGAATTCGATCCCCTCTGGACCAGGGCAGTTCTCTCAGGCTGCCTCTGCCCTCAGCCCTTACCTGGTCACAGTTTCATCCTCTGAGGTTGTCGGTGTCCTGGACAAAGTTTCCGCTGATTCCAGGGAGTTCTCTCATGCCCCTGGGTATCCTGAGGCTGGCAGCTGCTTTTGCCAAGGCAGAAGATCAGAGATTGAGGTTAGGTAAAAGGGGCAAGCTGATTCCACAGCCCTCATCTCTAGTTATATCTTCTTCATCTTTCAGTGGACTTTGTGGCTGGTCTTTGGATTCCACATAGCAAGAGGTGGTGGCCCCTGACCTTGTTTAGAGTACCCCCTCCCCCCATTCCTTATTGTGGAAGGCAGAGTATTGATTCAAAATTCAATACAAGTTTCACTTGAGGTTGTAAGTTATGATGGTTGCCTGGCAAAGGTCTAGCTGGTCCCATGCTCTTCCCTCTTCCTTTTGTTTGACGGGCATCCTGGATTTTTCAGATTCTCCTTCAGGAATTTTTTCCAGATTTACCTGAGCCATTTGGGAGGAGACAGTGCCATTTGCATCCTTCAACCCTCCCAGAAAGCCCAGAGGCAATACTCTGGTCCACCAGGAAACAATACTCTGATCCACCAGGAAACTACTCTTTTTTTAAAATAAATTTATTTATTTTATTTATTTATTTTTGGCTGTGTTGGGTCTTCGTTGCTGCGCGTGGGCTTTCTCTAGTTGTGGCGAGTGGGGGCTACACTTCATTGCGGTGCACAGGCCTCTCACTGCAGTGGCCTCTCTAGTCGTGGAGCACAAGCTGCAGGCACGCGGGCCTCAGCAGTTGCAGCACGCGGGCTCAGTAGTTGTGGCTCACGGGCTCTAGAGCGCAGGCTCAGTAGTTGTGGTGCATGGGCTTAGTTGCTCCGCGGCATGTGGGATCTTCCCGGACCAGGGCTCAAACCCGTGTCCCTTGCATTGGCAGGCAGACTCCCAACCACTGCGCCACCAGGGAAGCCCAGGAAACTACTCTCTTGGATGCAACAAAAAGAAAATGGCAGTAGGCTTGTTTCACTGAGTCTCAGCATTTTGCCTTTTGGGGCTAGGAGTTGCTTCCTCTAATCACAGCGGCCTCTAACTGCACTGGACCGAACTCTGAGAGATGCAGTGGCTGGCTGCTTTGAGCACTGAAGGACCGGCAGGAACTTTTGAGACTCTTTCAGACAGAATGTAGTTCTCTCTTAAGCCACTGACAGTAGTAGTGATTAAGTGTAGTTCTCTCTTAAGCCTCCCCTTCCTCTGGGAAACTGCAAGCCCGCCCCACAGCAGGTTCTGGGGCTAACAGTGGGACTTATTCAAGGCTGGCACCACCTACACTACATCTTGTGGCAGGGCCCTTGTGAAACAAGGTTTCTAACCACCATGCCTGGGGAGACTTGCCCCCTGCCTGCTGCTAGGTGTTAGGACAACACCTGCGAGGCTGGCCATATGTATGAACACCTGACTAACCTGTCCTTTCTCATCCCGTCTGCCTGGTTCACCTGCACGGGCATCAGGCCCTCCCCCTACCACCTTCTCCCTGCCCCTTCTGCGGCCGGCCATGCTGGCCCTTCTGTGTGACCTGTGCCAGCCAGTGTTCCAGTACTTTCTTCTTCCTCAGTTTGCTGAATGCACTTCCTCTCCATCCCACCCCACGAGAGGGCATGCTCAGGGTCAGGGACATGCCCAGGTTCAAGGTAGAGGGGGGCTGTCATTACAGACGAGGATTCTAAGCCATACCTGCCACCAGCTGCTTCATTTTCTCCAGAAAAAGGTTTACTCTTGGAAATTCTCTAACCAATGTAGAGGAATTAAGGATGATTTTCTAGGAACCCTTCTCCTTTCCTTGTATTTTCCTAGAGATAGAAGGAAAATTGACACACTCGGCAAGCTCTGGAAGGCTATCAGGTATTTTCTTTTCTCCTGAGTATTCAGACAAGCACTTTCTATGCCTGAGGAGGAGTTTCAACAACCAAATCAATTAGCTCTAATCTCTGGAGCAGTGGTTAATCCCTGGTACACAAGTGCATGAGCCAGGATTCAAATAACCCCAGAGAAACCCCATAACATGTAACTCAGACAACCCTGGGCCTCCCAGTGGTGCTTCAGTGTAGTCTCCTTGTGACTGAGTCCCAGATTTCTCTAGATCTTTAGCCCACATCTAGGTTACTTTAAAACTTTGATCCATCCCACCCGCTGAGTTTCCTCCTCCTCCCTGCAAGTTTTTTTGAACATTCCAGAGAGAACTTTGCATTTATGACCCCACTGCCATCTCTCATCACCCGCCTCCTCCCCAGCTGATTCTGAGCCATGCCCGTGGAGCCGCAGCTTGGCCACAGATGAGCCATGGTTCACTGCTGCCACTCCCGCTGCTGTCAGAAGCCCACCCAGGATCCCCCTCTACTTTGTGAATTCAGGACAGTGCCCTGCCGCCATGGCCACTGCTGTTATTACTTTGATCCCAAGTGTAGAGGGCTGAAGGCAGCCTCGCCTCAGTGGCGCTGTAAGAGGGGACTCACTGTTTCCCTTTGTGTGTTATGCTTTGCTCGGAGGGGCCCACGGCAGTGAGCTCAGTACCCTGAAGTGTTAAGAAGTATGAGTGGGCTTCTTTCTGTTTACCTATAATCTGCAATAGTAATAACTCCAGGGTAATAATAGTAATAATCGCTAACATTTACTGAGAGCTTATCACTCACTGTTCTAAATGCACTTTGCATGCATTTACTCATTTCATGTTCACAAAGACTCTGTGAAGTACCTTCCATTACTACCACCCGCATGTTACAGACAAGAAAACGGAAGCACAAACCAGTGAAGAATAGCCGGAGGTCGACAAGGAGGAAAGGTGGACCTGGAACATGGCTGTAGAACATGCGTCCTTAATGGCCGTGCCATTCTGCTTCACACGTGCATGTGCCAGCTGGTTGGAGCATAGAAAGTTTCAGGGAAAACCAGCATGCGCCCCTCCCGAACCATGTTCTCCTTGGAGGAATACAAGCGGAGGCCAGGTCCCAGCCATCATGCCTCCCCACCCCCCTTCCCTTGTCTTCTTTCTTCCCTTGTCTTCTTTCTTCCCTTGTCTTCTTTCTTAAGTGGCTCAGAGTTCTCCTTTGCAATTTGACTCATGTTTCTCCTCCCCACCTTCTGCCCTACTCCAGGTAATAAGACATGCCTGTGTTCTGGAACCTCAAACATAGACACGGCTTGAGGACTTTTCAGAGAAGCCCCTTGTTCTCTCAGTGAATTAGTGGATGCATATAGTTGAGGGAAAGATAATGTTTGCCTTCCCAGCCAGATGTCCCTGAATCCCTACCCCAGCCAACCAGGACCTCCCTCATAAAAATATGGATTATTTCATTACTGTTCCCTAAAAAGCAAACTGCAAATCTTTAAAGTCAAATTTCTGATAAGGTTTTGTCAGAGTGATTATTTTTCTTCTTCTATGAGATATTATTGAGGAAAGAAGTTAAAGAAATTAAGAGCAATCCAGACCATTTAGGAGAACTTGGCCAAAACAACTCGTATTTCCCACTTTTGCACTATTCTCATCAAACATGATGACAAGATCAAGTAACTATAAAGGACTTGGCATCACCATGGTCCAGTGCAGCTGGTTGCACAGAACTGGTCTAAAAATGAAATGATTCTTCTGTTGTTTGCTTGTTACTCACTTCAGATAGAGAATATAAGAGCAAATGACCTTCTTCTCGGCTTGCAAGTGATGTCACTTGTATGCAGCTTCCCTGCATGGCCTCTTCCCCCCTCCACAGCCATCTCCAATGCTGTCTCCATTTGCTTTTTCCCTTAAACTATTTTGCATTCAAGCACATTAAATGCAACCCATGTTATACAAGCCATTATTTATTCTCACATCGAAACACTGTAGGTCACCCACCACATGCTAGAGAGAGAAAACCCATCAACAAATAGGCCCTGTCCATTCAGCTTAATTGACATTTCCATTGTCTTTAACTAGGGTCTCTGCATAACAGCGTATACCAGAAAGGATGTGGCAAGAACACCCATTGGCTGCTGCCGGGCTTAGCTTCTATAATTGAGCGCCATTTGCCCAATGCCGAAGGGTTTTCTGGGTGTGTTTCCCTCCTTTGTCAATGCTAATGCAATGCCAAGTGATAAAGATGCCCTTTGGCATTCAACACTCTTAGCCTTTAATAATAAACACTTTCTGCATCTCAAATTGCTGCTATACATGAACAGGTTTTAGTCAACCTCTGAAGTGAATATGCACCTTCTCATTACAGGGCAACGGTGGTGAGAAAGCAATTCACTAAGCCATAGGGTTGGCAATCACCCATATTTTCTGCTATGAGTAAATAACTTCAATTGATTTAATCATAAAAGAATAACAGGAAAACTACATTGATTTCCAAATCCCTAATGTGAACATCAGACTCTATTGACCAGGCTGCGTGCAAGGAGGTTGTAGCCATTTGTATGAACTCAAGAAACGTCAATACTTGATCATTACTCCAACAAAAAAAATGACAATTTGGGCCTATTTCAAAATGGATTGAAGTAATATTATGCAGGGTGATTGGGCAATCTAGGGTGATATAAGTGATAATACGCTGCAGTGCTCATTAGGTTAAAAAGAACAAAATCCATAAATTCTGGTGAACAGTTCTCCTGTTAATTGTAATAGGTCATTCACCTTCTATAGTAACAGTAATAACACACTAGACCTCTATTTCTATTAAAGCAGCCAAATGGTGTTGTCGAAAATTCATTTGTTGCTCATGTAAATTTAACAGCTCAGAAGAGCAGTACATATAGAAAATCTCTATATAAATGGAGGAAAATAGTGTTTGTTTCCCTGACATTGACTGATCGTTTGGGGTTTAGAAGCAAAGCCCAAAATCTTTAGGAGGAACATTAATGTATAAAAATGTGCAAAAAGAAATAAACATGTTATTTATTTTAATTCAGGAGAAAGAATGTTGCACTGAGTAGTTAAATGGGTGAACATGTTCATATAAGTAGGGAGAGGCTGGGACAATGGGGCCTCAGCCAGGACTATCTCAGGCAAAGTGGGATCTGGGCTCACTGTGGAGTAAGGAGGCTGACTGTAAACTCTGCCACTAAATTGCTTTGAAATGCCAAGCATGTCACCTTCTAGCTTGGGGTCTCTTCTTCACCTGCAAAATGAGATCATCTGTAACCTTGAAGTCTTCTTCCACCTATAGAAATCTGACCCTGAACCAAAGGTTTGGAGAGTGATTTTTAATGTCATCATTCTTTTACTTATTATATATTACTAGCAATGCCTCTTAACTATTGATGATCTCACTACAAACAGTTCCTCCTTTACTATGCTTTACTGAGGCAAACGATGATTATGTTAATGAAAGTTCTTGTCTATGGCAGAAAATATGACAGGTGGGCCCTCTCCCACTGAAAAGACCCAAAGCTCTTGATAATGTTTAAATATGCAAAACGTTGGTGAGCATCACTCTGAGCACTTACCATGTGGCGAACATCTTAAGGGACTCAGTGGTCGACTTCGTGGGTGCCTAGCACAAAACCAGGTCTGCCGGGACAGGGAAGCCATGGAAGAAAAGATATCTGCCCTCAAGTAGCATACATTGCTGTTAGGGAAATGAAATTAACACACGAAAGAATTACTGAATCATATGTGAGAGTAGATAAATGACTCCAAAATTTAGTTTGAAGAATATGCTGTAGAATTTAGAAAAGGCTGAAGTCAATGAGAATTGGATTATTCAGCAAAGTAATGGTAGCAAAAAGGAAGCCTTATGAATTGTTGTGTTTCTCTAAACATGTGGCACAGAAGACAATTTTAGGCATAGATAGACACTAAGCATTAAGAAACCTTGAATCATTTTATGAGAAAGCTTTTCCCCTTTCAATTCCTTTAGTTATGCTAGTAAGACTTTACCATCTCTCTATTACATTTTAATTTTCCTTTGTAAGAGGAAGAGAAAATAGACCTCCAGAACAGAAGCTTTGGTTGGCAAAATTATCACCTATGAGTTAATAATATGGTTGTATCCCCATTGTATTAATTTTAAGGTTATCTTCTAATTCCGTTAAGTGATAATGGTTTTCCTTTTACAGCTGTGATATAACATTTACATATATATGTGTGTGTGTGTGTGTATATATATGTATTTTTTTTTTTTAGGAGCAGAACAGTTAACAATGTATGAAATAAGAAGTGCTATAAACAGCATCCAGATGTGGTCCTGAAGATATAACATTTACATATATATATGTATGTATGTATATATGTATATGTGTGTGTGTTTGTGTGTATATATATATATATATATATATACTTTTTTTTTTTTTTAGGAGCAGAACAGTTAACAATGTATGAAATAAGAAGTGCTATAAGCAGCATCCAGATGTGGTCCTGAAGGTGGTATGTGAATGGAAGTTTGGAAAATACTGTTGAAGTAGAAAGAGCACTGGCCTTCAAGGTAAAAGCCTGGCTTTCAATCCTCCTTCTGTCGTTTATTAATGGGGACCTTGAGTAACAACTTACTCTTGCTGAACCTCAGTTTCCTCATCTGTAAAGTGAGGGGTTGGATGAGATAAACTCCAAGGTCGCCTTCAGCTCACATTTGTATGATTAAAGGGCTATTGAAGGCTTCTGAGCAGACAGTGACAAGATGAAAGTGACATTTAAAGAAGATTAGTCTGGCAATGGCATGAAGGTGAGTTTGGAGAGGAGGGGGCTTGGGGTCGGGGAGGCCAGATAGGTAGCTGCTTCTGTAATCCAGGAATGAGCTGATAAGGGCCATGGCTCGGATGAAGGCGGTGAGAATGTGAGGGATGAAGAGACATAAAGAAGCACATTTCAAAGGAAGACTTGACAGGATTTGGAAACTAAATAGTGAATGGAATTGTAAAAGTGACTTGGGGATTTTGAACCTGGTGAAGTAAAAAGGAAACTTTTTGATAAAATATTTATGTTGGAAAGAAGAGCTTGTTTAGTTCTGAAAATCTTGAGCTGACTGCAAGATACTGATACTGAAATGCTCTCGGGACAGATGAAAATACAGGACTGCACTTAGATAAAAAGAATGATGAAGAACTACAGATTTAGGAGCTTTCTTCGTTGAAATGATGAATACATAAATTGCTAAAGAGAATGAAAAACAAGAAAAGCAGAAAGCCTCAAACTGAATTTTGGAGTACGATGCCTATTGTTAAGGGAGCAGGAAAGACCAAGAAAAGACAAAAAATATAGAATGCTTAGAGTGTGAGAAAAACCAGAACAGTGTGGGGTTCTGCAAGCCAAAAGAGGAATCAGTTTTCGAAAGATGAGTAGTACTGAACACAGAAGACCATGAAGGAGGAGCCCTGGAGCAAGGACAAATGCTGATCGACATCATCAGTGCCCTTTGCACAGAAAACATCAGAGGGGAAGCAGCTGATTGAGATTAACAAGAGATTAATATTAAGAGCCTGTTGGAAGGGAAAAGTGAAGGCAAAAATATGGAAATTTAGCTGGAAGTGGAAAGAGAAAAATAAGATACTGGCAAGAGAAAAGCTGCCGATTCAAGGAAAGTTGATTTTTAAGAAAATACACACACACACACACACATACACACACACACACATATATATGAGTAGACTGTAATATTTATAACAGAGAGGGATCAAAGGTTCTTGGAAAAAGAAAGCTAGAAGTTTCTGGAAAATGAAGGGAGATAAGTTGTGGACCTCATATGGTCAGGTCTAAATTATGAACATGGCCACCCTTGAGTCACCAAAGGTCCTCATAATTAATGTCAAAGGAAGAGGCCTCATATATATTTCCCCTTCCCCAGCATATCTTTACCAGGTTCAGGTGTAAAAGACACTAAAAAAATTAGTCAGTGTTTTCTAGGGTAGTCTTTACTGTAGGTTCGCTCATCCAAGCACTCCCAACCTCAGCTGGCCCCTGGGGTGAGAATGGCCATGCACTTTTCCTATATCACGTCTGGGACAACCTGGCTTTCTTCTTCTGATGCCTTAAGCGTGAAGTCTGGGTGCTCACATCATCAAGCCAGGGATTCTCTTACCACCCAGTATTTTACAAACTGGCTTTTAGCTCACAACCTTTAAATATATGAGGACTTCGACATCTTATAACCCAGAGAAGAAGTCCATTTGCCCCAAATAACAAGTCTGAGGCCCAGCCCTTTCAGTGCCAGGAGTTCCCCTGTCCTTGAGTCCCATCCTGAGGCTTTGCCCTCCTGTTGAGGACCTGAGATCCAAAATTGCCTTTCATTTCCTGTCTGTAATCCATCAAAACACAGTTCTGTCAGTGGCCACTGATCTCCCCCAAAGGACAGAAGAGACATTATCTAACTAAAAAATGAGTTACAAAACAAAGAGTGCTTTCTAGAAGGATTTGCATCTTAAAAGAGAGAGAACAATTTGAAGTGGACCCAAATCCACTTTTAAGCAGTCTGAGGGAGTAAAATAAAATGTACTGCACAGCTGGCCAGGAGATGTTTGAAGGAAGTCAGGGATCTTTCTGGATCCTTTGAGTCCCACGGGAGTCTAATATTGCTAAGGAGAAGGGCTGATTCCACCTCATTCGTTCATTCTTTCATTTGTTCAGAAAATGTTTGGTCAGCTTATATCAAGTGCTAGGCACAAAGTGGCATCCTAGTGGTAAAGCGCAAACAGTCCAGGCAAGGACCTCGTCCTCAGGGTCATGGCCAGCCTGTCAAAGAAGGCAGACATGTAGTTAGGCTATTATATTACACTGCCTCGGAGTTCCAGCACTGAGACTCTCTAGTGGGGCTGTAGACCATTGTTCTGCCCTTTCTATTCCCCTTCTTCCTATCCCCTGCCCTATAGGTCCTCCCTCACTCCAGTACCCTGCTTCCCCCCATTCTTAACTCTGCCAGGTGAAAGCGTCTACCTGACCCCATGACTGGGGTCTCTGAGAAGTCTGGTTTCCACCCACCAGTGGATTTAGCAGCTGGACACCATCAGTCCACTCCTGGCTCCAACTGGCTTTGGCTTCCTCACCTGCAGACTTTTACTTGTGCTTCTCCTCCCCCAGGAATGGCATTTGCTTATTCCTTTGCCATAGCTCTTATGCTGTTTTGCCCTCCTGTTTAGTTAGTTGGTTCCATTTCTACATCTGTCATCAACCTGCAAGGTCAGGGGTCATGTCTTTTTAATCCGTGTATCCCCCGTAGCATGTTTGTGTTTTTGGTGATCAATAAATGTTGATTTAATGTGTTAGGAGCCCTCCCTTCAGTCTCAGTTTATAGAAATCCTGTGTATCCTTTGAGGAACCAATTAAATGCTGCCTCTGTCAGGCAGCCTTCTCTGATTGCCTCAGTCTCATAGGATGATCTCTTCCTGCTCAGAATATCTATAGCCTTTGGTTTGAACTATTCTTACTGCCAGTCTCACACAAGGCTTTGTACTGTAAGCATTGTATATATGTGCCTCATCTCTACTAGACTGTAATTTTTCGGAGGGCAGAGGAAATTTCTTCTGAATGTCACCCTGAACATGATATTGCCTGTAGCTGGATTTTAATAAGTATGTACTGAATCAGTGTGCTTGAACAAATGAATGAACTGAATAAATGAAGAGGACAAGAGCTGAGGAGCATAGCTGATTCCACCCAAATGCTGCCTTCATTTATGCTTAGATTTCAGAGTTCCCTGCATATTTAACATGGGCATTTTTATGTCTTTCAGGTGCCTATTAAAAATAATAATTGTCGTTAGTTTAATTTTCCAAGTAACTAAGGACCACAAATATTCATTGAAGAAAATCTTTTTTAAAAAAATCTATTTTATTGAAGTATAGTTGATTTACAATGTTGTGTTAATTTCTGCTGTACAGCAACGTGAATCAGTTATACATATATATTCTTTTTCATATTATTTTCCATTATGGTTTATTACAGGATATTGAATATAGTTCCCTGTACTATACAGTACAGGGAATGTACTTAAAATACCTTGCTGTTTATCCATTCTGTAGATAATAGTTTGCATCTGCTAACCCCAAACTCCCAACCCATCCTTCCCCCACCCCACCTCCACCCCTTGGCAACCACGAGTCTGTTCTCTACGTCTGTGAGTCTGTTTTGTTTCGTAGATAAGTTCATTTGTGTTGTATTTTAGATTCCACATGTAAGTGGTATCATATGGTATTTGTCTTTCTCTTTCTGACTGACTTAGTATGATAGTCTCTAGGTCCATCCATGTTGCTGCAAATGGCATTATTTCATTCCTTTTTTATGGTTGAGTAATATTGCATGAAGAAAATCTTTACAATAAAAGATGGAGAAAGTTCATTGTGGTGTCCAGATTATTATATATTCTCTAAAACATTGACCCCTCAAGGGTTGGGAGGTTGTTTAGGACTCTTTTCCTTTATTGACTTTGAAATAGGTAGCTGTACTTTTTTCCTGTTACACCTTCTTTTCTCTTCTCTTACTCGTTATTACTATTGCTATTACTACAACCAGCAGCCTTCTCCCTTCCTGTCTTCTCAGTTCAGCTTATTGAATCAATAGCTATTTATTAAGCACCTAATAAGTGGCTGTGAATCTGCTCTAGGCTTGAAGAGCTGACATCCCAGCTAGAGTAGCGTATAAAGCATGAGACACCCATGGAGTAAGGAATCATTGATTAGTAAAACAACCACACTTCAGTACGTGTATTTTGCAAACTCTATTTTGGATTTGAGTGAGCAAGTAGACGCCTGGCTCTCCACCGTGCTCCAGAACAGCTGGTTGAATAACTGAGCAGGGGATGAGCTTGGTACCACTGAACTTATAGCCTCTAGAAGAGAATTGATAGCCAGAGAGAGGAAAGGATTTGCTTCATTCTGCAGTGAAATCAAGTTGCGATTCAGCATCCTGACTTCTTTTCTCTTGATTTTGCTATCAAAGCATGTTGTCTTCTTATAATAAATCACTAATGAGGTCACTAAAATAATGGAGGAAAGCAAGGTAAGAAAACCATAAAACCATACTTTGCCAGGACTAATGATGCAATATTGCCAAGAAATTAACAAAGTCTTTTTTCATTCCTTTATAGCAAGGGAAAACAAAAGGAGTGACCAGTTACATAACCTTTCTCATGAAAATTTTCACACAGAAAATGTGCAGAATAGGCATTGTAGTACCTCCAGTAGTGATGGAGTAGAGATTTCTCTTATCTAAAATGTAGCAATAGCTCACATATCAGTGTTTAGGGCAATAAACAACTACATCATTAATTTCTACCTTAGAATCATGAATGATTTCACTTTCTGTCTCTAAAAGCCCATAGACTCTTAACTATTGAAAATGGAAATAATTTGCCATTGATTTGAGCAGCCTTTTAGACTACAGGAATAATGATCTGTGGGATTTTTAATGACCTAAACTCCAGTAAGAGTCCTTGAGAGCTTTTCAAAAAAAAAAAAAGAAAAAAAGGAGGAAGAAGAAAAAGAAGAGCTTGACCCAATGTATTAAAGGTGCTTGAGAAAATAGGCTGTGCTCTGGGGAAATTTAGGTTTTATAGCAAAGAGGCTATCACAGATGCTAAGAATCGAATCCCTTGTGCCTCAGAGAAGACTGGGCAAGGAAACTTTCAAAGAAGGCAGATGAACACTTCTTAGGGGGATTTTTATGTGAGTAAATAGTCTTCAGGCATCTTCGTGGCTACAATTTTATTGTCTACATATGCCTCGGGCATGTTGCAAATCATAAACTCAGACTCCAAGTAACACCAGAGGCAAGCACATGCCTTGGCTGCCTTTTCACCTTGTATCCATTTGTATGTTAAAGAGCTGTTATGATGGGCTCTTTTTTCCTCACACCTATAAGCCAAAGTCATTGTCCTGTCAAGTGTATAATGATTTTAGTATGTTTGGAGTGCTAGCCACAGGGTTTTCCCATTGCCTCATAGAGCAGCAACCCTATCCGTAATGTGTGGGGGAAGGGAGAAAGAAAGGAAGTTAGGTTGAGAAGGACAAAGGGAAGAAAAGAAATTTTCTATTTGGAATACAGGACCTGAGCTGCTCTCAGTAAAGAGTTTCTTAGGCTGTCCTAAGTGAGCTATGTGGTGTGTCTGCAGACGCTTTCAGTGCCCGAAGGCTCATCAAAGTGGCAAATATTTTTAAAATGGGCCTCTTGCCCCTCAAGTTTCTGAGAGCTGAGCCCTGCAGGAAACTGATATGATGTACACCTACCTTCAGACTCCG
Source organism: Balaenoptera ricei (assembly GCF_028023285.1). Classification (NCBI taxonomy): domain Eukaryota; kingdom Metazoa; phylum Chordata; class Mammalia; order Artiodactyla; family Balaenopteridae; genus Balaenoptera; species Balaenoptera ricei. The sequence continues at coordinate 74,940,484 of NC_082647.1, forward strand.
CTTGCAGTATTTGCCTAAGCCCACTTTTGTCTGGTTTCTAATCCATCGGGTATTAATGTTAATCTGATATTTCTGAAGTGCTTAACGGTGTTTGTCTATGAAAGGCGAGGTGGAAAAGCGGACTGATGGATTGGCTGTGGATTTGACAGGAATTCAAATTTTGAAAAACAAACCTACATATCTGAAAGTGCCAAATAACCATCATATGTTTCCTGAAAATATGAGCAATATATAAAGAATCTTACCAGACGGTGACACTAATTTCCATGTTTGCTGCACCATTTTAGCACTCCCGTAAACCTGTAGTAGCTTTAACAGAAATATGGCCGATGAGGCATATTTTATTCCTCAGCATGCAAGCCTAATGGATAGAAACTTTAACACGTTCTTAAACAGTCCCTGCCTTCAAACTTAGGGAAATATTTTAACAGACATACAGTTCACCGTCTCTCTACCTTTAACATTAGGGGAGATAACCTAGTATCTGGTTATGATTTACAGGATCAGGACAAGTGTTACAGACAAAGTACAATTCTTAGAAAGAAATTTTCTGCCGAAATTATAGCCCAACCATTGGATTGTAAAAAGAATTGGTCAAATTAGCATAACTCCATATTTTATCATACGTGATGATTTTACCCCCAGCAGTTTTTTTTTTTTTAAGTATTTGTTTATTTATTTATTTATTATTATGGCTGTGTTGGGTCTTCGTTTCTGTGCGAGGGCTTTCTCTAGTTGCGGCAAGTGGGGGCCACTCTTCATCGCGGTGCGCGGGCCTCTCACTATCGCGGCCTCTCTTGTTGCGGAGCACAGGCTCCAGACGTGCAGGCTCAGTAGTTGTGGCTCACGGGCCCAGTCGCTCCGCGGCATGTGGGATCTTCCCAGACCAGGGCTCGAACCCGTGTCCCCTGCATTGGCAGGCAGATTCTCAACCACTGCGCCACCAGGGAAGCCCCCAGCAGTTCTTTGTTTTCCACACAGTGAATTTCTGGATGGTGGTGGCCACTCTGACTAAGTCTTTGGTAAAACTGTCCTAGGATTCCTCCATGGGGACCACGTTATAGCTGAGACTTTGAAGTTCTTCTCAAAAATGAAACTGGTGGATTGGGCCCAAAGATGTCCTATATTGAGCTAAATTCTGTGTAAGCAAGGCTGAAGTATATACGTTTAAGTATATTGAGGGAAACATTTTATCCTACTACATTTTTAAAATTAGCATTTTTAACATGAAAGCAATATATCACCTATAAAAAAATAGAACATTCAAACAAGCAAAAGGAAGAAATGTAAACATAGTCACATTTAAGCTTTGGTATCTATCCTTTGAGATTTATTCTTATGTATAAAAGTCAACTATATATGATTATATATAATATATGTTGAGTATAATGAAATATGCTTAAATTTAATTAAAAATTATTTTTAGATAGTGGTGTTAGTTGCACAATAATATGAATGTACTTAATGCCACTGAACTGTACACTTAGAAATGGTTAAAATGGTAACTTTTATCTTTATTTTACCACAATAAAAATACATATTTTTAAAATAAAACAAGATTCTAAAGAATGTGCTACTTTGTTACTTTTTTATGCTAATGTATTACAACTATCTCTCTGTTAATCAATACAATTCAAGAGCAGCGTCCTTAGTGTCTATACTACAGAATATTCTACTTTGTGGAGATATGCTTTAGATCATTTAAAACAGTGATTCCAACTCTGACTGCACATTATAATCACTGGGAAAGCTTATGAAAAAAACTAATGATCAAGCCTTACTTTATGAGGTTCTTATTCATTCAGTCTCAGGAGGGACTTGGCTATCAGTGTTTTAAAGTTTCCCAGGTCATTCTAATATTCAGTCAGTGATGACAAACACTGATTTAAATGATCTCTTTTCTTAGACTTAGTTAAGTCACTTCCTTTTTTTTATAATTATACGTAACTCTAATAGATTAAATTCAAAAAGATTTTGTAACACACATTCATAATTATGTATGCAATTGCTGAGTATTTTGACCATATATTTTATCATCCCAATCAGGACCTCTGAGTGTGAATGGGGTACTATTATTCACTATACAGGATAATAGATGTGTAAGCCAGGCCTATTTGGCAAATTGTGTCATATATGGTTGCACTATTCAAAACATATACAAACTTTTAAGACATTTGGTAGTTATTATCTAAATGCCATCCAAAAACACCATATTAATTACATCAAGGGTTTTTGAAAATATGGGGATATATGTATAAGTATAGCTGATTCACTTTGTTATAAAGCAGAAACTAACACACCTAAAAAAAAAAAGTTTTTGAAAGAACTTGTTTCCTGAAGCCCACAAAGGCATTAAGAAGTATTCATTTATTCATTTAAACAAATATTTACTGAACGACTCCTATATGCCAGCTCATGCTAGACATGGGGGTAGCTGTTCGGAGCAACAACACAGTCTCCATTCATAGATCCATCAGGAACAATAGACATTCTACAAACGTGTGAGGCTACAGATATTATCATTTTATTTAATCTTCATTAATTTTTTCGTCAAATAGGTATCTTGTTTTAATTTGTATTTATTTGCTCAATAGTGAAATTGAGAATATTGTTTATGAATATTCATATTTCTTCTTTTGTAAATTGTCCATTCAGTCTTTGCCCATTTTGGTGTTATATATGTTTAAAGTATTTTTCCAGCTTATTGTTTGATGTTGAAATTTGTTTATGGTGAGTTTTGATAGAAGATTACAACTTTTGGGCTTCCCTGGTGGCGCAGTGGTTGAGAGTCTGCCTGCAAATGCAGGGGACGCGGGTTCGAGCCCTGGTCTGGGAGGATCCCACATGCCGCAGAGCGGCTGGCCCGTGAGCCACAACTGCTGGGCCTGCGCGTCCGGAGCCTGTGCTCCGCAACAAGAGAGGCCGCGATAGTGAGAGGCCTGCGCACCGCGATGAAGAGTGGCCCCCGCTCGCCGCAACTGGAGAAAGCCCTCGCGCAGAAACGAAGACCCAACACAGCCAAAAATAAATAAATAAAAAAAAAAAAAAAAAAAAGATTAAAACTTTTGTGTAGTCATACCTGTCCATTTTTTCTTTAATGATTTCTGACTTTGGTACCATAATTTGTCTTTAATTCATAATTAATATATCTGGTATAGAATGAGGTAAGGATTTTACACTAATGATTCCAAGTAATTAAACAATTACCCAATAACATTTATTAATAAAAATTATTTTCCCTGGAAGATGGAAGGGGGGAGGGGCAATATAGGGGTAGGGGATTAAGGGGTACAAACTATTATGTATAAAATAAGCTACAAGGATATATTGTACAACACAGGGAATATAACAAATATTTTACAATAACTATAAATGGAGTATAACCTTTAAAAATTGTGAATCACTATATTGTACACCTGTAACTTATATAGCATTGTACATCAACTATACTTCAATTAAAAAAATTATTTCCCCCACTAATTTGAAATGTCATCTTTAGCACACAATAAGATCCCATATATATGCAGATCTGTTTCAGGGATTTCTATTGTGTTCCTTTCTTCTGTCTGTTGGTTCTCATAATATCTCACCAATTTAATTATTTGGTGTTGGACTGTGTTTTAGTATCTGACTGTGCAAGTACTCCTGCCGTATTGTTTTTTAAAAATATTTTATTGCTTACTCTTACTTGTTCAATTCTTCTAGGTAAATTTTAGAGGATCCCCCCTACAAAAGCCGTTGATTTGATAGGAATATACAGGGAGAGAGAGAGAGAGAGAGAGAGAGAGGACCAACAATTTTACAAGATTGATGTCTATCCAGGAATTTGGTATGTCTCCATACTCATTCAAATATTCTTGTATATCCTATATTTTTCTGGTTTTTTTCAGGGTTTTTAAAAACACAGATCTTGCATATTTCTTGTTAGATATATTTCTAAATGTTTCTTTTTTTGCTTTGCTCTGTGCGTGTGTGCATGAATGTGCAAAGGGGATTTTTTTAAACCCATTTATGTTTTCTAAATGGTTATTTCATCCTACTGATTTTCCCCCAGCTCTATCTAATAGCATACTACCATGTTACATCAGATAACAACATACACCAATAACTTGCATAAACATATCCCTCCAATTTGAGTTACTTTCCCCTATTTTCATTAAAAATATTACATAGCAATAGTCTGGCTTACTCCAGGCCCAGTCTATGATTATTTGCACTTACATTCACCAAATGTTTTTAAGACTCTTCAAGGGCTGCACACTGAGCCGGGTGTGGGGATGTGATGGTAACAAGGGGGACAAGAGTTCCGAACAAGAACACACAGGGGATCTAACTTAGCTGGAGTCCAGGTCAGGCAAGGCTGCCCTGAGAAAAATGATATTTAGGCTAAAGCTTGGAGGGTGCTGAGGATTTAAGTAGACAAAGAAGAGGAGGAAGAACATTTGGGGCACAGGGAGGAGCGTGGAAGGGCCAGTCCAGAGAGTGGGCAGGAGAGGGGTCCTGAGTGAGGCTTACATCAGGCAAGGCCAATGCTGCAGGGCATTCCGACACACTGAGCCTTTTGTACTTTATCTTAGGAGCAGTGGAAAGCAATGAAGAGTTTAAATAGGGAGGTGACTTAAACACATCTGCATTTTAGAAAGATAACTGGATGCAGTGTGGAGATGAAATTCAAGGAAAGCAAGAGAATTTTCAGGGAAAATAACAAGCAGGGTTTTGGAGTCGTCCACTTGAAATAACCAGGTCTACCTGAACAATGATATTATTAGACCAAGGAGGTGACTGTAGGTGGAAACAAAGTGATGGATTAGGAGGGATATAGGAGCAACAACAGGATTTGGACATTGATTTGCTGTGGAATATGAGGTGAGGGAGAAGTCAGGAATAACCTCTAGGATTCTAGGCTTGAGCCATGTATTTCTCACAGGTGCCATCTATGAACTAGAAACATAAGAGGACAGATTTAGGGGATAGGGGGAGATTCTAAGTTCCCATTTTGGAGGTTTGGAGGCTGATGTACCTGTGAAACATCTAAGTAGAGACATCAAGTAGATAGTTGATACCTAAGATGGAACTGATGACAGGAGTTTGAGCAGAGAATACAAATTTAGAAGCCACCAACATATAGATGGTGGTTGAAATTATACAAGTAAATAAAATTGCCTTAAAGTGAGTGAAAATAAGCATTAAAAGGACTAGATCCTAAGGAATTTCAATATGTAACAGTCAGGCTCAAGTTAGGTTAAAAGGGGAAGAAGCTGACCTAGGGATGATTAAATATTTAATGGCATTTGAGAACAGGAACAGGAAAGGAGGTAAAGACTTATAGACTTTAATTTGGTGATCTTTACCCACTGTAAAATCCTTGAGCATTTTATCACATTTCTAATGTATTCTAATGAAAACAGCATTTTCCTTGCAATTTCCCAGCACACTGCTCTAATTCCCGTTGGTGGAACACAGTTTTCCAGCCCCAAATGGCTATAGACTCACCTGCTATAACGAAAGGCTAAGCACCCCTCTGAGTCTGAGTTAACTGCTCAGAGGCCCTGGGACCAAGTGAGGGCCCTTCTTCATTGGAAACTGCCCTCCATCTGCCAGAATCCTCACCTCCTAAGGGAGGGTGGGGATATATGTGCTCCCTCAGGTTCACCATCCCAGGCAAAATTTAGGAACATGCCTGGATCAGCTAACTGGAGCCAGGCAGGCTCTTCATTTTAAGTCAACAAGGCGCATCCCTAAAGTTCAGGGATTAATGTCATAACCTTGGGATTCTTGTTCACACCTTGTTAGATAGGTACAAAATGGTGCTGCTTTGGGGTAGTTTGCAAAAGCACTAGTGGGAAGTAAATGGTGTTAAAGTCAAACTAGTAGTAAAAGATGCATAGCACACTCTGACATATGGCCTGCACACAGCTTCCCTGTGTCGTGGGCCTCCCTATGACAGATAACACACAGACGGACAAGGAGACTTGGTGAATACCGCAACAGCTCATGAACCATTCATTGTGGTGATTGCAGTTTCTTGGGTTCATCTGATCACTCATTTACTCAACAAATAGTGATTGAGTGACTACAGTGTTCCAGGCAACGTTCTGGGCATGAGGGTGCAGCAGCAGGAAACTGGAGACAGACAGAGTTTATACTTCAGTGGCAGGGAGGCAAGAAACAAGGGACACATTAGGTAAGAGGAATTGTGAATGACTAAGTGATATGTCAGTTTGAGTTGAACAAGCATCACAAACATGTGATGAGATAATTTACTTCATTAAGTAAATTGGTAAAAGTATTTACCAAGAGTACATGGTATTTTAGTGCAGAGTCCCATCATAGAGTGTGTCTTAGTCCTTTCGAGCTGCCATGACAAAAGTATTACAGACTGAGTGGCTTATAAACAACAGAAATTTATTTCTCACAGTCCTGGAGGCTAGAAGTCCAAGATCAGGGTGACACATGGTTGGGTGAGGGCCCTCTTCCTGGTTCATAGATGGCCGTATTCTTGCTGTGTCCTCACGTGACAGAAGGGGCAAGGGAGCTCTCCAGGGTTTTATAAGGACACTAATTCCATTCATGAGAGTTCCACCCTCATGACCTAATCACCCCCCAAAGCCTCACCTCCAAATAGTATCACATTGAGGGTTAGGATTTCAACATATGAATTTGGGGGTGGGACAGACACAAGCATATAGTCTATAGCAGAGTAGGTCTGAATTTCCGCCTGACTACTTGCCAGACATGATCTTGGACAAATTGTTTCAAACCTTTGAGCTTGCTCTAGCTTTTCAGTTCTCTGAGCTTTAGCTACTTCATGTGGAAAGGAGAGCTAGGGAACCTACTGCGATGATCAATAGATCTCATCAAGAGTCTAGCACAGTCTACTAAACTATCTCCATCCCTTTCCTTCCCCACATGAAAGGCTTAGCTTATCCTGGGTTTAGAGCTAGCTGATCCTCTGCCTATGACCTCTGTCTCACAGCACACCTTCATAATTTCTAAACTCACAATCCCAGACACATGACAGCTTCTTTCAGTGAAAAAATATTGTGGCATTGCAGATATATTTTGAAATATGAGGGGAAAAAAAGTTCAGCTTCGGTAAAAGGCTCATGGCAGAGTCCCCTGTATGACAAGAATATCGCAGTTGGTTCCAACACTTACGTAGATGTCACCAAACACAACCTCATTAGAATAGATCCTTTTCATTGCATTTCTGGTATTGGCAATAGTTGTCCCAAGTATTTCATATGCTCTTGTTCAATCCACCACTATTTATTAATTAAGATGTAGATTCAGTTTTCTATAACAGAGACCCAAAGTGCAGGGACATAAACAATACAGAAGTTGATTTCTCCTTTATCAAGCTATCTCAGTATTAGTATTCCAGGACTGGGATGGCAGTTCCACAGTTTCACACCTAGGCTTCCTGCCTACTCTGTTTCATCCTTGGATTATTGACCCCGTCTGCACAGCACAGAGATGACTCATCACCATCATGTGGGTATTGTAGTTAGTGGGAAGGGGACAAAGGAAGGGGATGGCAACCTGGAGATTGCACACATCACTTCCCCTCATATTCCATTGGCCAGAACTTAGTCACAAGATCATAATAACCTGCAATTGCTATTTTAGCACATCAGAGAAGAGAAGAAAGATTATGGGGACCACTCAGTCTCAGCCATAGCTTATGATGGTGCAGCCCACTTAGGGGTATAATCTATGCCCTGCGGACATACCAAGGTGTGACTATAAAGTAAGACAAGCATGTTTTAAAGAAATACAATTGATTTTTTTACATACAAATCTATTTATTTTTAAACTAGTTACTTTTGGAAGTTACTCTTTGAAAATTATTGTTCCAAATATTTCTGGATCTTCTCTTGTTAACTGCCTTTTAGAAACAGTTCTTACACCACATGAGGATATCAATCTGACTTACTGGTTTATAGATACAGCTCAGTTTTTCTCCAAAAACAATACCACTCAACAAAGTCATAATACTTCTTTTATTCATCAGGCTTAGTTCCAAATTAGTTTTCACTATTTTCTAAAGTCAAAATCATTTTCAAAATATTGGTAAGTCACTATTGAGGAGTTTCCTAAAATATGTTAGATAGCTCTAAAAGCAATTCCCAGAACCTTCAAAGAAAAGACATTTTGTGTGAATGAAAAAGCTCTAGTATACTTGCTCAAACAATACAGGACTTTTACCTTGTGGTCATACTTCATACAGTTTTTAGGATAGTGTTACCTGGCCATTTGTGAGAATGGGTATGCTGAACAGGACCCCACCTATAACATGCAATGACTGCCATATACCAGGGGGAGCTTTGTCCCTGGGCTCATTCCTGTGACTTCCTCCAAGATACCCTATGACCTACTGATAGACATTTTTCCAAACAGTTTGAACTCTTATGTCTTCGAATCTTTGATTGTTCAAAATCACCTCCTCTGTGAACTTGATATTAACTACCCTGATAGAGCCAGTTACTCTTTCCTCTGTGCTCCTGTCACATTCTATGTACAGCAAACTTTGAGTGCTTAATATACCATATGCTAATTATCCATTTACCCATAATCACTACACTGTGCACATGCATGCGTGCATATGTGTGCACCCATGTATCTCTACGAGGGAGGGGCTTCTTTGGCCTCGTTCTGATTACCTTGTTCATCCTTGCATGCCCCCTAGTGCCTTCTACGCTGTGGCATTCAACAGTGTTGGAGGAATTTATTAAATGGGCAAACAAATATAATCTATTCTTAGAAAATAACTTGCTTTCTACCTCTGGCTCTGAGCTTCTCATCTTTATTTATAGTTCCTCTATAAAACCTGGGGAGTGGCTTAAGTGTTCTCTGAAATCTTATGGTTCTAGACCATACTGGGCCAAGATTGTGATTTCAGCAGAGGTACTGGCAAATTGTAGGTACAAAGTCTGCTCAGAGAAGGTGGAGGAAATGCTGTGACTTTCAAAGACACACCTTTGTTAGGAGTCCATCTTTCAGACAGATTGGACTAGATCTGTCCCATTTGGTAAGTGCTGTCTCTACACACAGGCACTTCCATTTCATTAGTGAGGAGCAAGGTAAAGAAAAGGAAGGTTTAATCTTGCTCTGGCTGGAAGCACAGTGAAGAAAGGATTACCCCCTTCCCAAGAAACTGTAAATTATTGACTGCAGTGCCTACTAAGATTATTGAGAATGAGAAAAGTTAGCAATGGAAAGCCCTTGAAACTGTCAGACCAAAATAGAAATAATAAAAGGAAAGCTTTAACTCTTAATTGTTGGTTTACAATCTAATTGGACAACAGAGAATATTATCACAAAGACATATGTAAAATAAGAAAATAAAGGAAAAGCTATCACCAAATAACATCGTTTGATGCAACTTTTAAATTTCCTCAATGTGCCATTTCCCAAAAGGAGTGTCCTGGAATACTTTTGTGGTAAGTGTTTAGGTATTCAAGTTGGAAGAGTTTAAAAAAAAAAAAAAAAAAAACCTACATGATATATGTTTCTAGAAAAACAGAACTAACTGAACAAGGGCTTGCCAAACACCAAAACAATTTTTTTTTCATAGAAAAAAATTCTTAAAATATCCCAGCAACTTTAACAGCCTATTGACCATCCCTAGACTGTAACAATTACCAAAGTTTCCTCACTGAAGCTGTCTCATGATGTAGGCATAATTTGTTTATCACAGTCTTTGACCTGGAGAGGAAGAATGGGGACTGGGCAAGCAGCAGGGAGAAAGTCAACCTCAGAGGAAGCAAAAAGAGAAATATTGGAACGACCTTTATTTCTTTTCCATTTCTCTTTAGCTGTCGGTGAATATCAATGAAGTGTTACCGCCTCAAGCAGGAGCACCGATTTGAAATCCCCCTGCCTGAGCCCTGTTTCTTTTGAGCACAAGATTAAGGAGTTCATTTGTTGTTTATTCATTCGAGATTCGAGATTCTCCCGCACTACACACCACGTTCACAAGTTAGGGGGAAAAAAAAAAAAAAAAAAAAGACACCACTCTGCAGGGAACTCCAAGGTTTTCCTGTCTTTAATTTGTGTAGCATTTTCAAATTGTGCCATCCCGGCAGGTGTGACCGCGATTTTGCGGAGCTTCGGTACTGTTTTACCTGCTTGAGTCTGTCAAAAACCCATTTGTATGCGCCCGGCTAATGTGCTAGAAATAAAAGCACCAACCTGTCAAGTAAACTCTCTGCACCTGTACGAAGCAGTTAAATTGTTCCATCTGCTATTATCCCTGGAGATCAAAGGCCATCCCCGGGAGGGGTGCCCGAGGACCAAAGCAAAGGTTGGAGCGTCTTGTCTTGGAGTTTAAAAAGAAGAGGACAACGAAGAGGAGAGTGGAGAGGGGGGTGAAAACCGGAGGAGAAAAGGATCCCTGAGGCTCGGGCCCGGCTCGGCTACCTGAAGGAGCTTTTGTCTGAGCCAGGCGCGCCGGGAGCGCATTCTTTCACATTAAGAACCGCAGGGGAAGACATTCATTCACTCCCCTTTTTTTGGTGACGTAGCTGGGGCATTCATGTGTTTTTAACCTTGAATAATTTTTGTCTCTAAGCTCCAAACAAGTTTTATCCTGTCCACAGGTCAGTTTTGTTACAGAGGCCAATTAGCAGTGCTACCTTCGCCTGCGGCAAAAAGCCAAGTAATGGCGGGGCAAGCCCTCCGGAGAGGTGATGAATAACTCCGGAGAGCTGTAATTTGAAAGGGGGGCCTTTGAAGCATTTACCTTACACGGGACGCTATTGTCACTGCAGGGTGTTTGATCTTAAAATAATTTACTTAATGATCTCACCGTGGGAGCAATTGGCAGAGCAAGATTAGGCTGTAAGTCCTAATGGACATGGGAAAAGTTAAAATTGCTCAGAGAAAGGTATGTACAGGTCTGAGATCTGTCCGTGTTGTGTGTTCATTACTTGGGGGTTTGGCGGGTGGGGGGAGCCTGGCTGCGATCAGCTTTGCATAGCTTGTCAGAGAAAATCATCAGATGCCGGCCTCTCCTGGGATGTGCGCTGAGCATTTTTTCCGCCTGCATTTCAACGTTCCTGAGAATTAATGATCTGATTTTTACAGTCAATGATTTTTTTTTTTTTTTACTCTTTCTTTTTCGCAAGCAGGGAGCTGCTGTATCAGGAAGGCACACGGGAGGAGGGTGGCGTGCCTAGTGCAGGCTTCTGAGCTGGAATCAGAGCCAGATGTAAATGTGAAAGTTTGCCCTTTCAGTTGGCAAACAAGGACATCAAGTAGACACAAGGCAGTTATTTGACATTGTTATCCCAGGCCCAAATATGGCTTTGTCCTCTAGAAAGGAAAATTTTCTAATGTAAGCCCTGATTTGGCATATTTATAACTCATGTTTACTTGTGTTTTCTTACATACACATCAATTACTTATATGGCAATTGGAAGAAATATCTTAGTGTTGGGTTCTACCTGTTTGACATCAAGAGAGATAGTACTTTGGGTTTAAATTTCTTCATAATTTTGCTCTTTCAGCTGTTCAAAATTTGCTAACTGCCAAGCCCCTTGTAAAAAGCATCTTATTTTTCCCAATTACGGAATTAGAAGAGGCATCTTAAATGAATATTCAACCGGAAAAAAAGTAACTTAAGTACTGCTATTGCTGTTTATGTATTTGATGTTAAACCTAAGGAAATGTGATGCAACAGAACATGAATAATTAACAAATGCATTCATTTCCTCTCTAAGACAGATTCTAGCTAAGCCATATCATAGCAGCCTGTCCAATGTCTTGATATGTATTCTGCCTTTGGGAAGCAACACCCAGCAAATGTATGTCATCTGGAAGGTTTGACTTCATATTCTTTGTGTAAAATAGAAAATCTCAACCTTGGGCTCAAAGGAGGTGAGTCATTCCCCAAGATCCACAACTTTTGCCTGTTTCTGGTAGGACAGTGCGATGAAATATTTTTAGTTCATGCAAATCAAGTAATTATGAGCATGAGTATCAGCTTTATCCCAGCAAACACCAGTTTGCATGTGCCAATTTGGGGCAGCGCAAGTGTTCCCCACAAGTATGAAGCATTTCTGAAATTTAGCCTTTGGACTCCGTTTCTGGTGAATCTGTTGAGATACGCCTGAGAATCTCCACCTAGCAAAATAGAGTAGACTCCTTTTGGGCTTGTGTTTTTATCGCTTATCTGTACTTGGAAATTAGCAACTTATTAATTTGCTTCAATAATTTCTTCTCTGATGCATGGAAATAACTATCTGAGGCTGAACTAAAGATTATCCATGCTTTGTTCATATATTCTCCGTGTTAAATTACTTGATGAGTGAGCATGGCACTCAAACTGCATGTAGTGCAAAGAATGGCAGCAGATAAGGATATGCATCTATGTGTCTTTACCTTTTTCAATCAGCTAAAAGGAGATACCAGGCCCACATGGGTCATGTGGGGATTTAAGTGACGTAATGTATGTGAAACACATAGGACTGATGCAGAAATAAAAGATGCTCAATAAAAGTTCTTTCCCACCCTGTGCTCTGGAAACAACTTTGAATCTCACTAGTCAGTGTTAAGTTTGGGTCACCCTCCTCCTCCTGAAGTAGCATTTTCCCTCCTTTTCCACTCACGATCCAGTAAGGTGTTACAAGTGAAGCTGTTTTGCGTGGATAAGTCTGAATGCTAAGATTGTTTATGAACATCTAACTGTTCTGGGAGAAATTAGAGTAGTCACCTCTAGGCCATCTCAAGGCTGTGAGTACTAACCTAGGGGTCCAGCTGCCAGTGTTGAGTGGTCAGTGAGATTTTTCTCTTCTTCATCTTTCCTTCTTTTCTCTTTCTCTTTCCCAATGCTACCTTAAAAAATTTTTTTTCAGTCTTAATGTAATTCCAGTTGTGTTAGTTGTCATAAGTGGTGAATGTAACTTAGAAACCAAGAAAACAATTATGTTATCCTCACCAAGAGACAAAGTAACACCAATTTAGAAAAGAATAAGACAAGATAACTAGGAAAGAAAGGAAGTTATGAGTATTTTAACCTGTAAGTCACCATTCTAGTAACAGCGTGATTACATCTTCGTTAAGCCCCCCTTTGCTGCTTTTTCTTTCTTCCATGTTCATCTCTCCCTCCCTCTCTGGGCTTTCTCCCGCTCTCCCTTTATCTGTGTGTCTCTCCATTTCTCTCTCTCTCCTCTTCCCTTTCCTCCTGCCCATAATATTTTCATGTCTCCCTCCCTTCTTCTCTCCCCCATCTCTGTCCCCCCTTCTGAGTGGGTGACTCAGTCTGTTTCTCTGTCTCTCCCACCGTGCAGGTTCCTCCATGTCTGTTGGTGCCCTCTCTCTCTCTCTCTCCCCCTCTCCCTCTCATTCTCTCTCTCTCTCTCTCTCTCTCTCAAAACCCAGCATGTAAATGAAAAGGTTAAAGTTGAGCATGTGAATATTAGGAATTTTTTTCTCGATCATCATCTGTAATGATACGCTTTTCCAAGTAAAAGCTGTGAATTCATACGCTCACTCCCAGAAGCTCCCAATCTACCAGGGACCTGGATGTCAAGAAGCACTTGACCATCACAGACAGTGGGTGCTGAGCCATCTCCTGAGCCCGCACAGCAAGGAGGCAACTGCCCTGCCAGTTCCAGCATTCATGCTACAGGATGAGTCAGAAGAGAGGGGTGAAAAAGACCAAGGTCAAGGTCAAGCCACTCACCCACCTCTTCCCGCCCAGCTCCCATCCCACCTAGCACTGATTACTGTCCTGTGTGTCCGAGGTATTCCCACTGGCCTAAAGCCATCATCTCATCCAGAAGACACATAAATTCCACCCAGGTAGTTCTAAAATCACCCAGCTGATCATTCAATTTATATACAGTATCAAGTGTTCATTTCATAGCCGCTATTTCAGTCCCGCTGACCTACGGGTCCTTGACGTGCTTCTCCAGGGCCCTCCAGTGATGTAAAAGTAACTTTTTAGCACTTGCAGAAAAAGCAATTGAAGTTCATTTCTCACAGATTGCCAGGCCCCATCAGACATGAAGATGCTGTAAAGCAGGCATCGGAGAATTGTCAAACGTCCATCGCTGTCAGGCGAAAGAGCCAGCTACGGCAACCAGGGGATCAGACTTGGTCCCCTTGCTCGGTATGCTCTGCGACATTGCATTAGGATCCCTGAGGGCACACTGACGCCAGTGTGCTGCCAGATGGAGGTATCTGGCTATATCTCTATAGGATTTTATTTTTCTCATTTCTCATCTGTGGGCGACATCTGTACTGGCCTGTGCCAGGAGTATCTTTCTCTTATTCTAAGATGAGCTGCAGGAGAGGAGACGAGCTGGGGAAAGTGAGACAGTTGCGTTTCTCAGGGCTCCGCTTTATGATCACCTCAGACCACGCCCCTTTTGAGCTGTGCCCTTTCCTTTTTCCCTGTCCCACACTGGATATTCCCATAGATCCTTGTTTCCTAATTCGCCACCCTCTGTTCTCTGCTTCATCACTCCTGCTTAATTCCCCCCACTGCTCTCTCTGAATCAAATTCACGTGAAGTGAGTTTCTGTTTGGGAACTTGAAATACGCATGCTCTGGCCAATGGCCCAAGTTCAACCTTAAGACAATGAGTACAGTATTGTTAAATGACCAGTATTTTCATAAATTTCTCCCCCCAAATAGAAGAGGGGTTTCTGGGGTAGCCATTTTGCCTGGAAGTCCAGGATAAGGGTGTTCAGAGATTGACAGACTCAAATTTGGAGAATTTGACCACAGATTGGAAGGGATGAAAATAAGATTTGTTATGATATGGGTTGTGTGTGTGTGTGTGTTTTAATGTTAGAAATTAAAAGCCCCAGTTCTTGAAGATTATTGGAAATTTGGTTTGTTTAAAAAAGTGTTTTTCTTAAGCAAAATGACTGCCCAGGACAACTTCAGAATTTCCACATTCTGAAGTTCTCACACTGACTGTTTCTATCACAATTCCTCTGTATAATATTACATCTTCCCTTCAGCTGTCGTTTCTCTCACACTTCCCAAGGACAAACATTAGTAGCAACTTAGAGTTAAAATGGAAAAACAAAAACCAGAAAAACTGATTTGTCTGTAGTGGATTTTTTTGTAGGTATTTTTCTAAGATGCAGTGTGGAGAGTGGAATACTCACAAGACTTTCTGAGAATCATATCCCAATGTGACCCCTGCTGTTAGTTCATAGTTGCTGATAAGTCACGTTTGGGTGACATCAGTAAAAGAGAACTAATATCTGTTTGCCCTTAGAGCATCAGACGCGATGACTCACAGCAACTTGTACAGCCAAGGAAACTGAGGCCTGGGAGGGTCAAGTGGAAGATCAGGGATTTGAAAGCCTGTTCCTCTTCGCAGGCACCAGCTGGTTGTAAAGCTTGCATCTTCCCAGGTATAAAACTTTCTTAGCGGTGGTGATGCTAGCAGCTTCTCGTGGTGGATACTCTAGCTCACTTCCCAGACATTGATTCTCCCAGCTCCTGTGTCTACAGTCTGCTGCCAATGGCTCTCAGCTGAGTCCCTCTCTCATTTTTGTCTTTGGCTTAAGAGAAAGACCTCTGTCAGGATTAGGCTCCCTCCCTGTGGGCAGCCTGCATCCAAAGTCTGGTTGATTTCCAGGAGGAGACTTTGCAGGGAGGTGACTCCTTTTATGATGACAAGGGGTATGGTTCTTATTCCTCCACTGTTCTTCCAGGGCAGGAGAGAGAGGTGAGGGAGGGAGCAGGTGCTGGGGAGATAAAAGCAGGGTTAGGGGGTGAGGGAGGGCAAAGCAGCAGAAGGGGAAGAGCCAAGTTTACATGAGGTGACCTCCAAACATCACAAGGGGGAGGAGGATTAGGGTTGCCAGTGCCCATAAAGGTCAAGGGGTTAAGATTAGGATTAAACTCATCCACATCACACCAGCCTTGATCTCCCCAGATACCTGCTCCCTCGCTCACCTCATCCATCCCCAGCTCAGGCCCCAGGCCTCAGAGTGGGGTTACTGAAGGGCCATCTCAGTTCCAGAGCTCAGGTGGGGCCTCAGGTGTGAGAAAGGCCTCAGTGTTAACAGTTCAATTCCTCCCACTTGCCAATCCTGTTTTCTTCACATCCCTGAAGGTATTGATCCTAAGAGATGACAATAAACTTCCTGCTTGTAAACTTCCATCACAAGAGCTGTTTCCCAGAACCTGACCTCAGACACTTATATTCATAAAGCGTGTCATAGTTTTCGAATGTTGCTGTGTGCTGTCGCTATGGTGTTCACAATAAACTGAGGCTCAGGAAAGTGAAGAAACTTTCTCAGGGTCACACATCAAAGTGCTGGACCTGAGACAGAATCTAAATTCTCAACTTCTGGTCCAGGGCTCTTATAAGTGCATAAGTGAGAGTCATAAGGCTGTCCATATACCTAACTATCCATAAAAATGTTTCTCCTGAGACTATGATTCTTTATTGTTTCACCTTCCACCATTCATTTCTATTTCCTTAGTTGTTTACCTTTTCTCCTCCCCAAACTTGCTGTTTCCCAGTCACACCAGCTCCCTTCTGCAATGCTTTCTTTACAGCAGCAGTAAGGGAAGGAGCAGGAGGTTCAGGGCTCCCTAGGACATTAATACTTTGGCACTTGAGACCTCTTTGCTCAAAAGGAAGTGGTGACGGAGGGATGTATCTGGTGCCCTGGCTATGTATCACTGGGCCTCTGTCCTAGATACATGCTTCTTCTAATGCTTTACACACCTGGCTTTAAAGTAGAATTTCATCAGAGCCAGTGCTCCAATCTTCTTGTTTGCAGAGGCAGGAATTTCTCAAGCTAATAACTCTGTAAGCATAGGAGCAATTGGGACACCCAGTAATTCTATGCAACTGTTAGAATGTTCTTGGGTCTGTTCACCAAGCTTACAATACCTCCAGTATCCCTGGGGACCCTCTGTCATTTGGTTCAGCTCAGCACTAGCTGGAGGAGGAAAGTTCTTTTCACTCCTCAAAGAAAAGCCTCTAGGGATTTATTCATTGCCTTGGGGTTCTGGAGCTTCCAAGGCCTCAGGGGATTTCCACCTCTGCCTGCAAATCCTCTCGACTAAACAAGAGTAGCTCTTACCAATTAGCTTCTTTGCATAGCCTCAGGACAGGTGTTTGGGGAACCAAGGGTTCATAGATACTGTGTTTCATTTTGTTTTTGATCCTTGATTTTTCTTTTCTCTGTTTCCTTTTTTAATTCTGCATGATATTTTGGAACACAGAGTGAAGTCTGCTCAGACCCATCTTTCTCCTTATGATTTCAACCAACGTACTACCTCCTGCAAAAGATGTGTCTTCAGAAAGTGTACTCCGGTTGGAAAAGTGTGGAAAGAGCAGATGAACGTAGTGTCAGTGGCCATATGGCCCCTTACTGTTGGTCATCTTCATCACTAAGTGAGACCTACCAGATAAGGCACCAGGTAAAGCAGTCACACACTGGTCCTTTGGCTTCTCCTGGGCCACAAGGTAATAGTATGGTCTTGGAAAAAGTCCTACTCTGACTGGGTGTACAGTGTACATGTGTGTGGTATTTTGTCAAATCTCATGTATTCTAAGCTTGACTCTAAATGACCTTTTTAAAAAAGAAAAGAGGCTTAGACTTCTCATCTGTTTCATGAATTTGTCATTTATTGGGGGGGGGGGTTCCAAAATCCTATATATCATAGGAATTTTTTCGGATGCGTCTTTTCTGCGTCATACCAATCGTCATGAGTCCAGGAATGTTCCTCTCAAACGATCTCCCATCCTAAAAGGCAGGGATTAAAAGTGTAAGACCCAGCTTTCCTGGATTCAGATCTCCCCTCTGACAGTGGTCTGTGTGACCTTGGGCAAGTTACCCAACCTCTCTGCTCCTCAGTTTTCTCATCTGCAAAATAGTGGTCCTAATGGTAGTGTTATTGTCAAGATGAAGCACATTAGTTTATTCTGAAGTCCTTGAAACAGTCTTTGGTATAGACAGCATATTACATGTGATATGTTATTTTCCTATTATTGTTGCTGTCTTTCCCCAGTCAGTTACAGCTGGACATTTTAAAACAACTGTCCTTTGTATTGCCTGACTACACATTTGTGGCAGAGAGAGAAAAGAGAGAGACCCTTTAAAGCATTTAAATATCATTCATCTGTTTCACAGGCAAATCTTTTTGTGCATTAAGGAAGGAAATCGGAAGGTAAGTGCCCACTGTTTTTAAACTTGGGATGAGGTATTTTTAAACAGTTTTCAATTTCCTTAAGAATTTTAACACAGCCGATATTAGTCAGAACTGAATGTCTGAGAATGAGGTTAGTGTTCTGCATAAACCCTGCTTTTAAAAAGCTCACACGAAGGGTCAAAGACCAGGAAATGCTCTCACTATAATTCTCATTTTCAGCTGAATTGGACATGGCAACAAGAATGCAGACTTGAATCACATTATGTTCCAGGAACCTTTAACTTTGCATCATAATGACCTACGGCCTAACAGAAGCAAATTGCGAGTGGTTTCAAAAGGAGAAACTCTAATTTATATTAAACTAGTATTATAACTTAAGTAGCTCGTTTTGAAAGCAAAACGCAAAGCCTCATCATTTGTGTGATGGCTCCTAAATGCATCCTTTACATTTTACCTGTAAAATGCTCTGTGTTTGCTGACAGGTTAAATGTATGCTATACACAGAGAGCCAACATTTCTCTTTGTAACACTGCAGCAATCCTACTAGTTTTAGCAGCATTCTTATTATTTTAAGCTGTCTCCATTGTCTTCTAAACACCATAATTAGAAGCTTGAAAAGCTTACAGCAACCAAACCCAGTAAGGTCTCATTATGAACAAAATATTCTACTGTGGCTCAACAAGTGACCTTGTGTAGTCCAACGTGATGAAACCTTCAAAATTCCTGCCCTATTAGGGCTTCAGGTATGTATAAGTTTCCCTTCAGTATTATTCAGCAGCTCCATTCAAGTTTGGTTTCTTGGTCATAATTATTTTCTTACTGGTCTCTTTGTTTCATTTTGTGCATAGAAAAGAAAACCTGTCTGCTGGAAGGGGTTCAGAGTATCTCTTCTTGGTGGAGCGGGGTTTTATAAATGAGTTGAACGAGAGTCCGTGAGCAGAGACCTGAAATAATTAAACGATGTGACTCAAGTAAGTAGAGAGGGGGGTGATTTTAGGGCCCAAGAAAATATTTTCCCCACCAGATCAGTGACTTTTTAATTTGATGCTTAACATAATTTTCCATTTGGTTCAAGTCTTCTTGAACTGTATCCAAAAGCGAACTCCTATTGGAGCTACAATAAATTAAACATTATCAGTCATATACATGTGAGTATAAATGAGTACATAATTTTTTTTTTCTTTCATGAGGAAATAGAGAAAGCAGAGGGTTCTAGATATCTAATGAAGGTTGAAGAAGAAAGTTTGAAGAAAAACTAAGTTAGGAAGATTAGAAAATAAGTTTCTTCTCTTCTCCTATTTTACCTGGGACTGTTGCTAATTTGAATCCTTTGCTTCCGTACAATGCCATATCTTTTTGTGTTGCCTCTAAGCTTGGAAATATCAGGTGCGGGAGAAGTGAAATTTGTTCTGTATCCTATGTCTGTGTTAGGAAACACTTTCCCATAGCCAGGGAGACACAGAACTGCTTGGTTATGAAATATTCACATTTAAACCAAGCATGTGAAATGTGAAAATACATCTTGGATTTTTTTCTTTATTTTATATTCTGCTGATGAAACACTGAACTCTGAAAAATGGGCATGTCATGGTTGCTTTTAATAAATCCACTTACCTGTCACATGTTTTCAAGGTTTCCTGACTGTTTGCTAATTATCAAGCTGTATTTCTCTTATTTCTCTAATCTTTAGAACACAATGAAGCGTATCAATCAGCATAAACCTCAAGGAAGCTGCTTATCTCTGAAATTCCATCTCAAATATTGGTAGATGCTGGGTCTCCCAAGCCAGGACAGCCCCAGTTGGCTATATTCCTTTTCCTATCTTCGCTTTTAGGCTGAGTATAGGTGCAGATTTTCTTTTTTCCTTTTGTCTCTCTTCTCTGCCACCTCTCCCCCAGAAACACACACACACACACACACACACACACACACACACACACACACACACACACACACACACACACACACACACACACACACACACACACACACACACACACACACACACACACACACACACACACACACACACACACACACACACACCTGAACCTGCTCATGAAACCCAGAGCTGATAATCATCCAATTAACGAAAAGGTGACTTTTAGAGGTATTCTCCTCCCCAAGTCAGTGGGGTTCAAAATTCAGTTTGAGAAGTGTCCCCATGTCAGGATCATATCAAGGAGGTAACAAAATGACCCACTGACTTGAACACCTCTGGGGACATTGCCAGGAATCTGCCTTTATAACAGGCTCCCCAAGTGCCTTGTAAGCTGTTTAAACCAGAGAGCCACTGCCTTGGGGATCCCATTCTCTACCGAAAGGAGCACTTATCCCAAAATAACATAATTAATTAATCCGAAATTCTCTTCCGGAAGATAGACACGTTATCACTCAAGTTCCTGAGTCTGGCACAGAGAGAAGGTAGAGAAAGGAGATTCGACCTCCCCTATGCTGGTTTTTTCCACACCCACTTTCATTGCTCATAGTTCCCGAGCAGAGATGTCAGCACAATGTGCTCTGGGGATGCAGGATGGGGACCCAGCTGATCAAGGGGCACTGTCCTCCACTGGCTCACTGTGATGGCAGAGGGAGGGCCTGCATCTTCCTGCCTTTCTACCCTGCTTGGCTCAGCTTTGGGACATTGTTTCCCTACAACAGTTCCCAACGTGAAGTTCTTCCTGATTTAAAAAAAGGGAATCAGGGACGTCCCTGGTGGCACAGTGGTTAAGAATCCATCTGCCTATGCAGGGAACACAGGTTCGAGCCCTGGTCCGGGAAGATGCCACATGCCGTGGAGCAACTAAGCCCGTGCGCCACAACTACTGAGCCTGTGCTCTAGAGCCCGTGAGCCACAACTACTGAGCCCACGTGCCACAACTACTGAAGCCTGCGCGCCTAGAGCCCATGCTCCACAACAAGGGAAGCAACGGCAATGAGAAGCCCGCGCACCGCAACTAGAGAAAGCCAGCACGCAGCAGCAGACAGAAATTAATTAATTAATTAATTTAAAAGAAAAAAAGGAATCAGAGCTGCTATATCCCACTAGCTTTATTTTTAAAAATAAAAGGTAAATACCTGCTAAACACAAAGGTTTTTCCTTTTAATCTATATTTTTCCAGATGTTAATTTTATACTCATGCCTGTTTCAGATGATCCTTAGCAGCAAAGTCTGTTCCTATAGAAAACTTTTTAAAAAAATTTTTTGTCTGCTTCTAACTGGATATAGCCTGTTATCTGAAGATCCAGGACTGAAATTCAGTTTGTGATCCAGCGGAAAGTGAAATGGAAAAGGCTCTTCACTTTTGGCTATAACTTAAAAATCCAGCAAAATCCTGAGAACACATTGCTTCAGACCTCAGAATCACTTCAGTGTGTGTGATGCTGGATTTAATTTGCCTTGTTTGGCAGGAACTCGAAGGACTTTGTTTTCTACCTTTCTGGTGAGAAGGGGAGGGAGGGAGAAATTTTTAAAGAACAATTAAAATCAAACTATATGAAGGAATTTGAGGATGAAGCTAAATGTGGATCGCAATGAACAGATAGGATGAGTTAATGGTTCCCAAACTTTCCATTGGTTAAGGCCTCTGGATCTCATTTTTTGGGAAATAACTTCTGTATTAAAAAAATAATCAACCTTTCAGCATGGCTTCTAAGGTCCTTAGAATTTAGGCATAGCATATTCTTTTAGGCTCCCAGCTCACCAATCCCAGACCTGTGTGATCCAGCCTTTGTTAATGATTTCGTTTCTAGAACACGCCACATTCTCTAATGCCTCCTTGCCTTTGCACCTGCTGATTTTCCCTCTGGAAAATGTCTCTTCTCTGCCACTCTCCCCACAGCCATTCCTCTGTGCTGTGTTTTGAATGAATGAATGAATGAATGATCAAGTGAGGGACAGCCAAGAGCCGTGCCAAAGAAAAATAGTTCTATGCCTGAAGTATGATTGCATGAATAATAGATTTTCCTAGAAATAGATTGCCTAAAAAGAAATACTGATAATATTTACCTGTTAAGAATATGTATCCCAGATATCCCTCACCACTGTAGTACTAAACAGTACAGAAGAATGAGAACCAATAAGTAGATAAAACAAGGAGAATAAAGCAGGAGCCAGAAACACACGCTCAGGCTCTGAGGAAAAAAAAAATTGTCCTCCCAAACTTTTGTACAATCTCTGCGATGTTAAAGAAATGGGGTGTTGGTCAGTGAACCTGGATAAAAGGCCCTGATTTCTATTCACAGTCACATGAAACAACAGGCAATTACAATGACTAGAGGTTTGTGTAGATTTTAAAATACCTTCTTGAATTATTGAACACAGACTGGTCCCCTCCTCTCTTTCCTCCTAAGGCTTTGAGCCACCTTGAACCAAGAGATGTATCGGATTTTTTTCCAGTCCTGACATCTTGTGATTTTGAAATCTACTTTAATTCGAAGGCCCAAAGTGCATTTTAAAGATTTGAATATGGGGTTCAGCTGCCAAAGCCACCCCTGCCTCCAGGTGTTGCTATTTTGAGAAGGTGAGGATGAGGCATGCTAGGCCTTTGTTCCCTCCACTCCACCGAGGCTGCTGCTGTCCAGGTGATGGTGTCAAACCCACTGGCCTGTTTTAAGTCCTCATCTTACGTGGCCCATCAGTAGCTTTTGACGGATAACAACTCCCTCCTTCTTGAAACCCTTTCTTGGTTTCCTTCTGATATCTCTTTTTTGATTCCACATCATTTGACAAACTCTTAACGTTGGAGTGCCTATAGCTCAGTTTGTTAATATCTTCTGTTTATCTATATTCACTCTCTAAGTGCCATCATTCAGTCTCACGGCTTTTATACGTGCTGATGACTTCCAATTATATGTCTCTATGCCCAGTGATGCACCTAAGCCAGATCGCCTGGGCTCACAAGAGCACATTTCTTCCTAACTCTGCATTCAGTGACAGCGACTTCACCTTGGTAACCAGAAGTCAGCCATGGTAAAGTATTTACACTGAAGCAATTGGCAAACACTACTATATATTGGACCTCTTTTTTTTTTTTCCCCAGAATGCTAGTTGTTAAGCACTTACTAGCCCACCATTTTTCCTGAACTCCAGATTTGTGTGTCCAGATGCCTACTGGATATTTTCCTCTGCAGATTAAACATGTCCTAAACCGAATTCCTCTCTCCCAACCCTGTCATTCTCTCCCCAGCTTTCCCTTCAGTAAGTAGCAACTCCATCTTTCTCGCTGCCCAGGTCAAAATGTTTGAGTCATCCTTGACTCCTGTCTTTCTATCATATCACATATTCAAACACTTAGTAAATCCTATTGGTTTTACCTTCAAAATATATCGAGGATACTCAAAATACTTACTCAAATGACCTGCATAGGACACATGGATTGGATACCAGAGGGAGGAAGAAAGGAGCTGTGTTGCTTGATAGAGCTGACTAATCTAGTCAGGACTGCTTGCTGCCCTTCTCCCCTACTGTACCCCTCTCCTAGTTGACTAAGTACCCGTGGTAAGCAAGAGTCTTCTCCGCTTCACTTTATATCAAACTCCATTCACGCATCCTCTTATGTGCTTGTTTCAAAGAGAAATCAACAGCATGGACCGTTTTTATCAGTATCCCTCCCACATACTTTCAACCACATGGAAGGTGTATATGAATTCTGTATTTTTGCCACTATTCTAGTTCATGCAACACAAGGCAACAAGTCAAAGGTGGACTTTCCAGGGAGCTAATGAACCTTAAGCTTCAGGATCACTTGCCTGGACTCATGTGAGGATGGGGAATGGCACGGAGTCCTAGAATGTTCTCTAGGTGGGGAAGAAAAACCAGGTTGCCACTTCAAAAGCAAGTCAAAGGTGCCAGTTATTGAAATCTAATTTGCTGATTATATAATCTGTGAAATGAAAGTTACCACATATTCTAACTAAATATATTTGAAACATTTAGGAGAGTTTTTTAAAACGGTGCTCAAGCCATGTTCCTGATTTCTGATCAAATGAGTTTAGTCCTGATTTTATTTGGACCTTCCCAAGAGTTTATACCACATTGTTACCTGTCCTGCATGTGTAACTGGAACTTTGACAACTCCCCATCAAATTAACTCAAAGCAATAATACAGCAGTGATTATCCCCAGAATATATTAATGGCATAAAATGGGATTTCAGAAACATCAACCATTAACATCTGCTCAACAATACTATCTTCTAAATTACCACTTTTTTCCCTCTGACACTAATGTTTTGGAAGGTTGTACTGCCTCTGTCCACCCAGAAAAGGACAGAGCAGTGTCCTTCAGACTGAGAATACAGGAAAACCACACTGATAGCCTAAGAGAATATTGTCCAAAAAAATTTAAGTTCTCCAATTTTTACAATTCTAGTTGGCTAGCCTTTGAACGGTTGAAGTGCAGATGGGTCATCTCCCTTAAATGTCACCCACTATCCTGTTAACAGCCAACAGCAAAACAAACAGATGGCTAGAGAATGGGGTGGGATGGGGGGTGAAGGGCAGATGGGGAGGGAGGGAATGCTGGCTGGAAATAACTCAGTTCTTGATTTAGCAAGTTGTGTGTGCAGAACTCTGCTGGAAAAGTTCACAGGAGTTATGCTTTTGGAAAGTCAGTAAGATTGGATTACATCTTTAAAATAATTGTTCAAATAAATGGACTAGCACAGAGGAGAAGCCTAT
Organism: Balaenoptera ricei; assembly: GCF_028023285.1. Classification (NCBI taxonomy): domain Eukaryota; kingdom Metazoa; phylum Chordata; class Mammalia; order Artiodactyla; family Balaenopteridae; genus Balaenoptera; species Balaenoptera ricei. Next base: position 74,965,302 of record NC_082647.1, read on the forward strand.
ATTGACTTTCTGTTTACCCAGAAGGGGGAGAAAAGTACAAAACAAGCTTTTCTTTAACTACAATGGCAATCTTCTAATAGCAGCACCGACTCGCTCCAAAATACAGGACTCAGAGGTTGATAATCATCTTTCAGCTCAGGTTATTGCATGCAATTTTTCACATTCATTCAGCTTTCTTCATACAGCTCTTAGTAAAGTAACGCTCTTAACAATAAAAGCTTTTATGGAGCCCATTACATTGGAGAGCTAACCACTCCTGTTTTTTTTTTTTTTTTTCTTCTTCTTCATCTTCTTTTTATTGGCTCCTTGGAATATTTATAGCTGTCTTTGTTCTCACTGCAAACTTATACATCTGGCTTTGCGTGGCCATTTTCGTTGTTTTTGTTGTTACAATTGGGTATGAAATGGCTAAGTGTGTGTGTATATGTTTGGGTGGCTTCGTTGTTGCACAGGGGAATCTATATCATCCTGTCACTGCAGCTGTTCACTGTTTAGCTGTGTATTGTTCACCCCTGGACTCTTTCCACTGTGAGCTTCATGACATAAAACTTTCTATGCTGCCATGCTACTTCTTCCTGATAAACAGGTTCTCTGGTGGAGGGAGTCTTGGCTGAGGCTGGGCTTCGGGAACAAAAGCTTGACTCCTTGAACACTGAATGAACAGATCAGGTTCTCTGGTCAAGAGTTTCACAGGAACTCACTTACAGAAGCAGAGCAGGTGCAGTCTGGCCTGGATCAAGAAAGGACAAGGGAGCTTGTTCTGTATCTCAGCCTCATGGACACGGGCACAGCATGCGTGAGAAGACAGCCACCTTCACTGCCCCATTAAAGGACTGCTTTTAGGCATTACAACACTGGCACCAAAGTCTCCAAACCCATACCGAACAGCTTGACATTGCCGTCAAAGTGTCTCTTGCTATTAAGTTCATCTTCTTATCTGAAAGATGAGAGAGTGATCGAGATGGCTGACTCTAGAGCCAAGGTGTCTAGCCAAGTAATTCAACTCATGGAGCCTCAGTTTCTGCACCTGCAAAATGGAAATAATAATAATACTTACATTACAGGGTGGTAGTCAGGATTGAGACAATACAAGTAAAGTGCTTAAAACCATACCTGGCCCACAGTAGGATCTTAAAACACTGGATCTTATTAGCCCTCTAATTAGAATGTAAGCTCCACGAGGGTAAATTTGGTCTGTTTCTTTCACTGCTGTATCTCCAGCACGTAGAACTTAGTAGGTGCCAATAAATACTTGCTGAGGGAATACCTCACCAGGTTAACCTAAGAACTTGTTCCAGTAAAGGATTCAGGGAGAGGAGTTTCCTAAATATCAGGTATAAGGAAGCCACGGACCTGGTTCCTGTTTAGTGCCTATCCATCTAAGGAGGATTTAGTTGAAAGGAGTTTGGAAGTGTTTCACCTCCCAGTATTGCTTCTAGGTCAGTAACTCTCAAACCCATCCAGAAAGCAACACAGGTGATTCCCCAATCCACAAAAATCCATTTCTGTTTTCTGCCTTCCTCACTACGGAAGAACAGGAGTTGCCTTTCCCCTCCCCAGCACATCTCCTACTGGATAAATTCCCATCACCCATGGGAGTCATTGCTCATGACTCCTCTGCTGTGAGGCTCACTTTGAAGGTCTTTGGCATCGGAGGCTATAAAGGATCATGATTCCCTTGTTTCCGGCACACTGTAGCCAATGTGAACATAAAACTCTTGTTGCCAAAGACAATTGGGTATCACAGATCTCTTGGCTTTGAAGGCTGGAGTTTGCCAAGGCAATTTTAGACCAATTTGTTCTTTATTGTATAACTATAGCAGTGTGCTAACGTGGGCCTCTTTCTGAATAAGTTTTAGCTGAGGCCCTGAAAACACAAAGCAATAGGTGGCAGGCATGTGTGTAATCTTATTAATCTATAGCTTCATTTCCCTATGGGCCCATGCTCACCTTCATGGCTCCTTTAGATAGCTAAATGAGTTAAAGACAAACTTGATCCCTTAAATTCTTTCATGCAAGACAGTCTGCAATATGGGGTCCATGAAGGAACCACAAGTGGCTTTGCTGATGATGGAGTGGGGCAGAGGTGCTCCAGTGTTGCCTCCGCCCACCTCAGGGTTTGCTCTGTTACCTGATTCTTTCAGGAACTCCCTGGGGTATATGATGATCAGTCAGATGCAGTGGGTCACCTGTGCTCAGTGTCATGGAACAGGCCACTCCCCACCCAGAAGAATGTGAGCATTGTTGCAGAGATCAAGAATTTACTGGAATATTAACCACTGCCTGGTAGCCCTAGGGAATCCGGAAAGTCACGGACTGCTTCAGCCCAGCTCAGGACATATACAGGAAGGAGCTTCTTGCTTCTGTAGTTGCTGCAAAGGAAGCAGTTGGGTCATTCAGGTGTATTCCCAGTGGTCCGTGGGTATGGAAGGCATTTCTAGCACAAAGGAAACATCAGTAACCTCTGGCTGATTCTGTCCTCACCTTCTCAGTGACCGCGCTCTCAGGTAGCAATTAGGGAATGTTTGCGCTGCTGAGCTCAAATTTAGCTTGGGAAGGATTGAAAAAATACAGGTTCCTTGTACTCATGTGACATATAGTTGAGAATGGATTTTTGAAAACCTAAGGACATTCTCTAAACAACAGAGAGGCACATGTTTTAAAAGGAAGAGACAGAGATTCAGGATGTGAGGTCTTCTTTGGGACAGGAAACCCAAAATACAAAGAGATTGGGACTGGGCAAAAGGTAGAGGAGGGCAAGTCAGAAGATCTTGGCTGGAGCCGCCAACAACACTGTCACAAAGACATGACCAATGTGGAATTTGCCCAAGTGCCATTAGGGAAAATCTCACTTGAACAACCCTGTCCCTTTAAGGGCAGTCACTCTGGCCCACTGCACATTTGTTAAAGCTACATGACGGACACCCCCCCATGCCAGCCTTTATCCATTTCAGGAGCTAGAGAGGCAAAGGCCTCTCAAAGGTTCATTAGCTCCCTGGGAAGTCCACCTTTGACTTGTTGCCTTGTGTTGCATGAACTAGAATAGTGGCAAAAATACAGAATTCATACACACCTTCCATGTGGTTGAAAGTATGCGGGAGGGATACTGATAAAAACGGTCCATGCTGTTGATTTCTCTTTGAAACAAGCACATAAGAGGATGCGTGAATGGAGTTTGATATAAAGTGAAGCGGAGAAGACTCTTGCTTACCACGGGTACTTAGTCAACTAGGAGAGGGGTACAGTAGGGGAGAAGGGCAGCAAGCAGTCCTGACTAGATTAGTCAGCTCTATCAAGCAACACAGCTCCTTTCTTCCTCCCTCTGGTATCCAATCCATGTGTCCTATGCAGGTCATTTGAGTAAGTATTTTGAGTATCCTCAATATATTTTGAAGGTAAAACCAATAGGATTTACTAAGTGTTTGAATATGTGATATGATAGAAAGACAGGAGTCAAGGATGACTCAAACATTTTGACCTGGGCAGCTAGAAAGATGGAGTTGCTATGAAAATGCAACTTAAATACATCTCTCTTCTGGTATAAAATAAGGCCAGGCCTCCTGCAAGTGTTGTGGTGTGTTCCTTCTACGTAAGCCTGAAAGATCAGCTAACGCTCACTACGCTGAGTTAGCTCAGTTGTAACTGAGTCAAAATGAAGGAAGTTTAATACAACTTTGGTGAAGTATTGAAATGTAAATTCCAAATATTGTGATATCTATAATTATAGAATATTCTAGTACAGAAAAACAGGGGTTAGTGGTGGGTGCCAGGCATCTCAGACTCATCTCTCTAAAATAATGGGAAAATTTGTGTTTTGAGTCACTGTGAACTGCTTTAAATTACCATGCTGTGTCTTACATCACACACACAGGAGATAATGGTTTTCTCTAAGACATAGCCAGATATAGCCTTGGTGGTTCTGATTTCTAGCAACAGCTCTCTGATTACCAAAAACTTTGACCTTGAGCTAGAGCAGTGATTCTCAACCATAGCCCGCCAGGGGACATTTGGCCATGTCTAGAGATAGTTCTGATTATCACAAATTGAGGTGGGGTGGGGAGAAGAGGGGGAAGGGATTTGCTACTGGCAACTAGTGGGCAGAGATCAGGGATGTTGTTAAACATCCTGTAATGCACAGCACAGCATCCCCCCGCCCCACATAGAATTATCTGAAACAGAATGCTCTTTTTGTGTGTGTGTGTGTGTTCTAATAAAACTTTATTTACAAAGAACAGTCAGCTGGCCAGATTTGGCCTGTGGCTGTAGTTTGCCAACCCTTGCTCTAGAACATTGTACTGGAACACAGTACTCTGTAAATATTTTTAAATGAATGAACATAAATCTCTTTTTACCTGGATTGATATGAAGAAATGATTGTCCACTTGTTACTCTACAACAACCAAACGAACGGTATATACATATAGAAACAGAATGCTCTTAGTGCCACAGGTAGGAAACCCTGAGATAGAGTCTTAAAGGTAAGCCTGGTATATTGCTATAAAAATATTCATGAGGTGAGTTATTACAAGGAAGACTTCTCCACCAGGTTATCTTTTGGAAGATGTGTATACTATTATAGCAGCTTCAGTTTAATAGAAAAGAAAGACAAAATGTTTAATTAAAGTAAAATAATTTTAATTACTGATGGTTTCTAAGGAAGTCTTCTTGAAAACATAGTGATATCCCTAACTTAACGTGAAGAATGATACAGTAAACTTGTCTTTCCAGTAATAACTCACCAGCCCATAGGGGGATACCTGGGGCATTTTGTAAGTGCAGACAGTGTGTATGCAGCACTGCCTGCTCTCCTGTGGGCAGCACATCACGTGACTTCTCATTATAGTGCCTGCGATACAGATGTCAAATTATCCAATTCCAAAGCATCTTTCTTTGAGTTTATGGAAAGTTGCTTGAGAGGCACAATGTGCATGACAAGTGCCCCACGTACGTGGGGACAGATTTCAGAGGAATAAAATGTGTTCTAACAATTCTCTCTCATAGAACTGTATCCCATCTATGCAAAGGCCATCTTTCCTGCATTTTTTTTGTTTGCCACGTGTCTTAGTCCGTTCAGGCTGCTATAACAAAAGACCACAGACTGGGTGGCTTATAAACAACAGAAATTTATTTCTCACAGTTCTGGAGGCCATAAGTCCAAAATCAGGATGCCAGTGTGGTTGGGTGAGGGCCCTCTTCTCGGCCTCAGGCTTCTCACTGTGTCCTTATGTGGCAGAAGGGACTAGGGAGCTCTGTGGTGTCTCTTTTATAAGAACACTAATCCCATTCATGAGGGCTCCACCCTCATGACCTAAGCACCTCCCAAAGGCCTCACCTCCTAGTACCATCACATTGGGCATTAGTATATCAACATATGAATTTGGGGGGGACACAAACGTTCAGACCATAGCACCATGATTACATCAAATGATGCCCCAACTTCTCTCCCTTAGGCTTTATCTGCCTTTCTCCTCACTGCAAATATAAGTGATCAGGAGTGTGATATTATATAAATCTTCTTTACCATTAGTCTTTGGAAATGAAGCGTATTATTTGTTCAGAAAATTATATCATGTTTGTATGGAATTAATTTGTTCTCACTAGGCTGCAATTTTTAGGAGGAGGCACCCAATAAAAATAATTCTTAGGAGACAAAACTTATCAACATAGAGGCAATATTTATATCATGAGCTTCTATAATATGGAAAATTAAATATCACCCTCCAGTCTAATGACTTAGTGCCCTAGAGAAACATTAATGCTGGTTATGCGGGTCTACTTGAGAAATGCATATCAAACTGTATCCTCTGATAGCTCTGTATTCATCCCTCCACTCATTCAAGAAATATATATTGAGTGCCTTCCACTTGCAAATGCTGTACTGGGCAGTATATGGGATATAGTTCTTATAATGTGCTGGGAAAGTTTTACTTATGACACTTAAATTACAACTTATAATTGTGATTGTGTCGATAAATGGATGAATTACTTTTGTGTTTCATTCATTCATCCATTCAACATGTATGTGAAATACCTCTATGTACTAGGAATTCTGCTAAGTTCTAAGCACACCAAGGCTTTTTATTAAAGTCAATAATCCTTATTTAAGTAGGACAGGCATACAAACTTTCCAGGTTAGATAAAAACCAGCCGTGGTGGGAAATGTGGGCGGCGCTCAGCATCCATTTTAACCTCCTGCTGCTGAGCCTTCTCGTACTGCGAGCAGCTGGGAAACTAAATGCCTCGTTTTCCAGAATCCCTTGCAGCTGGAGTCCTGAGTGCCAATTAGATGCTCCCACAGCGGACTTGGGAGGCAGACGCACAGTGGAAGCCATCTTCCTGCCGCTTCTCCAGCTTTCTGCGGGCAAGTGGCCTCTTGGAGATGCTGGGTTTCCTGCAGCCGTTTCTCAGTGACCAGCCACTAGCTTCGTGGGCGCTGAGAGGAGGATGGGGTAGTGGTGGCAAGCAACAGCTTCCTGACCCTGAGATGAAAGTTCCAGTTAACAAATCCAGTGGATTCTCCACCTTCCTGATTGTGGCAAAGCAGGCAGCTTCCGCGATGGGCCACTTCAGAGGTGTGATTCTGAGAGCCATTCCTGAAGGACCCGTCGGGAGCCCATGTCTCCAGCCCTTCCAGCAATTTTGTAAGTAATTAATTCTCTGTATTCATTGTGCTTTAAATAGCCAGGTTTTGCTCCCTGTAGCAGAACACAAACTTTACAGTGAAGCCGCAGGAAATACAGATGTCGGTCGGCCCTGTTGGGGGCCAGGAGGAGAGCAGCCAGGCTCGTGCTTTAGGCACTTGTGGGATCTGAGTCCCGTGAGGCAGATTAAAGTCAGCAGGGTCTGCTTTGCCAGGCTGAGTCATTTCCCTTGTCCTTCGGGCACTGGGGGGGAGGGGGGGTACTTTGCAAGTTTTGTGCTGGGGAGTGACGTGGTGGTGAGACCCTGGGAAACAGACTATGCTCTGTTCATCTTTGTATCCTCAGTGCCTAGCAGTGTGCCTGGGGCATGTTAGCCCTTGATAAGGATTAGATGCTAAATGATGAGAGTAAGGCTCTAGGAGCGTTTATCAGGCTGAGAACGAGAGAGCGTAGGCAGGGAGCCATCGGCGTTACATAGGCATGAAGTTAAAGGAGTCTGGAAGACCGTGCGAAGGATTTGACGCAAGACTCAACAGGCACTAGGGACTGTATCAGTCAGGATTCAACGAGAGAAGCGAACCCAGTAGGAGATAATATAGTATAAAGAGATTTACCGCAAGGAATTTGCTGACGCAGTTGAGGGGGGGCTGGGAGGCAAGTCTGAAATCCTTAGGGCAGGCGGTCGGGCTGGAGCTCTTGGGTCCACAGGTGGAATTTCTTCAGAGAAGCCTCTGCTTGCTCTTGAGGCATTTCAGCTGATTGAATCAGGCCCACCCAGATTTCCTAGAATCTTCTTCCTTAAAGTCACCTGATTAAGGACTTGAATCACATCTACAAAACATCTACAAAACAACACCTAGATTAGTGTTTGACTGAGTAACTGGGAGCGGTAGCCTAGCCAAGCTTACACACCAAAAAGGCCATCACAGTGACCAACTGAAGAAAGGAAATAATAGAAAAGGGTGAGGAAGGAGTCCGATGTAGCAGGTCTATCTACTCCTTTTGATGCTCCAGCATGCAGATTAGAAATATTTTATTAAAGCTCACTGGGGTAGCAACCTGTTCAACTCCATGAGATTGATGGAGGTGCTTTACGGTTGAATTCACTAATAAGCAGAAAAACTTCTCCCCTAAGATAAGGTAACTCTCTAATTTATTATCCAAACTGGGGCAATATTGAGAATAAAAGGGGGTTCTGTTAATAATTATGTTGGGACCACTAGCAAAAACCAGAACAGTCCCAGGCAAACCAGAACACATTGTCCCCTCACTCAGCCAGGGATGATTTCAGTCCTCCTTTGAACCCACCTCGCAAGATTTCTTCAGCATATGTGGATGTACAGTACACCTACTGCCCACTTTTAATGTTGCAATGGGGGAAAAAAAGTGCCATTAAACACAGAGCTTTGTTAAGTATGTTAAAATTCACATGGAGCATTTTATTAAATGGAAGATCATTTTAAAAAGCAAGATTTTTTTTTCCTTGAATAAACCAATTTACAAGTGAAAGGATTATATTAATAAATATTAATGGATAACAATGGCCTCTCATACCATCCGTGCCAAGTGATACAGTGATATTACAGAAGTAAGAGGCCCCAGGGTATAACACTTAGGATCCTGACTTTGGAGTAAGACTGCTTTTGATTCATATCCCAATTCCTTATTTATTGATTATGTGAATTTGAACAAGGTGCTTATTCTCTCTCAGCCTCAGTTTCCCTACCTGTGAGATGAGGGTAAAAACAAAGCCCGTATCATGGGAGCATTTGAGGATTAAATAAAACAATCCTTGTTAAAAATGCTTGACAGAGTGCCTGGCACATAATAAATTTTCTATAACCATGAGTTATTATTATTGTAATATAGCTATGCAATAGCTATATTTTTGATAGCAATAGCTATAGATATAGCTATATAGATATAGCAATAGCTATCTTTGAACTGCAATATCAAATAAGATTTTTTCAGGCAACACAAATACTACTCTTGTATTTATTTTTAAGACTATTACTATTTGGTAGAATTTTGTTTCTGTTTAATAGCATGTCCATTTCAATTCTGTTATCCTGATGGCAACACCATACTGTATCTGGAAATATCCTTCCATATGACAAACCTCTCCCAGAGCAATATTAGGCATCACATCATCCACATCTTTGAAACCTTTTTCATAAACGTGGCTCTTACCCATGAAGTGTAATTATTGAATACTGCTCTGTTTTTGAGATTTCTGCTGAGAGACAAACTAGCAAAAGCATAGGACTGTTCACCCTTACTAGAAATGATGGGGAATAAAAGAGTTTTCCCACTATGCTTTGTACTTTATGAGACTATCTCTAGATAATTCATTAGTTCTAAAGTGACATGAAAATCAATTAATTTTAATGGTGGATAACAGATTATGGTATTTAATAGTTCATCTAATTTCATGAGGCAAAGTGAATTAGACAATGCAGTGTAAATCTAATAAGGGTTGTGAGAGCTCATTTGACTGTCAAATGCAAAGATGAATGCATGTGTCAGGAATTAGATAAAAAACTAAAGCATTCTATATGAAGTCTATACACAGTTTATATACAGATTTAAGTTAGAAGCCTTAAGGAACATAAAACATTATCCCCCTTTAACTTGCTCTTAGAACTTATTAAGCACTTACTATCTAATCTATGGTGTCTATTAAAATAGCACAGAAAGATACATGCATCCCTCTCCCATCTTTTTTTTTTTCTCTATAAATATAAGTAGAATAACTTAGAAATGTTGGTAGTAAAAAGTTCTTCATGAAAGGTTGTTTATGAATAATTGAAATGATGGAGTACCAGGCTGTTGATGGGTTCCATTCATCTGTGTGATATTAAAAATAGCCTATTTTCTCTAAAAACATTTTTTTTTATTACTCTTAAATAAGCCCCTTTAAACTCAGAAACGCAGCCACTTCTTCTTAAGATTTAGCACAGTTGAGACTTTGGGTGAATAACTCCCTCCCTACCCCAGGAACTCAATTTACAGCCCAGTTTCCATTCCCAATAGAACAGAATGTACAAAGGCAGCTTCGCTAGAAAGTTTCTTTTTCAAATGCTGTTAAGTGGTTTCTTTGAAATAGTTGCAGCTCTACAGTAAAGGAATCAGGAGGTCACAGTTGCCTGGTTTCTATTGATTCTCCTAGTTAATAAAGAGTTAAACAGTGAAGTGTGGTCTTTTACTTTATTTTATTTTTTTTAAAGGCATTTTGAAGGTGCTGGAGAGGGAAGGCCTGGTCCTAAGTGGTCATGTGGCTACCGCCATTCATCTTGGTAGTGACTATCTGTCAAAAGTGGCAAGAGTCCCTGTTAACAGCCCTGACCTAAGCAGTAATGAAGGGAGAGTGCACGGCAAAGTGTCCATTATCAGCAGGTCGGGAGCAGTAAATTGGAGCAGTTTGCTTCAATCTTGCTGCAAGTTGAAATGTAAGATAGGTGGGGATCAGCAAGAGGCAATTTTATCCTATGATCATTTTTGTCAGATCGCATCAGAGTGGCAACTTAGTTCGATGCATGATTTCAATTAACCAACTCTGGCCGTAATGCTTCCACTGCCGGGGGAAGCTCTTTTCCGAGCCTGGGTTCCTCATTATTTCTTATTTCAACCCACCTGAGTACCCACTGGTGAGAGAAACTGTGAGGTTAGGGAATAGGAAGTGGCATGTGTGGATGACGACCGCTGCCCCTGAGCTCGCCTCTGGACAGCAAGCGTCACGGTGTCCTGGGTGGCTCTAAATGCTACCTTGCTTATCTGCAAATTTCTTAACTCATAAATCTGTTTTTAAGGACCTTCAACTCTGGATTTTAAATATGTTGAACTTGCATGTTGTTTAGTCTTTGACAAAAGAATTAGCCTTTTGCATGACAGTTTTTAGGGAGGGTCAGGTCACAAAAATCTGTACTTGTGCTAAGTCACATGAAGCTGCTCACAAGCACAAAAAAAGTGAGTGTGAAGCCGAAGACTGAAGCTCTGTTAACTCTTAGATCCCTGAGAAATATTTCCTAGATGGCCTAAGTGAATACTGGGTTCAATGCTTCTACGAAACATATGCATACGTACATAAGGCAAACCATCCCTCCTCTCAAGGAATCCACAATTCAGAACAAGAAATAAGACATACGCCGACAGCTGTAATAAAAGTAGGAAGTGCCATAAGGGGGAAACAAGATCATATAGAAATTTAGAAAGATCACTTTTGGATGGGGAAATAAGGGCAAACATCAAAAAAGATAAACATTTAAACTGGATCTTGGTGAATGGGAGGATATTTCCAGGAGGTAAAATTGGAGTTTTAGTTTTATATAGCAGCCTAACCAATTACCACACATTCAGCTGCTTACAACATGACCAGTTTATTAGCTCACAGTTTCTGTGGCTCAGGACCGGGGTTAGCTGGGTCCTTTGCTCAGAATCTCGTTAGGCTGGAATCAAGGTGTTAGCCCGCTGCAGTCTCATCTGAGGCTTGGGTCCTTCAGCTAAACTCAGGCAGGTTGTTGGCAGAATTTAGTTCCTTGTAGTTGTAGGACCTATTCCCCGCTCTCTCACTGGCTGCCACTTAGGGGTCATTCTCAGCTCCTAGAGGCCACTCACCATTCCCTGCCATGTGGTTCCCTATACAACATGAGTTTGCTGCTTCAAGACCAGCAGGATTGAGCTGAAGAAGGACCCAGCCCCTCTTGAGCACTTACCTGATTAGGTCAGCCCCATCCAGATGATCTCCCTGTTGATTAACTCAGAGACAACTGATGAGTAACCTAACCACAAGAGTGACGTCCCAGCATATTCACAGGATCTGTGAGGTGGGGGGGACAGTACAAGGTGTGTATATAGGACGTGAGCATCTGGGGACCATCTGGCATGGCACTGTAGAAAGAACAGCTCTTGAGAAAAAGGAGGAGGGGGGTGGGCAGGAAGCACTAGGGTTGTTTGTGAACGGATAATGTGTCAGAGTTTTCTCAACCAAATGAAAAAATGGAGGTGGTTGGGGAATATTGGCCTAGAAAGGGACTTTAAGTCCATGAAGCATCTTAAATTTCAGAGTGCAAACTCACCAAAGGTTTTTAAGTGGTGACATAATTACCACCATGATTTTTAAAAACTTGATTCTTGTGTCCTAGACAGATTGAGAGAGAAGGGATTGTTTAGTTTGTGTCTCTATACAAGGACGGAGGCTCTGAAGACAAGGTATTGCTGTTGTTTGCTGCTGTAGCCCCAAGTGGAACATAGTGGGCGCCTGTTACACATGTCAGATGAACGAATGAGTGTTGTGAGCAGAACAGACAGGGAACAATTGTCATAGTCCGGGTGAGCAATATTAAGGGAGGAATTAGGGAGGCAGCAATGCAAAGGGAAAGGGAGAGATGTATTGAAAAGATATCGCAGAGCTATAAGCAATGGGCTTTACAAACATGTGGAATAGGAAGAAAAGAGAAATCAAAAGTGATATCAAGATGTATAATGTGGGTTCCTGGGGAAGTAGAAAATAATGGAAAAGAATAATTATACCTATGCAGAGAGAATCACCAATTGTTCATCTAAATTTTTTACTTTCCGGACAGATTTTTGGTCTTGTGTAGACAGACCCAATTGCATTCACTAATGGTGTATATTTTCCCACTGGCCTGTAGTTATTTTATTTTCCAGTTTTTTCAAGACATAATTGATATACACTATATAAGTGTAAGGTATACAGAATAATGATTTGATTTATGTATATTGTGCAATGGTTACCACAATGAGTTTAGTTGACATCCATCATCTCATATAGATCCAAAAAAGAGAAAAAAGTGTTTTTTTCTAGTGATGAAAACTCTTATGATTTACTCTCAGCAACTTTCAAATATACCATTACAGCTGTGTTAACTATAGTCATCATGTATATTACATCCCCATTATTTATTTATCTTATAACTGGAAGTTTGTATCTTTGACAGCCTTTATCCAATTCCCTTTCCCCACCCTCGACCTCTGGTAACCACAAATCTGATCTCTTTTTCTATGAGCTTGGGTTTTTGTTTGTTTGTTTGTTTAGATACCACATATAAGTGAGATGATACAGTGTTTGTCTTTCTCTCTGACTTATTTTACTTAGTATAATGCCCTCAAGGTGCATCCAGGTTGTTGCCAGTAGCAGGATTTGCTTCTTTTTGTGGCTGAATAATATTTCGTTATATACATACTGCATCTTCTTTATCTAATCATCTGTCAGTGGACACTTAGGTTGTTTCCATGTCTTCGCTATTGTAAATAATGCTGCAATGAGCATGGGAGTGTAAATACCTCCCTGACGGAGTGTTTTAGTTCCCTTAGGGTATATGCCCAGAAGTGGAATTGCTGGATCACATGGTGGTTCTATTTTTAACTTTTTGAGGAACTTCCATACTGTTTTCCATAGTGGCCATACCAATTTACATTCCCACCATCAGTGCACAAGAGTTTCTTGTGCACATCCTTTTCTCCACGTCCTCACCAGCATTTGTTATCCCTTGTCTTTTTTTTTTTTAAATTTATTTATTATTATTATTATTTTTTTTATGTCTGTGTTGGTCTTCGTTTCTGTGCGAGGGCTTTCTCTAGTTGCGGCAAGTGGGGGCCACTCTTCATCGTGGTGCGCGGGCCTCTCATTATCGCGGCCTCTCTTGTTGCGGAGCACAGGTTCCAGATGTGTAGGCTCAACAATTGTGGCTCACGGGCCCAGTTGCTCTGCGGCATGTGGGATCTTCCCGGACCAGGGCTCGAACCCGTGTCCCCTGCATTGGCAGACAGATTCTCAACCACTGCGCCACCAGGGAAGCCCCCCTTGTCTTTTTGATGATAACCATTCTAACAGGCATGAGATGATATTTCATTGTGGTTTCTGTTTGCATTTGCCTAATGATTAGTAATGTTGAGCATCTTTTCTTGTACCTGTTGGCTATTCATATATCTTCTTTGGGAAAATGTCTATTCAGGTCCTTTGCCCATTTTTTAATCGAATTGTTTGGTTTTTTTGCTATTGAGTTGTATGAGTGCTTTATACATTTTGGATGTTAGCCCCTTATCAGACATAGAGTTTGCAAATACTTTTTCCCATTCTGTAGTTTGTCTTTTCATTTTGTTGATCACTGCTTTTGCTCTGCAGAAGCTTTTTAGTTTGATGTAGTCCGCTTGTTTATTTTTGCTTTTTGTTGCTTGTGCTTTAGGTGTCATATCTAAAAAATCATTGCCAGGAAGCTTTTCCTGTTTTCTTCTAGGTGTTTATGGTTTCCAGTATTACATTTAAGTTTTCAATCTGTTAGATTTAATTGTTGTGAGTGGTGTAAGATAGAATAGAGATCTAGTTTTATTCTTCTACATGTGAATATCCATTTTCCTAGCACTGTTTATTGAAGAAACTCTTTTCTCCATTGAGTATTCTTGGCTCTTTTGTCAAATATTTTAAGTCTTTGATTTAAAAGATAAGCACAGATATAGATAGGTAGATAAATGTTGCTTATCAGTGGCATATATACATTTAAAATTTATATATGTAAATAATTTGGAAAAATTCATAAACGACAACCAAGATTATTGAAGAAATATGAGATAGATAGCTCTCATCAAAAAAGATAAAAGTAATTGAGCCATTTAGTCATAAAAGCTTAGAGTAGGAAGTACCTTAAGTGCTATTCCACCCAACGTTTTAACTAGTGAGGACTCTCACAGCACCCTCTGTGCATGATCGTTCCACCTTTGCTTAGACTATTCCAGAGACCAGGAATCCTCTGGATTTTTAGACAGTCCATTTAAGTTTTGGACAGCTTTGTTATTAAGTCTTTACCATATATCAAAATATGCCTTCTTATGATTTATCTCCATGGCTCACAGCCTAGTCGCTGGAGCAATGTCCAAGAGATATAATATTCCTCCACATGACAGCACTTCAGACCAACTAAAGTTCCATTTCTTGTGAGGAATGCATTCCTGAGGACCTTGCATATTCAAACTTCATGAAAAACTGAGACTAATTCTGAAAAGGATGGTAGTTATTCTAGTTTTCTGGCTAAGGTGGTGCTTCTGCGTAGCAATAAGAAAAGTACAATTCGCTAGCTCTCCAGCTTTGAACTTGTATAATTCTTGATTAATTTTTAATTGTGGAGAATTGCCTTTGGAGAATAAAGAGAGCTGTTTCAAATTCACTTAAAAAGGAAGAGAACTGTATTTGAAGAAAACTGTCATGTCTCCAAGGCTTCTCTTCCCAAATCCCCTCAACGTGTGGGAACAGTCAGCAGTGTCATGTTAGCCTACTAAAGGAGTCCATGACACCTCCATCTCTAGAGATGGAGGCAACTTAAGAACAGGCAAATTAACAATGATTTGCATACCCAGACGCTGAGAAGTAGACCAGATGACCCACTGAAGTTCTTCAGCACTGATGGCATTCTGACTTTTGCTCTTCAAGCCCAGGTTTCTTAAACGTAACACTGTGTCCACACTTAACTGTTTCCAATGGTAGGTATAAAGCATATCTAACAAAATATAAATTTAAAATATAGATTGGAAAATGTGAGTACCATTGATTTTTTCAATATATTTATGTGTGTACATAACATATAATGTCCAATATCCAGAAGTCATTTATTTGCTTTCAACCTTGAACTTTGCATGAGGGCCAACCACTACCTGTGTTTGAAAATGTAATTTTCATTTACATATTCTTATACATCACCATGGAACTCATAGATATTTGTGTGCAGCATTCTGTTTTCTTTCTCATGCGGCACTTAAGCATAGAAAGAAATATCAGAAACAAAAAGAGGAAACACTTTGTATAACACTTCACATAAAAGCGTTTTGCTTTTAAGAAATGTATGCTCCAATAAAACTTTTAAAATCAACTAACTTAAGCCCTAACCCCATCATTTTTTTGCTGTTTTGTTCTTTTCAAACAAGTAGCAAAGTCATTGAAGTTCAAAAGGACACTTCTCCCCTTTGAAAACTTTTTTTTGTTTTTGTACACACTGAAAATCCTCAGCAATGGACAGGTTTATGTACAGACAGACTGAATTGTCTGAAAGATTGTGGTGCAGTCATTGGGCTGAGAGAGAAGTGAAATGTTTATGTCTGAACCTCTCTCACAGGAAGACAAGGAAAAAGAAATTGAAGTTGTTCTCCTAACATGAAAGCTATCTGTCAAAATACTACATTATTGAAATGATTATTATTTAAATTTCTCAACCCAATAGCATGTACAAAATGAGAAGAAAGGGGTTAAGAAGAAATGTTCTTAAGATCTCCTTGTAGCTGAAGTTTCCTTGGCTCTCAACAGTTGCGCACCTGATAGAAGGTTAAATAGCAGGTTCTTATTTTCAGAGTCTATACAAATAATTAGTAACCTGTGAAAAAATTGAGGCAACTTCTACGTTTGTACTTGGTCGGGTAGTACGGATAGAGTCCAGATGATCTGGACTCTATCCGTACTACCCGACCAAGTACAAAGCTGAGAATATAAGAGTCCTTTAGAAAAAGAAAGTTTGAAAACGCAGGGTGGGTGAGAGAGATCATAAGACTATGAGAGTAACCAGTGGTGTGAGGTCTCTGAGAAAAGAGAAGGAAGGAGAACCAGAGCACATCTGAACTCACTGGTCTCTGAAAGGAGGAGGAAAAGAGAGGCCTGAAACAGAGGTGGGTTTTTACGTGGTGATGAGAAGGTGAAGGAATTCCCTTCTGATGATTTCTGTTTTTGAAAAAAAGAAATTTAACACACCAAGTCTTTTATATTAACCAAATTCATAGTCTAAGGACAAACTGCCCCCTTTAACACACACACGCACACAATATCAATATCGTCAAGGTCATAAAAAAAGAAGATAGAGGGGGAAATGACTAGTTTATTTCATGAGGAACCAAAGTAACAACAGCAGTAATAGGAATGACTGTGAGTGTATCAGGACTGAATTCCATTCCTTGAGGTCCATGCTAAAGACTCAGTTAAAATAAAATTTTTGCCTAAAATTAGTTTCAAACAAGGCTTTAAAAAGTCATCCAAAGGAATCAGATTGATTATTTAGTGCCTGTCCATAGATAGGACTAGAAGGGGATGAGCTATGTGGAAAGTAAAACTTTAACTTGTGTTTCCTTTGAGTTCTTTGAAATGATGTATAAATCAGAACCAGCTGAATTAAGCAGGTGATGCACAGCACTTGAATACACTGATTAATGGTACCTACACAGTAATTTATGGGAAAATGCTTTTGAGCTCAGATACTATCATGACCATTTTTAATACACACTATAGTTCAATACATGTGTAAGATATCTCCTTTAAGAAATAAACAGATTTACATTGTCTATTTTTCTCCACATTATCAACCTTAGTGGACAGACTCTTGACCATTCCTGGTAAGAGGCATTAGGCATCATTTCAGTTGTGCACATCTGTGCACATCTGATGATATTTCTTATAATGTTTAACAGTATCTTGATGGAAAGGGAAAAAGGATTTAAGGTGTTTAAAATAAAGAAATTCAAATACTTTTTATGTAGACTCACTCTTATCTTTGGGTTTCCCAATTCAAAATCCAAAGACTGTGTATATATGTGAGTGTATGCATTTAGAACTAAAAAAAAAAAATTCCCAATTAAAGTATAGAATTAAAAATAACTGAAAACAATTTATGCACTGCTGCCTGTTTCTTTGCCGATTTTTAAAAACCCTTACTAGTTTTTCATATTTGCTTTATGCCCTTTAAAGGAATCAGATTCATAATATACAAAGAAGTTTATGTGATATATAGAGCAGAGCCATAAACCATATTTTATGCATAACAGTGATTAAATGCACGGTTGATATATTTCACTAAGATGGAAACCATGTCGAAAGGCTTACATTTTGATAACTTTCCTTTTGGGGGACATTTCTAAATTATTTAAGTTGAAGAATAAAATGACTTGTTTGTGAATTTACATGCTCTTTTTAATCATCCTTAGGTAATGCTGATATGGCAAAGACGCTAAATTACAGGCAGCAGTGGGAATCTGCTAGGTGAAAAAGCACAGAATCGTTTTGTATATGAGTCCATGAGGAATATTCTGTTCAAGGAGTGGAGACATAAGAAAATTACCTAACTCATGAACCACACATTAAGAGCGTAGTCAGCTGTTGTAAATGCGTATCCAACAACAAACCATTATGTATCTTTGGTTTAATTATATGTGCTTATTACACACCTGTACTGGAGAGTAGAGGCTGCTATTTGCATCACTTGTGGTTTTCTCTATCAAAACAGTATTTGAATTACGAAGCTTATAAGGTTATGCATGATTTCTCTGGCTTGAGTGTGTGTCCTTTCATTTTGTGGACAACCCAAACAAGATGAGGGGAACAAATGAGGAAATATTTTAATCATGTTAGTAAAGAATTTCTAAATTTAGAAATGTAGGGAATTTATAGATATGGACAAATATCAGCAAAATTACCAAGCTTTTGTAAATCAACTTGATGTTTCGGGAGAGAGTAAAAAAGTTAGATAAATTCAGCATTTAATTTTTTCTCTAGAGTTCCGTCTTAAAGGGTATTAATTATTAGGATGATGATGGGTTATTTACAGAGTGCTTCAAAATAGGGACAAATGTTAAACTACCAAATAATTTATGATTTAGTTTTTACAACTCAGAGTAAATAAACAATCTAGGCAAAATTGTTTTGTATATTTAAGAGCATTTACTAACTACATGGAAGTTTTAAAACATTATGTAGCAAGTACATTTTAAAAGTAAAAAAAAATATATGTATTAAAAACAACCTCAAAAGTGTCTCTAAAGAGAATTTTATGGAACATTTCATTTATATACATCATCAAAACTTGTTATTTTTACAAATCAGATTCCCCTAAGATTTTGGTATATACTTGTTTTAGAAGCATCTCAGAGTCACTAACTCATCCTTTCACTTCACCACTGTCTATACTTAAATTAATCTACCTATGTCTATCCTTTACTCCTATTTTCCTTCCTTTCCAAAGGGGAAAAGTGAGGTTACACTAAGGAAGATAACACATGTTCTGATGAACATAATCCTATTATCAGGACAAAAATAACACCATTTCAGAGGAATAAACAACAAATGGTGCCCAATGCCTAGAGAAAATTAAAATTCTATTTGGGATTCCCACAGGATCTAGTACCAATCCCACAGTTGAAGTTTGATAGTTTCTCAGGAAGACAAAGCTTAGGAAAAGTAATGGTTTGAATCCATGAAAAATATGGTAATCATAGCAAAAGGAGAAGGGCTCAATATTACTGATTTATAGGAACCACAAGAAAGGAGCAGATGGAAGTTTGGAAAAAATATACATAGTCATTTTAGTAGATACCTCTTAATACAAAATATGAATCGTATTTCTTACAACCACAGAAAATCTACAAATCTCTAGAAATTCCAACAAGTTTCTAGAAATATAACTAACTCTCTAGTAATTTTTATCTTAGAATAAAGCTTAGGGTCAAATATAAAGATAAACAAAATTTTCCCAGCTCTGCTTATAATGTCATATATTAAAGGTTCTATAACCCCTTCATTCACAAAAACCAGAGACACTAAAATAAATATAGTCATTTTTTTAATATTACATGATAAGTTCCTAAACTAATTTAGACTTATTTTATTAATCTTTAGATAGAGATGATTTTTCAACTCATTAAAAATACTTATTTTTGTCCAACAATTGCAGCAACATTTTCTCAGGAATTGCTTGTAGGGTGAAACCATCTGAGGTGACTAGAACAAAGAAGTAATTTTTTAGAATGTAGATTATCTCCACAATGTCTATTACATATTTTTTGCAACTCAGCAAATTATTTCATTTCTCTCTCCCTAGTATGGAAATTTAATCTAAGTATTTATTTCATTTTCGGTAACCTATTTGAAGAAAGACTAACTACCCTTCAGTATACAGTATTACATTATGCATTCAAAACTGATACTATAAATTATACAATCTAACAAAAAAATTATTAATGGTTTACGTGGGGGCCCGCCACCATGAAACCTCAACTGACAGCAATGGAAGTAATTTTCTCTGTTGCCCATCAGGGAAAGGAAAGGAGCCCAGAGTGTCTGTGTTTAAACAGGTCCACTGCATGCATTCTCTTTCACACAAGTTGCTGTTTATAAAGGCAAACAACAGTAAGGCCCCTGAGTAACTTCAAGTCTAAACCGTAGACCACCTTTAAACATCAGTAAACAGATACTTTAAAGCTACAGCTCGGTACTTCAATACTTTCTTTTGAGGTCCTTTTAATATGCAATTCGTGACCTCAGAATAAGGAGAGAATTGTCATTTTACTGCATTTTATTGGTGACAGAATTTGCCAGCTGTTTTTCTCTGCTACTCTTCTCTGCTATTGTAGTGCTCTCTCCCCCACCAGTGAAGTATTTTATCATGATTAAAATCAGTGAATGTAGATTCTATAAGCCTTTTCAGCCATTTTAATATCACCTGAATTAGGGAAGGGATCCTGTAAACCCTGGGGTGAATCCTTCTGAAGTTGTGTTGAAGAAAATGGATGCTTCCACCAGACACAAGGAGAGAATAAGGGAGAACCCTGGCCAGAGTCATTCAGAGGCATCCCAGGTCAACACGGAAGTCCCAGAGGAGGGGGGGAGCCATGAACTTGTTGGGCCATACATCCATGTATTTGTGTGATTTATTTTCCCCCCAGAAGCACTTTTCAACTCTAGGTTCAAGAGGCTGATTAGGTTTTTGCAAAAATGGTAAAACAGAATAAAGTCTGCTGCAATGGGCATGGGGCCTAGGCTGGGTAGAAGAGTGGAGAGTTTGTGATAGGTCACAAGATGGAGGCTGGAGAAGCAAAGCCATTAAGGAGACTCACTGAGAGAACACAGGTCCACCCTCCCCTTACATCATGCCCCCTCATAATGACAGTTGTCATAATCCAGCATTTCATGTCAAACACTGTGAATCTTGGGGAAAATGTGGTACAATTTGCAGAGCTCTGTTTTATAGAAAGTTTTTAATTTCTAAAAATATTTTATATAAAAATTATAGGAAAAATTAATCATGAGGTATTCAGTATGAAGGCAAACCTTAATGTAATTTAATATATGATAATTTCTTAATATAATTTATTGGATTTGTGCTCACAGCAATTATACTATGTTCCAGTCTCAGAAAAAACAGATTTTATCCTAAAACATCCTGCCTGAAAAGAAGCTGAACCTTTTCACACCCTGTTTTCCAAATAGACTCTGTCCCAATTCTATTAAAATAGTAGAGTAACTCACATTTGTTTTGCTTCATTTTTATGTATTTCTTATACTAAAAATGAAATCTCATTCACTATGGGATACTTTTCTTTGTGTTTTTCATCCTTAAATTAATACATGATGACAATATTCTTAGGAATCAGGAATCTGCTCTCTGCCTCTTCCGTTTCCCAGATTTAATTTGATGCTGGCTTAGGGTCTTTCCACAGTGTGCTGAAGGAAAGGATTTGTTTTGTTTTGTTCTGAGAATTCAGTGTTTTTGGTATGAGACAGAGAATTTCAGGTAGGATCTTTGTATCTTTAATGAAAATAAAACTGCTTTGCAGTTTTAATTTTCTCATAATGCTGCTAGTTATGAATGAGATGAATTATTATACACTGGATTATGTAATATTCATTGTCGTTGGTTGGATTGTGCCCCCCAAAAAGATATTTTCAAGTCCTAATTCCAGATATTTCTGAATCTGATGTTACTTATAAACAGGGTCTTCACCGCTGTATTCTAGTTAAGATGAAATCATAGTGGATTGAGTTGGGCCCTAAATCCAACAACTGGCGTCTTTTTTTTTTTTTTTTTAGGAATTTTTTAATTGAAGTATAGTTGATTTACAGTGTGGTGTTAATTTCTGCTGTACAGCAAAGTGATTCGGTTATACATATAATATACTTTTTACATTCTTTTCCATTATGGTTTATCACAGGATATTAAATATAGTTCCCTGTCCTGTACAGTAGCACCTTGTCTTTTATCCATTCTATATATACTAGTTTGCATCTGCTAACCCCAAACTCCCACTTCATCCCTCCCCCACCCCCCTCCCCCTTGGCAACCACAAATCTGTTCTCTATGCCTGTGAGTCTGTTTCTGTTTTGTAGATAAGTTCATTTGTGTCATATTGTAGATTCCACATATAAGTGATATCATATGGTATTTGCCTTTCTCTTTCTGACTTACTTCACTTAGTGTGATAATCTCTAGGTCCATCCATGTTGCTGAAAATGGCATTATTTCATTCTTTTTTATGGCTAATATTCCATCATATATATGTACCACATCTTCTTTATCCATTCATTTGTTGATGGACATTTAGGTTGTTCCCATGTCTTGGCTATTGTGAATACTGCTGCTATGAACATAGGGGCGCATGTATCTTTTTGAGTTATAGTTTTGTCTGGATATATGCCCAGGAGTCGGATTGCTGGATCATATGTAAGTTCTATTTTTAGTTTTTTGAGGAACCTCCACACTGGTCTCCACAGTGACTGCACCAACTTACATTCCCACCAACGGTGTAGGAGGGTTCCCTTTTTTCCACACCCTCTCCAGCATTTGTTATTCAACAACTGGTGTCTTTATAAGAGAAAGGAGAGGGAGATTTGAATACAGAGACCTGAGGACACACACAGGGAAGAACGCCATGTGACAGCTGAGGCAGAGTTGAGAGTGATGCAGCTACAAGCTAAGGAACAACAAGGACTGCTGGCCACCACCAGAACTTAGGACAAGGGCATGGAACAGAGTCTCCCCTCAGAGCTTCCAGAAGGAACCAATCTTGTTGACACTTTGATTTTGGACTTCCACCCAGTTTATTGATAATATGTTATGGCAGCGCTAGGATATAAACACCTGCAGTATATATAAATCTGTGAAATAAGCACACTTCAGATTGTTTTCTGGCATAAAAAAGTCAACATAAGCCAGGACTTATGTCTCCAGAAACACAGGCGGAAAACCCCTACTTGGGTATCTGGTGACTTCTTTTTGATTATCAAACATCTAAAGACATTGACTTACCTTTCCTCATAATATACTTTCATTCTCATCATTGCCTAAAATTACTAAGAGCTTGCAAGGAAATAATTAGGCTGAAAATTGGAAGCCAGAATCGTTTGTTCTGGAATTTGTGGTTTCAAAGGAAAATGCTCGTCTCGAGATAGAGGCTGTGACTTTTCCATTTCCAGGTAATTCCAGATTAATTTCCATTGTGAATGGAAATTGGTTTTTCTATTAAAAATGAACATGTTGCTCATTCAGTAATGTGGGTATATTCGACCTTTTAAAGGTACATCCATGTGCACATACACACTCACAGGAAAAAATATTTATCTGGCTGTACGTATACCAAAATGATATTAGAATTGGGAGCTTTCAGTTTTTTTTCTTTTTGATTGTATACATTTCC
The DNA here is from genome assembly GCF_028023285.1 of Balaenoptera ricei. Lineage (NCBI taxonomy): Eukaryota > Metazoa > Chordata > Mammalia > Artiodactyla > Balaenopteridae > Balaenoptera > Balaenoptera ricei. The sequence continues at coordinate 74,988,395 of NC_082647.1, forward strand.
TACTTTTTCTACAGTGATTATGAATTGTTTATATAATAAAACAGAGAGAAATTAATAGGGAGTTTGCCTAGTGCATGGCATGAGATTTGCATTTTCATAGGTCAGATGTTTCCCTGACCTTACTATTGTGCCAAGGGAAATAAGATAATGAACTTCCAGTCTCCTTGCCTTGGAGTTTTTTTCCTTTACACACACACACACACACACACACACACACACAATAATCCAACTAATAGAGGAGTGTTAGCTTTTTCAGCAATGAGATGTAAAAGAGACATAAATCATGAATGTATCTGACATTTAACCAATTTAGATTCCCTTCACACAACTTTCAATTTCAAGTGTGTCTTTTGATTCTCCATTTAGAGAAAACAGCCTTGTGTGCTGATCAGAGAATGTCTAACCAAGGCTCCCCTATCCCCACAGCTCCTAGAAGCCTATTCAGTCACAACAGAATAAGATGTGGAAATGCAGCATACAACCCAAGGAGCCACATATGACGCTCTGAGACTAACCCTATTTTCTAGAAATACTCAGCGTTGTATGGAATCTTAAGCATTAAAAAATGTAAGAATATCCTGACTGTTTTACAGCATTACCAGTTTTTTAAAAAACCTGTGATATTTCTAGGCTTCCTATTAATCTAACAACAAACAATATGATTCAAACAGCCTGCAGGGCCCTGTGGGATCCAGACCTGCCTCATCAGCCACATTCCCCCATGTTCCCTTATTCTTGGCAACCCAGGCCTCTTTTAGTCCCTCAAATGTGCCCTAATTCTTCCTGCCACAAGGCATTTGAAAATACTGTTCCCTCTGCCTGAAATTCTCTTCCCCCCACCTCTTTACCTAAATCACCCAGTTCATACTTCAGATGTCATCTGGGTCTTTGTTTCTTCAGAATACCCTTCCCTTACCCTCCAGACCACGCCCACCACCCCAGCTTCTTGCTCTCACAGCACTCCTTTCCTTCCTAGCACTAAGGATGGAATTTTACATTTATTAGTGTGATTATTTTGTTGATGCCTATTGCATCTTCTAGAATGTTCTATAAGGACAGAGATGAAGCTGTTTGTTGTTTTGGTTTTTTTTCTCATCACAGAAGCCCCTGCATTTGGACAGTGCCTGGCACATAGTTAGGCTCTAAATACATATTTATTGAATAAATATATGGATGAATGAATTGGAGATACAAACTTTAAAAATTCTTCAAAGCTCTCAGTTCTTGAGAACTTTCCCCTCTAAGTCCAGGAGACATGAAACTGTGCACTCAGCTAGACACAGATGGGAGAACTTTGACAGCAGTGGAGTTCAGTGGCCATCCACAAAACGATGCTTAACCATGGTGAGCATTTTCCTTCTTTCGGAGATACACTACTAGCTGTTCCCTCTCATGGATCCAGTCCCCAATATGACATTTCTTCTTTACACGTGTATGTTGTCTTACATTGGTATTATTCAACAGAGTTACAACTGGGGAATGTTCATGGTAAGAAGGTGGGTCCCCATCCCTAAGTTATGCATTTTTTACCTGCCAACTATTCCCTGATATCCTGACCAAGCCTGCCAAGATGGCTCCTTTCCAGACTCACATAGCATGCAGGGTTTCTAGACTCAGTTAACCCTGCTTTCCAATAAGACACATGAGGCCGAGAAACTGAGACCAGTTCAAGGATTTTATTCTCTCTTCCTTCCTTACCAATTGCAAAGCCAAGTGTTCCTGAAACGTCCTGTTCTCTGCCTGGAAGTGGGAGTCTTCAGCCATGTGAACAGTCATGGTCATCAAAGTTCACATAGGACCCTTGACCACGTTGCTGAGTCTCAAAGGGTTTTGCTCAAGACCTACAGCCAAGCTCCTGCTGTCACCACTGGATAATCATTCCAAAGGAGGGGAAATTTTTCTCACCTCTCTTTTTGTCCAACCCAAGACAGGAATAAAGACCATGGTGATGGCCAAACACAATTTTCTTATGTCTCACTTGGAACATAGATGGACAAGTGTCTGCTTATTCTTTTATAGAAATCTAAAAAGCAAAAATGTGTGATGTCAGGAAGAAGAGGGGCTTTTACTAGGGTGTTTAATGGTATTATTATACATTCTCTCTTCTCACAAATAGGCAAATCATAGTACAGAAGAGGCCTTAGGATACCCTGCTTGAGATCTTCACTGTCTATTTATTGTAAACACTTCCTGTGAGAAGGAAAAATCATTATGTGGTAGTGTCGGCATAACAGGTCACATGTGGGGTGTTTCTCCAAAGGTCTCCCACAGAATAGAGCCAACTAACTTTACTTTCAGCCACATTGCTGCTTTTCAATTTTGTGCTCATCTTAATTGTGCCCACTCAGTGGGTTGTTATAGACTCATTCCCTGAAGGTCACTCACTGCTACCACCTCCAAAGCTGGCACTGCATGAAACAGCAAAGAGGAAGACATCTGCCTCCACTGTCCCTTTCCCAGCTGATCACCACCTCAGCTACTTTAATTCCTCCCTACCAAACTTGCGACTTCAAAGAAAATGACTTTAGCATGCAGGTTTTGTGATGGCGTCTTAGGCATCGTAAGCAGTGTGTATGGGCTGTAAGGCACAAGAGTCCTTTCTTACATCTCTGAGGTCTCCCTGTAAAGGCAGTTCCCGACCTTGCTTACCTATAACACTTAGCGACTTTACACACATCTTCCTGGTGTCAGGCTTGACAAGAAAATTATAAAAATGGAGAACCTCCCATATATGTTTTAGAAATGAATTGGGAAACCCTTAAATCACTGGTCTTCCAAGATCTAGGGCTTTACCTCTCTCTGTTTTAAGGGGAGACTCTGTTTGGAAGTCTGATCAGGTTGCAATCTACAAAATCACAGCCCTGGACAGAGCTCCCTATTCGATATTCATCCATAGAGACATGAGTATATTATTCCTTCCAAAGTCAGCTGCAATTGAAGCTCACTAAATTGACTCCACATCTTCCTATCTCAGGCAGTGACAGAGGAATAGCAAGTATTTTTTACTAAAATACTCATTTTTAACCAACACCTTTTTTGAAGATTTCTCTATCATTGATACAGAGGACATGATCTTTACTTTATAGCAGATGGCAGAACACCAGCAAATCAGTGTTTGAGTGCAAGGCCTGTTGTCAGTGCCTCAAACGCTTATCTCGCAACTGTGTCCTTTTGTCAGCAATGTCATGCAGAGTTGAGGACAGAATTTACTGTAAGGTGATTAATGTCAAAGGAAATTTTGCATGTGTGTGAGCACAAGTATATATGTATGCATGCACAGAGGGTCAGGCATTGCACAAATATATCTGTCTTCACCCCTTGGTGCTCCATATTAATGATGGCTAAGATAATCATGCTAATTGATATCTCACGTTATATAAAGATGTATTTCAACAGACAACTTATGCCAATTTCCCTACTAAGCCACCTACACTGAGGCAGATGACTGGTTTCTTTTTATTTGTTCGCTGTATTTATCTTCATGAGGAGCACCCCCCCCCCCATCTTCCCATTCTGCTCTGCTCTCCTCTAGCAGAATTGTTTTGCACTGGGTTGTGTTGAGCATTAGGCAATTGCAATGATAAATGGATAGAAAATTAAAGGAAAGCAAGCAAGGGAAAATGTGGAAATCAGGTAGTCAGACCCTTAATCAAGTTGGTTTTACTTGGTTCCTGTGAATGAAGCACCTCTTCAGCAAGTGCTACATTCCCAAAGATTACTTTTGTCACACCTCAAAATGGTGGTTATCATTTATCGAGTGATTGCGATGTGACAGGCACTGTTCTAAGATCTGTGTGTGCACTAGGTCAATTAATCCTCATGCCAGTCCTCTGAGGTATTGCTGGTATTATCCCCTTTCTACAGCTGCAAACACTGGTTCAGAGAGGCTAACTCATCCAAGGTCAAATGGCTACTAGATGATGGGTGGATGCAGGATATGAATGTGACAGTGTGGTCCAGAGCCTGTGCACTTAATTAGGAATTCTCTGCTCCATTTATTTTTAGCCTTGGCATTCCCAACTATTTTGTAGGTTTTAATAACCTATCATGAAGAGGTAATACAGAGCCAACAATAAAAGACATGTATAAAGAGGAAGCTCTGAAGACAAATGAATTTTCTACAATTATATCCACAAAATGTGATGCTCTGAAATGTGAATCTTTGTTCTTACCCCTTATATGATCTTCCTTTTACCCATAGAATCACAAAATGGGACCTCCAGAGCTCAGCGTCAATCCTGTGTCCCCTGCCCCTCACCCCGTGCCGGCCGCCCAAGCAGCCAAGATCTAATCATTCCACAAATATGCTGTAAATTGTCTTCAGGGGTGGAGGTTGCCTAGGAGTTAAAGTAGAACATTTTAAAATCACAACTCCCAAATGGTACTAAGTTTTTACCAGAATGCAATTTGACCATCCCTGTGCCCCCAAATTTATTCTGAAGTCTACAAATGCCCAATATCATCCCCTTGTAAGAACAGGGACTTCAAAGAATCACTCAGCTGATTTTACTACCACACGGCCCATTAAATCCCCCTGACACTTGTTGAACTTAAACAAACAACCCAGAGTGAGAGAAAATCGCCATTCTGGATGATATTTGTTTGATCAGGCTGTGAAAAACTGAATCACTCAGTCAAGCCTGCGTGTTTAAGGGGACAGCTCAATTGACTGACAGCAGATTTGCTGTGTGAGCTGGCATACGTAAGTGGAGCTGACTAACAAAATGACTATTGATCATATAGATGATAAGTTTTCATCTAATTGCAGCCTGGAGAAACAATGAAAAAAATTATCTGCTTGTACGTGATACCCAGGTGGGGTAAGGACTGGAAACCGAATGTTTGGAGGTCTTTGTTTAGTAGGGCGTGCCTTCATTTTCTCGTATTTTGGGAGATTCTGTTTTGTGGGAATCATTTTCACCTATTCAAATACAGATGTAAAGAAGAGAGATCAGAGCCCCCTTTAGAAAGTTAGATTTAGAATATTTTATCAAAGTCCATCTTGCATTGCCCAGACTGGCTTCTTGCTGAACCCTTATTTTATCTCCATCTCCTTCTTAGTTAAAATTCTGCTCTTTGAACCCATCTCCAAGTTGAAACCTTCTTGGCAAAATAATATAAGCCTGCATCTGCAGCTAGATGGACCTTTCAAGCCCTCCCAAGGTGAGCAAATGTTATTTTTCCCTTTTATGTGTTGTGGTTCATTGGATAGTATTTGTCATCTTATCATATAACAGGAATGCCCTTCACCATGTTGAAATACACCCTTAAGCAGCAGTGTCTATGGATATGAGAGCATCTCCAGTCTGTGGCCCTCATCAGCCCCTCCAAACACTCCCCAGCTTATATATTCCCAGTGAAAAGATTCTCCTTAAACTGTACCATTTCATTCTGATTCATCACAAGGGTCAGGTCCACACCAGAACAATCTTTCTTTTGGAGATGCAAAGGGATAATTGGATTGCATGTGAATGCCTTTTACCATATATTGCACTGACACTTGAAAAGACATGAAAAATTTGCTGAATATTCTTTAAGATACACACACACACACGCTTCATTCTGGTGGGGGAAACAGTTTTGTTGTTTACCATGAGGACAGCTATAGTGCAATCATTGTGGTAATATATAGTCAAGGAATTCCTGAAGGTGCAAATTGACAGCCCTGAGGAAAATAGTTTAGGCTCCCCTTTTGGGAAAACCACCTCTCTGCTCTTAGCTCTGCAGAGACTCAGGGAAGCTGCCAGTAGGGGGCACTTGTACTCATTCCATCAAGCCTAATCCCATTGCTATTGCCCCTTGGGCTACAGAGTCCTTTAAGATTTCTTCTTACCTTCAAGCCACACAGTGAAACTCGTTTTATCTGTTCTCTACTATTATCTCTCACTCTCTCTCTCTCTCTCTCTTTTTTTTTTTTTTTTTGGCTGTTAGGGAAAATACACAGGATGATTTTCCAACTGATGTCTTCGAGGCAGGATTATCCTGGAGTCAAATGTCCAGGAGAGACAGTTCTGCCCGTTGACAAATAGACATTCCCAGGCAGTTTTGGAAAAAACTCTTTCACAAATGATCTTGGAATCTTTCTGGAGAAAATGTACCCAAGAACACAAAACCAGAAATGTATAAAATCTTATAGAGGTTAATGATCCAATCAGTGGATTTTTGTGATATTTCTGATTTTTAATTTGTTGTCAGTTCACTACCCCTATCCCAAAGAGAACACTAAGTTAAAAGAAAAAACCCTCAAAAGCCCTTCCTAGATGGGGGTGGGGGAAAGGGAGAAGGGAGGTCTAAGAGGGAGGGGATATAGGTATACATATAGCTGATTCACTTCATTGTACAGCAGAAACTAACACAACATTGTAAAGCAATTTTACTCCAATAAAAAAAGAAAGAAAAAAAAAAAAGGTTTAGGAGAGGCCATTTCAGCTGTTGTTTAGTGTGATTTGGTAAGAATCTCCTGTAGACAAAAAATAAGAATTTTCAAATATACAAAAGATATGATCTCATTGTCATGATCAAAGTGTATCCATAATGGACACCTGGCTCTCAACTTATTTGAAGCCAAAAAATTATTTTTGTAATACCCTCCCAAGTTTTAATTTATTTATATTTAATAATCAACTCATTTAGTTGCTTTGTATTTATTTATTTATTTTTAAATATTTATTTTCTTTATTTTTTTTCTGCGTCGGGTCTTAGTTGTGGCACATGGGGTCTTCACTGTGGCGTGCAGGATCTTCTGTTGCCGCACGGGCTTCTCTCTAGTTGTGGCGTGCGGGTTTTCTCTCTCTAGTTGTGGCACTAGGGCTCCAGAGCACGTGGGCTCCGTAGTTTGTGGCACACGGGCTCTCACGTTGAGGCGTGGGAGCTCAGTAGTTGTGGCGCGTGGGCTTAGTTGTCCCGCAGCATGTGGGATCTTAGTTCCCCAACCAGAGATCAAACCTGTGTCCCCTGCATTGGAAGGCAGATTCTTTACCACTGGGCCACCAGGGAAGTCCTGCTTTATGTTTATTTAGGCAACAATATTTTAGAGAACACACCAGGAAGTAGCAGTTCTCAAAGCAAAGCATTCTGAATACTTTATTATTGAGTTGGTGTAATTGATACAGTTGAGTATTTGAGTACACCTACCTTAAAGATTTCCATGCTAAAATTGTCGCAGCCGAGGTCTAGAAGTGGAACTTAGGGGCTTTAGTCTCCACCTGTCTGTGAATTAAAGTAGATGTAAATTATTTTCTGAGAAGAAGCTTCCTTCTGCTCTTTAGTAATGCCTTGACTTCTAGTAATCCTCTGCCTGAAATTAGAACAGTTTTTTTTTTTTTTAAAGGAGCTCCTTTATTTATTTATTTATTTTTGGCTGTGTTAGGTCTTCGTTTCTGTGCGAGGGCTTTCTGTAGTTGCGGCAAGCAGGAGCCACTCTTCATCGCGGTGCGCGGGCCTCTCACTATTGCGGCCTCTCTTGTTGCGGAGCACAGGCTCCAGACGCGCAGGCTCAGTAGTTGTGGCTCACGGGCCCAGTTGCTTCGTGGCATGTGGGATCTTCCCAGACTAGGGCTCAAACCCGTGTCCCCTGCATTGGCAGGCAGATTCTCAACCACTGCGCCACCAGGGAAGCCCCTAGAACAGTTTTATGTGCTTTTTTTTCAGTCATGTGTTTTTTGCTAGGCTCCAGTAATTTCACAAGGGAGTGATAACCCTACTTCTGGTTTGACATTTTATTAAGGCATAGTTCTAAATCGAACTGAAAACAGAAAACAATCATACTCCAGATAATTGACAAAGAGAAAAATTTCAAAATGAAGTTGTCCAAAACACAGCAAAAGCTTAGCTGAAGGAAGCAAAGTTTATGGAGGATCACTTAAAGAATATGAATGAAATCCACATACACCTGGACACACTCTAAATACCTTCATACTTGAATTTCATTTGGGGTAAAGCCATTAGCCCATGTCGTTAGCCATATGAAACTGGTCACGTATCTTTCTTCCAAGTATTATTGAGGACATTGATCATTACGGTGCAGAGAATCCCATGTATATGAGACCTCAAGGACAGTTTCTTCCTCATCTTAGCATCTGGAAGAACTGAGCTTCTCCTAACAATTGCTCATTGTTATTATGGATTTGTCTTATGGGTACTGTGGCTGGTGTATTACCCTTTGTTGCTTATAAGCATGGTCTAAATTGCTGTCCACAAATACCAAAGAGTGTGCGCCTTCATGCTAGGCATTTTATATTGCTTTATCCCTAGATCTATTTAAGGTCCCCTTATTTTTCCTTTTTCTGCTTCTAGTTGATATTCATTTGCTGCATTTTAGTAATCTGGCAAACCATTTTGTGAAAAAGAAGATTAATAAATATTGCTACTTAAGGGAAAGAGGATATTACCCCAAAGCCTCAGAAGAAGAGCCTGACTTATCCTACAATAACCTGGTCAAAATGAGAAAAGATTTCTGCTCGGTCTCTCACAACGATTCAAAAAGAAAAAGTTAAAGAGATGTTTTGAAAACAGAGCAGGCAACCATAGAAAAAAATCATGCTGAGATAAAGTCAGAGATACAAATATAGCTAAAATAAGAAAATAGTACAAGAAAAAAATGTGATGAAAAATGTAAATTTGCTTCGATATTGATTATAGACAGCATAAATGATTTGCAAATTCATATCTGTACTGTGAAGGATACATGAGATACCCTCTCAGAAGCAGAATAAAAAAATGCAAAGAGGTAAAAGAGGGGAGAAAAAAATATGGAAGGCACAAATTTGAAGTCAGACTTATATATTAATTTTCCAAATTCAGGAACCAGAGCAATATGAGTGAAGTAATAGTCAAGGATCTAATAGACAAAACTTTCCTGAATGAAGAAAAATCACAACTCAAAGTGACTTACCAGGGTCCAGGCAAAATTAATAAAAAGAACCTACATCTAAATAAACAGTAATAATTTTTAAAACTTCAATTCAGGAACAAGGGGTGAAATTGTATAATCACTTTTCAGAAAGACACAGCAATAAGAATGCTCAAATTTCTCTTTTTCAACTCTAATAAAAGAAAAATGAAAGAGTGATATCTATAAAATTTTAAGGCATAAAAAGGTTGAGAAGCAAGAATTCCATATAAAAGCTGGATGATATACCTATGCCAAGACTCTCAGTCAGACAAGGAGTAAAGGATATATCACCATGTGTCCTTCCCAAGAAGAATACTTGAAGGTAGATCCAGCTGACCAAAAGAAAAGTGAAAAACAACACAGGAACACAGCATCAAGTGTCAAAAAACTGGTAGGGTTCCTGGAAACCAATGTGAAATTTAGAGAATTAAACTATTGTGGATATAATCACAGAATTAAATGAGAAATCCTAAAACTGTTGTTGAAAAAGTAGATTCAAGTGTTAAAAAATGATATATAAGGGCTTCCCTGGTGGCGCAGTGGTTGAGAATCTGCCTGCCAATGCAGGGGACACGGGTTCGAGCCCTGCTCTGGGAAGAGCCCACATGCCGCGGAGCAACTATGCCCGTGAGCCACAACTACTGAGCCTGCGCGTCTGGAGCGTGTGCTCCGCAACAGGAGAGGCCGTGATAGTGAGAGGCCCGCGCACAGCGATGAAGAGTGGCCCCCACTTGCCACAACTAGAGAAAGCCCTCGCACAGAAACGAAGACCCAACACGGCCATAAATAAATAAATAAATAAATAAAATTAAAAAAAAAAAGATATATAAATGTAAGCCAGATCTATAACCCTAAATGAAAGAAAAACTTGTAGTAAAGACAGACCATGGAAATTTAAGGGGACACTAAATTCTTGGCCATATATTATATAAGGGAGTAGAACCAAAATTTATTTTTTATGACCTCAAGAATTAAAGAAATATAGATGAATTTAATATATCTAGATCACTATAGAGTTAATTCAAAATTTCCCCACTCCCAATAACTACGAAAAACACCAATAGAGGAATAATTGTATAACCAGCAGAAGAGAGAGAACTAACATAACAGTATCATCAGGAAGCTTAAAATAAGACCACAGAACTTTTCTGAATTCATTTATTAGCTCTAACTTTGTGTGTGTGTCATCTTTGGTGTTTTATAGATACAAGGTCATGTCAGCTGTGAATAAGAATAGTTTTGTTGCTTACTTTCTAAATTTGAATGCCTTTTATTTCTTTTTCTTGCCTGGTTGCTCTGGCTAGAACTTCTAATATAATGTTGACTGGAAGTGGCAAAAGTAGGCATTGTTCCTGGTTGGGAGGCAGGGGGCGCTTTCTGTCTTTTGCTGCTGAGTGTGTTGTTAGCAGTCGATTTTTCATGTATGGCCTTTAGCATGGTGAGGAAGTTTCCTTCTGTTTCTAGTTTATTAAGTGCTTTTGTCATGAAAGGATGTTGAATTCTGTCAAATTCTTTTATTGCATCAATTGAGATGATTTTGGGTTTTTTTTTTCCTTCATTCTGTTGATGTGATATATTACATTAATTTTTGCCTGTTGACCCATTCTCAGATTCCAGGAACAGGTCCCACTTGGTCATGGCATGTAACCCTTTTAATGTTCTGCTTTGGTTTGCTAGTATTTTGTTCTGGATTTTTAGGTCAGTATTCGTAAAAGATATTTACAATTTTCTTGTAGTGTCTTTGTCTGGCTTTGGTATCAGTGTAAAAGTTTCAAAGTATATTTTGGATGCAAATTCCTTTTCAGATCTATAAAAAAAATAAGACCACAGAAATAAACTTGCCAGTTATGACAATACACACTAGTAAGTTACCATCTCCCCATAACCCTCTACCCTAAGCCCCATGGAAAGAAACCAAAAACAGCATATGGTCCTTACAGACAACCTAATATAGAAAGAGGTTTTTTTATTTGTTTTGTTTTATTTTTAGGTACCTAAATTCACAATTTTAAATATAAACACTGTGGTAGATTGAAGATGGCCACACATTCTTCGTCACTTTCCCCCACCCAAGAGGTGGAGTCTGTTTCCCCAGCTTCTATATTAAGCTCACCTTGTGATTTACTTTGACCAACAAAAAGCAGCAGAAGGTCTGTTTTGGGCCTTGGACTGAAGAAGCCTGGCAGTCTGGACTTTTGCTCTCTTAGAACCCAGCCACCATGCTGGAAGGAAGCCCAAGTTATCTTGCTCGAGGCTGCAGTAAATTTTGCCACAATATATTTTACCCCAATAAAAAAGAATATATATTGAAAGGACAAATGTATGTTCCAAAAAATCACTTCATGTTACTTTATCTTGCCTTATCATAGTTACTTTTAGTATAAATAATGAATTTTTCTTCTTACAGTTTACTCAATATTTTTTTATTTTTAAAAATCCAGATTTTTGTGGGGGCTTCCAAATGAAAAGCTTTTTTTTTTTACCAGTAATGCCCTCAGACTTCAGTGCCCTCAGACTGAGGACCAGTGAAGTTTCTTTGAATTGTGCTCGTCAGATGCAAACTGTGGGGTGGTAGCCAATTCCACACAAGCAATGTTTTCTACTGAGGAAATACTCTTCTTTGTAGAAGTTCTAGTTAATCAGCAAAACAACCTGATTATTACCATGGTCTCAATTTATTATGCTGGTTGTCCCCTCCTAACCCAAATGATATAGTTAACGTCTAAAGTATAATTTCCGTTTCTGAAGTAAATAGATTTCAAGGGGGGACTAAATATATGATTCTTGCTGCATTTTTCTTATAGTCCATCTTCATTCAGACATTTTGCTTGCTGGCAACTCCTGTACGGATCCTGCTTCTCTCTCATACTCATCTTTTCTCCCTTCTGCCTTTTGCCATATGTTCAGGAACACGGCTGCTTGAAGCTCTCCTCCACCCACACCCCTCACCTTGATATTTCTCATCTCTGTACCTTTTTAGGGTTGCATTCTCTCCCTTCAGTTTTGCTTTGCTTCCCCCTTACACACACACGCACGTACACACACACACACACACACACACACACACACAGAAACCTGGCTAACTTCCACATTTCACTGAAACTCCCTTCAACTATCACTCCCTCACTGTTACCCCCTCCTGGTAATTAATCTTCCTTGACCCTCTCCACTCCACCTCCTCTAGACTCACAAACTCAGGCATAATTCATGCTGAATTAGATAACTTTCCTCTAGGCTCCTAAGGGGTTTTCTCTCTTATTACACTTATATGACATTACATTTATCTTTTTCTGTGTTCATTTCCCCCCCCAACCTCCCTCTTACTAACCTGTAAATTCTTGAAGGACAGAAACTGTATCTCGTTTACTTTTGGGTCTCCCAGCACCTAGCAAGGAGACCAGTGAGTGGTGACTGATTGACCAAATACGTAAAATGAGTGAGTGAGTGAGTGAGTAGCTTGAACCCAATGATATTAGTCTGTGCAAACAGTAGTGCAGAAAATGACATGGTCCCTTCCTCTAGTACATTAATAACCCGCTTGTCAGTCAGTTGATAGTGTACGGATCCTTTACATTTCTTCTTGTTCTCTCACCCATAGCTACATAAAAATCCTTGGACTGTTCGGCCACAGTTGTAGAATTTGTATCTGTTACTATGACACTTCTGTTTTATTTCAGAATCTACTTCATTAAGTCCAAAATGAGTTAGTTTCAATACACAATTTCCAGCTGAATGTTGCTCTAATAACAAAATTCATCAGACAGAGACATCCTTCAAAGGTACAAAGAGTTAACTGTGTAATTTTCTTAATAAGATGGAGAAGGCAGTGCATCATTTTTTTCTAACTACGGCATGCTCTGTGACACCATGTAATTTTTTGGGTATCTATACTTTGCTTGGAAAAGAAAAAACAATACCTAGTTTCTTTTTAAGACTCTTTTTGCTGCCAAGAAAAAAATCATTTGCTCTGTCACAATTATGGCAATAAATCTTACAGTGAAGACATTTAATGATGGCTACAAAGCTTCCTTTATTTTACCTTACAGAGACAGGCTTTAAACTTAACTAACTTGGCATGTCAGGAAAAGCAAAAACGAATGTGTTTTAGTTTTACAAATGCCTGTTTGAGAAATATGTTGTTAAAAAAAAATACTTTTCTGGCCCCGAGTTTGCATGGGCTAGGATACGACTTCTGCCTTCTGTATATAATAAGTTTAATTACATTCAGAAGTGAAAGATTTAGACTTTTAGTTCTTGGGATATTGAAGTCATGGAAAAAGTTCGTCTAACTCAGTTGTTTTGGACTTATTTGTATCTTGAGGTTCCATGGGCTTTTAAATTTTTTAATTCATTTTAAATAGGAAATAGATGCTCAGAGTATAAAATTCAAAAGGTCCCAAAGAGAATGCAGTGAAATTCCCCTCCCACGCTGGGCTCCCTGCCTTACTGAACACCTTCCCCAAATCCATCCACTTATACCAGCTTCTTTTATATCATTTCAGAAGTGTTATATGCAAAGCAAATATAAACATGCAGTTTTCTTACTTAACAAATCTTTGAGATCATTCTGTATCAATATGTATTGCGTTTGTTTTAATAGCTGCATAGAATTCCATCAGATGGACAAAGCATAGTTTATAATCAGTTGACTATTGATAAATGTTATTACAAATGACATCTCAGTACTTACCATTGGAACGTGTGTCTTTCCACATACGCGAAATTATACGTGTAGCTTAAATTTATAGAAGAGGAATTTCTGGGTCAGAGGTTATGTATGCTTGTATCTTAATAAATATTGCAACCCACTTTCCTTAGGCATTACACCAATTTATACCCCACCAACATAAGTGTGCCTGAACTTTCATATTCTCACCACAGAGTATATTACCAAAATTGATTTTTGCCAAATGTAAAAGTTACAGAATGTTCCCAGGTATTATAAAATATGGGAGAACTCTTATTTTTTCAAGATAGTCATTTGGAAAACTTTTTTAAATGTGAAAATTGTCTTATTTAGAACATTTGAGCTAAATTTGATGGCTGAGATAATCTGAAATGGTTTAATACTCATCAAAAAAAGGAATTTTCAAATTTTCTTTGTAGAGAATTCACACATGAGGGATCTGAAATATAAACCAAAACAGAGGAAAGAGGAATTTGAAGTCTTTCCCCTGCTTCCTTTCTTCCCAGCCAAATCCAAACCCTCTCTACACTGGCTTGTCTTTACTCATAGCTTTCCTACCTTTTCTCCACTTAATAAAGAGACAATTTAGCTGAAGTTTTCTTTTTTCATAAGTGTGGTTGTTCAAAGTATAGTGACTGGATAAAACCAAATGTCTTTGGAACTTAAGGACAAATTCAACTAATAAGAAATAGGACATTTATGCTTTTCTTTTAACCAGTTTACCAGATCATCTTCTATGCTAATTTTCTTTAGAGTTGAGTTTTTATTTATTTCCTTCTCTGCTTTCTTAGGAAAGAAACGTGTTCCCTGAATCTGCAGAGCTGACTTAAATGCTCTTTTCTGAAGCAGAGCACAAATTAATGTGATCTTTTATTATATGCTAGCCACTGTCATTGTGGTTAAGTACAGCATAGCACAGATGCAGTGTTTTTTAAAGACACACACAAACACACATGAGCAGTGGTTTCTCTTTGATGAATATGGCAAGCTGTTCATTTTTTCACAACTGTGAAGAAGACAGTCAATTGTAACAAGTAAAATCCAAGTATCCATTTCATCTTTTCAAGTGAAAAGAGAGAGTAAAATTAAGTTAAAGCTAAAACTTCACTAAGATTCTTATACTTGGCCATGCATCTATATCTGAGGAACATTTTAAAAACTATTTATGTTTGGTCATTCCAAAAATTGAAATACAAAATTGGGCACAGTGGGAGATCCAGCTCAGATAGTGTTACAAATTAATGCTTAAATATTATAGTTGGCCATAACAGGCTCTAAATTAAGGTTTACACTAAAACCAAAACAAAAAATTAACTAAAAAGTAAAAAAAAGCCAATGAAAGTTTCAGTAGGTTTTTTAGCACAAGTATCCCTTGATTTAAGCAAACTCAGTAGCAAAATCTTTAATAAAATTTATAAAGAAGTCAATTCATTACACATAGCCTAAAGGACCAATTGCAAGTGCTGGTATTCTCGTTTTAGTTTTGCTATTGGTTAAAAATAATGTGTGCTGGGTGGTAAGCATATTCTGATGAAGTATACTAGTACAGTTAGTTCTCTTAGATATATTTATATTCCGTATACCAAAAAAGAGGCAAAGACTTTGGAGGGAACTGTTAGGCCAGAGTTGAGAGCAAAAGGAAGATTCCATTTATAAAACAGGCAAAACTTACAATACAGATAGAGCAGGAAAAATGCAATACAAAGCATGCCAAAGCACGATCCAAAAATGTGTTGGCAAGATTTCTGGAAGGAGGGTAGTGATGCAAAAGAAAGTTGAAGATACCAAACTGCCAAGAAAGAAAAAGGGCAAAGGGACGTGTTGATAATGTGTGTTGAAATGTCAGGGCCCATAAATAGAGGGTGTTCCAAGAACATTTTTAAAATAATGCTAACAGTTCATCAAGGAGAGCTTGTAGTTTGAATCTCTTTTTAGCTGGGGAATGACCTCTCAGTTCTAAAGCAGTGGTTCTTAAGTGTGGTCCCAGACCAGCATCATGGGCATCCCTTTGGGGAACTTGTTAAAAATACAACACAGTGGGTTGAGGCCCAGAAATCTGCATTTTACAAGACTTGCAGGGATTCTGATGAAGGCTCAAGTCTGGAGCCCACTTTTCCATAGACTGAAGCTATTGTCGCAGAGGTTCAGAAGAATTGGAATGCCTCAGATGAGCCCCCTTAGCTTCCCAGAAACTCTATCTCCAGGACCTGGTGGCATAAGATTGTCTTTCTATATGGAGCAGGAGGAAACAAGCAGAGGAATATTGTCCATTGTGTGGCGTATCTTCAAAATCACAGTTCATAAATTTGTTTTGGTTTCTCACTGTCCCAGAAATCTGTTCTTTTTTATTGATTATTTTAATAGAAGTGAAAGGCTTTTCCTGCTCTTTGAAAGGAATATTAACTATGTCTATTTTCTCTTAATTATACTAGTGTGAGGCAAACTCCACAATGAACACAAATTCCATGTGGAAATCTTGGAAGATAGGTGTTTTCTAGATGGCAAAGCATTTTGGAAGTACTCTGTTTATATGCCATAGAGACCACCATGGTTTTCCTATTGTTAGCTCATATAATCTTTACAATGATAGTTAATATTTATTGAGCATTTGCAGAGGCTAAGCATTGTACAGAGAAAAAACTTACTTAACCCTTAGGTCTATGAGGTAGGTGCTATTATAATTCTCATTTTATACATGGTGGAACTGTAACTTAAAGAGGTTAAGTAACTTGTCTAAGATCATCCAGTTAAAAAATGTGTGGAAGAGAGGACCTCACTAGATCTGATGCCAGATCTCGTGCCATTAAATTTCCACAGTCTCTGCCTCCCTATGCCCTTTACCTGGACCCAGACAGTCCCCCAAGTTCTTTCTTCTTGATAACTTCCACCACGCATTCTGTTCTGGGGTTTTGTTCACAACCAACATCCACAAAGAAGTGAGACACCATCCAAATAACCATTTTTCCCCCATCTGTTCCTCTTCTTATACAGAACATAATTATGTAGGGCATATAGTTTTAAGGGCTTTATTGCCCTCATAATGAGAAAACCAGATATCTAAAACTAACAAACATGGGAAAAGTAGCCTTTTTAAAAAAATATATATTACTATATTTAATAAATAGATGTCATACTATATTCAGTAAAATAAATTCCTATATTTAATTTTAAAATACGTATTTTAAAAGTATATTACTAAGGTCTTAAAATGATGTTTTATCATCCCTGAATTCCTTACCATATTGTAAGATAAGTCCCAGGGAGTTTTTCTGGATTTTGTGCATTTTGAGAGAAGGTGGGACGGAGCAGGGGGAGGGGGAACAGGACCAGAGAAATAAGTAGGCACTCTCACATTGTAGCTTGTTCCCGGACTTCCTCACCAGCCCTTTCTTCAACATGACCACCGAGGCCTTCCTTCCTCTCAACTCCTCATCCAACTGGATCCCAATTCCTATCAATTGCATCTTCTAAGTAGCCCTGTATTTGGTGACTTCTTCCTGCTTCCGCTGCTACTGCCTTGGGTATCACCTGATGAAGTTTTGACTTATATACTGAAGGCAATAGAAATATACAGAAAGCATTTAAGGCAAGGAAGTGGCATAATCAGATATGAATTTTAGAGCCATCATTCAGACAGATATGCAGAGGACAGACCTGAAGGGAGACCAGAGGCAAGGGGATGAATGAGATAGGCATGAATTAAAAGAAAGCATGAGAGCACTGAACACGGTGCCAACCTTAGTGTTGGTTTCTGTTCCTTCCCCATTACAAGTTCATCTAATATTCATTGAGTAAATAGTTACTGAGCACTTACCAAATGAGTAATGTGTTGCTGGGCTATGGCAATACAACAGAGAAGAACACAGAACACAAAAATACCTCCAGGTAGCTAATGCTTTGTGTTGTTGACTGCCATTACACCTTTACATGAACGAATGCTCTGAGAGACTATTTCACTAAAGGAATGAAGAAAAAAGAGTATTCGTGTGTAGGTCACTGATTTGGGGATGAGGACACAGCACCAAGAGAGTAGAAGTAATGAAGACAAACTTCCCCTATCTTGTGGTCTTAACTAGGTCTTCCCCTAGATAGAAGGGAGATAATTGGCCATTGGTTACCCTTAAATAGAGACATATATTCAAATTTTTTAAGTGTGCTGTCATCCAGCCTAGAGTAAGCTCAAGAATGAATAGAATATAGGTCAGCTAAATGTGAATTTGAAAGAAGGAAGACTAAAAGCTTAGCTCTAAAGAAATGTAGGTAGAAGCCTAGGTGAAAGGCTTGTCTCCTCCAGGAGGGTCATGAGGTCATGATGCTTGGGGGTGGATAGTTATCCATAGGGAATCCAAGGATTACATGGTTGAAGAATTGCAGAAGAAAAACAACCACGGTTAGGGTGCTGTGAACAGAACATTGGGCTTGGAAGCAATGAACCGAAGTTGGATTCCCTGCCTTGTCCTGCACAAACTGTATGATCTTGAGCACATGAGGCAATCCTTCTGAGCCTGCTTTCTTGTCTTTAAAATGGATACAATAACACGTATCCTATTCATACCACAGCATAATGTGAAAAGTCAAGATTAGAGTGAGAGGCTAATAAAATGCTATATTTTATTAGTTTTATCTTTATCTCATTATACTGTAAAACAAGCCACTTCAAATTATTTTTTAAGAGAAAGGATATCGATGTATGACTAGAGTGATAGATACACAATATACGTAAAAGAAATTATTACTATTATCCACTACTGTGTGTGCTAAAAATAGGGACCATGTCTTAAATCAGTTTTGAATCCCAAGAGTCTGGCACATAATCAATTATCACTAAATGTTGGTTGGATGAATGAATGAAAGCCACACAAAAAATGAAATGTTACTAATATTCCTAGGGCTGACTCTGGAGAAAGTATCAGTGGCCTTCCATATCTTTCTAGGGATGGAAAGATGGAGTCATAGAGTCTGTGTGACCTATTTTACAGTAGTTTAAAACTGGTCGGGACTATACCTCAATCTTAATTTGCAGATTTCCCAGTTTCTTGCTACTCAAAGGATACTTCCAGAACAGTCCCAGTCTGCAAGCTGTTTGTTACTGGTCTGTGACAATGTAAGCAGAGAAATTGAGAGTAAGCATTTAGAAATGTTTACAGCAACTTGACAGTGTGATTTTACATCTATTGAATCTTTTAAAAAGTTGGCTTGTATTTTTTGTGTCTTTTAAATTATTTTTTATTGATTCATTTTATTGTATGTTGCAGAAGAATTGGTACATGGCAGAGTGGGGTGAGGGGAGAATAGTCCTTCATTACAGGTAGTCTGAGAAACAATGGCCTGGTTTATTACCCTAGTGCTATCACTAATCTCTCCTTTCAAAAACTATCCATGGCAATATTTAAGATATTGTATCAACTCTAAGTTTTTGTGATTTCTGTAAATTAAAATTGGTTTAAGAGCAGAGAATCAGATTTCGGTTTAGATAATGACCATTATGCTTAGTCCAGGAAGACTAGGGAGCTGGTATCTCATGGTATCATGGAAAAGGTCCAGAAGAGCCAAAATTTTACCCCAGTTCTTCTACCTGCTCATATCATGGCCTTGGGTGAGGACAAACGCTCCGAGACTATTTTCTACTAGTAAAATGGGCATAGTTATTTCTGTATTAAAGGATTTTGAAGCATAAATGGCTCCACAGAGGTTGCCCAGCACAGGATCTGGCACAGAGGGAAAACTAATTTTTGGTGTCATGACAGTTGTTTTGGCAGATCCTCTGGGGAAGGGGATCAGATCATTGGCCTCTGATGGCAGAAAACAGCCCAGATCCTAGTAGACAATTTAGGCTCAAATAGTTCTGACCGTGGCTGCTAGTGTAGACTGATGCTTCCAAGCTTTAATGGCATACTTAACACCTAGGAATCTTATTAAAGTGTAGTATTTAGTAGATCTGGGGCCCGAGAGTCTACATTTCTAAGTAGCTTCCGGGTAAAATGGATTCTGCTAGTCCGAAGACAATACTTAGGGTAGCAGGGCCCTATACTGATGTTCCAATTTTAGCAGGTTAAATACCCAGAGGGCATGCTAGAGCACACATTGCTGGGCCCTGTCCCAGAGTTTCTCATCTAGTAGGTCTTGAGTGTGCCCTGAAAATATGCAACTCTAACAAGTAACACCAGCATTAGGTGAGGCCGTAGTTAATGGCTGGGGAACCACACTTTGAGAACCGTTGCCCTGGACCATGAGGCAGAACTCTTGGCTTTTTCATTGCCCTTAAACAAATGACCTGACTTGCCTCAGTTTCCTCATTTATAAAATGAGAATAAACTGAATGATTTGTAAGTATCCTTCTAGTTCTAAAATCTATCCATTCCTACTGGACTTTGTCTCAAAAGAAACAAATATGCATTGGTAATTGTGAAATCACGTAAATACGTTTTTACCAATAGTGTTTCCTTCATTCAAAAATGACCATAATGACACAGGTGTACTTATGAACACATGTCAGCAACTTTTTTGCCCTACTGGGATGTGGTAAGGCTAGTTGAGGACTGATTTAAAAAAAAAAAAATAGAAGCATTGTTTTCAGAGCCTAGAAGTCTTCATCCTTCTGCCTGCTGTCCTCAAGAAAAACCCAACAAAGAGCTCTTCTTTTTTGACTTAGAATATTCCAGGCTGGTCTTTTTTTTTTTTTTTTTTTTTGAATAAATTTTATTTATTTGTGTATATATGTATGTATGTATGTATGTATTGGCTGCGTCGGGTCTTCCTTGCTGCACGCGGGCTTTCTCTAGTTGTGGCGAGCGGGGGCTACTCTTCGTTGTGGTGCACAGGCTTCTCATTGCGGTGGCTTCTTTTGTTGCGGAGCACGCGCTCTAGGCGCGCAGGCTTCAGTAGTTGCGGCGCACGGGCTCAGTAGTTGTGGCTCATGGGCTCTAGAGCGCAGGCTCAGTAGTTGTGGCGCACGGGCTTAGTTGCTCCATGGCATGTGGAATCTTCCCGGACCAGGGCTCGAACCCGTGTCTCCTGCATTGGCAGGCGGATTCTTAACCACTGCACCATCAGGGAAGCCCTCCAGGCTGGTCTTAATATTGTCATTTAGTGGCCAGAAACTATACTGAGCGCTTGATGTGGATCATCTTATTTAGCCCTCATAACTACTGTAAGAGGTAGTTATTAATCTCATTTTTCTAATTAGAAAACTAAGACTCAGAGACTTAAAGTAAGTTACCCAGGGCTTCCCTGGTGGCGCAGTGGTTGAGAATCCGCCTGCCAATGCAGGGGACATGGGTTCGAGCCCTGGTCTGGGAAGATCCCACATGCCACGGAGCAACTAGGCCCGTGAGCCACAATTACTGAGCCTGCGCATTCTGGAGCCTGTGCTCCGCAACAAGAGAGGCCACGATAGTGAGAGGCCCGCGCACCGCGATGAAGAGTGGCCCCTGCTTGCCACAACTAGAGAAAGCCCTCGCACAGAAACGAAGACCCAACACAGCCATAAATAAATAAATAAATAAATATTTAAAAAAAAAAAAAAAAAAAAAAAATAAAGTAAGTTACCCAGGTTTACACAGTGGTAGTGATGGAGCTAAAATTAATTCCCAACCAGAGAGATGGCAGAGACCACACTCTTAACCACTGAGCTATAAGGAAGTAGAACAGAGAAGAAGAGAAAAAAAAGAAGAGAGGAGGATGCTGTTTAATGCTTTCAGGGTTGATTATCTGTTTCCTCAACCCTCTCAATCCCTAATAATGGAGAATAGTGACCAAGTCAAAAACTACACTGAGTTTAAAGATCCCAAACACAAAAGAGTACAAATCTCTGATTTCAAGAACATTCTAAACTAATCTCTGAGAACAGAAGTCAGAAGAGTGTTTAGCTCTGGGGGAGAATGGGGGAGTATGGAAAGAAGGGAACTTTCTAGGGTAATGAAAATATCTGGGTAGTGGTCACAAGCGTGTAGATCTATATACATATATATGTATATGCAAAAATTCACTAAGCTGCACACGTGAGATTTGTTCATTTTATTGCATGTTAATTCTACCTCAATAGAAAAGGTACCTGCGAGTAAAATGCATACACAGACACATATACATATGCCTACATTTTCTATTCAGCCATGTATTAATGATTCCTCACTTAGTTTCTACAGGTCAGTCAGAATTACCACCCCATTTCACAGATAGATTAAGCAAGGTAGAGAGAGAAATCTGTAGGGCATGACTGATTTTCTAGTTCACAGTACTCTTCATAACTTGATATTAATTACAGAGACAATGTGAGCTTTTATGCTTGTGGCTAGACACATTTATAAAAAGGCAAAATTAGATGTAAAATGTATGGCCCCAAGCCATAAATAACACTCTTTTCACCAGTACGTGATTTTATGTAGTGTGTTCAGGATGATTCTAAAGGGATAGTTTATTTCAGTGTACTGCTTTATTTGCTAATATTCAGTTCACCTGTACTTTTCTGATCTTGGCTTGTGATACTATGTCTCCTTATTTCTTTGTAAGGTAATGGAAGATAATTCCCTGAGAATCCCATTTGCTATGTCCATCTAGTAAGGTCTCTTAATTTAGTGTCCTCATTTAGTGCCACTCTAAAGTTTAATAATTTTGTTGGCACCAGCACTCTCCCATTTCTCCCCCAATGTATTTTGTGTAATTTATTCTTGTTACAACTCATCCCCCTTCATCTGCCCATAAACTGCAGTCATGATATTTCATGATATTGCCAGCACCATATAATTTACAAACGGCCTCGCCTACCTAAAGGTCTGTTTAGAAAGAAAGAGTAAATTGTTTCAGAGAAAGCTCAGTGAAACAAGTGGAATCGGGAAGTTTCATTAGCGAGAGCTCAAAGAAAGAGATTTTTATAGTGGTAGTTTCTTATTCTTAGACAAGGAGCAGACACTTGCAGGGGGGAAATAAAGCCGGCAGCTATTTTCTGTTCCTAATTAAATTGTTTGCCACCAGTAGCAAAATAGAATCTGCCACTATTAAACAGGCAACATCAAGGTAACTGGCACTGGCATCCTAAAAATACTTCAGTGCAAAGATTAATAAGAACGATTCTCAGAGAAAGGACTGCAAACCTAAACAAACAAACAAAAAATAAATGAATACCTCTGAAGTACTTTTTGTGCATGAGAGGTCTGCCTTGAATGTTGAAATGAACAAAAGCCTAGAATTCACAGGAGGCAACATTTTTAACCTGTCCCATTGTATCCAGGTGTCAGGGTGATTCTGAAGAGTGGGTAATTCTCTAAGCTACAGAACAGGAATCTGCTTCTCTCCCCGCACCTGGATGTACAGTTCCTATTAAATGTAACAGGAGTACAAACCATAAGAGAAAAAACAAGATCTGTCTCCTCTACTACGTTAGAATTATGAACTGAATTTTGTATTTTCACTGCATGGGGTTTCATTGAAAATAACTGTGTTATGTCTAAATGTACCAGAAAAATAGATATCTTCATTACTGCAAGCTCCTCCTTTTCATTTTCTGTTTTGGAATAGTGTAATACTAGTGTTATTTTAAAATATTTTTAAAATTATAATTTTTATAGAAAGCGTGAGAACTTGAGAGTCTGTCACAGCATTGAGAGAACGTATTTCCCCAGTAAAGATATCGTTCTTAAAGGTATGCTTGTCTATTCATGTCATGACTGAGAAATAACGAACAAATAATGCTAAGGTTTAACCGGTGTTTAGAGATTCTCATTTTAAAACACATTCAGATGCTTAAAGAATTAAATAATTCTCCTCCCCCCACCTTGAAATTACAGAATCAAGTGAGGGGGAAAAAATAAGGTGCACTTCCTATAATATTAAGATTTAAATTCTGTAAGATTTACTTCCTAATGCTGCTACCTGATTTCAGTTTCCAGAATAGCAGGAAGCCAAAAAAAACTAAAATAAACAAACAAAAAACACACCCTCATATTAACGTAGGAACCCCCTGGGGCTTGTAGCTGAAACTCAGGAGAGAATCTCACACACTCTCAAATCTCGTATCATTACTTTTCTTTAACATAAGGGGTATGATGGGGCTGAGAAATGTGATTTCTGCTGGCAGAAAAGAGAATGGGATCAGCTCCTTTTATGAACACAGGAAAAAGCCTGTATGACTTTAGAAACCTTGATGTGATTGAAGGTTAGTAAATTTTAGGAGATCTCTCTTGTAAACAATTTTGTACTATTCTTTGATAAGCCACTTCATTTGGCCATCTCAGGATACCAGTGGGGGGCTGGTATTTTTTCCTTGCTGAGTAAATGACATCACACAAGTGGCATACCCCAATAGCAGATCAAAGGAGCAAAGTCCACAGAGCCATGGGCACCTCTAGGATCTGGGAAAGCAGGGGGGAAAGGAAATGAGCATGCAAACTCCCTCTGGTTAGATGGCTTTCATTCGCTGGTGTTTGTTATTTTTATGTTTGTTTTTAAAGAAAGACGTGATCTGTCTTTGAGATTCTGGAAATTAATGTAGGGTGGTTTTCTTCTTTGCGTGAGAAATGTGATTGTAAATGTCACTTCCCTCTGCATTCATGAAATGCTGGTATTAAGAAAATATATCATGATCCACAAAAATCTAGATTCTGATTTTGCTTTGTTAGCTGTTTCACATAAAAAAATGATATGTTCATAAAGGTGTATACAGATAATTCTACGCATGACTTCATAATCAGCCCTATGTGTGTTCTATTGAAAGACATATAGTACTTAAGAAATACAGTGTATGCCTGTTTTCCTAAGAAAATTAGGGAGTGTATTTAATTAATGTTGAAATGCAGTAGAATTCCTATGGAAGTCCTTATGACATCCACATGCATACCAAATGAGTTCATTATGATCTGTGTTATTACAGTGAATACCAACTGAATTAATAATGCTGGGACACTCAAAATGAAGTGTTACCAAGTGCTGTAGTATAACAAATATGGTTAAATATTATGTGATTAAAGTTATTATAAGCTGAGTCTCAATCAAAAGAAAGCAAAATTCCATCTCTCTTGCAGGGAGTTAGGAGTGGAATCAAACTGCTCTTTCTAAGCGCTGTGATTCTTACCTTTGAACAGTCCCTTAAAGTCTTTTCCCACGTACTATAATCAGTTAAATTACCTTGGTTCGAAGCGGCAGAGAAGGTGGGTGAGGGCGGGTGGAATACTGTGGTCGGGGTGGGAGGTAGGTGGGGGGAGGAGCAACTGATATACCTCAAGAATTCAGCAAGTTGGAAGTGTACGTTTGATTTTCTGTACTTTGCATATTAAGAAAAGGAGTTTTCAGCTTAATTATTCTCCTCTAATGACAAGCTTATTAAAATAACTATTTAATATACATTTCAGGACAGTGAGGTAATGATAAACAAGGATAGTTTGTTTAGTTTTCTAGCTGAAGTCCCACTTTTCTGTGTCAGACATTCCATAACAATTTCTAAAATAAATTATTTTTAATAATGTATCCCAACTGTATTTGTGTAAATTATCGCTGCACATGCTGTTGTAGAAAAGCTGGGCTCTACATTTGCATTGTATTATTTATGCACTTAGATGTACTACATCGTAACAATTCATATCTATCGTAGATTTAGTAAGATGTGAAGGCATAAGTGGATTTAATCAGACATGTAATTATTTTTATGCCTCCAACTCAAAAATATGCATAAATGAATTTATGGTTATTTGGCAATCAGTGAAAATGGTCTTTATAAATGTTGAAACAGCTGCTGGCAAATATATTTGCAAAAGAAGGAAAACGGCACTTATCTTCTTGTCGGGTAAATGATAAAGGAATTATTGTTAGCTGTATGCAGTACCCTAGGTGTTAAATATTTGCCTCATCATCCTTAATATCACATAAACATACATTGAACAGAAGAAAACCTTCCATTTCTTTCCTTCTGTGATAATGGAGCACATTTTTTCATAAGAGGATTTTTAGAACACATCTGTATCCTAAAAAGCTTTTTTTCTAAGTAAGTCTGAGCAGTTTCTGTCATGCTGTTTGACTTTTACATTCCCATTTATTCTATTATTTGTGGTATCATTCCAGTTCTTAAGATAGAATACTCTCACTTAAAATAGTGGGGCATGATAATGCACACACTTCTGTCAAATATGTTGATTTCTGGTGTCTATTAGGATTTCTCACTGTTGCTTTTACAATGGCTTTAAGACATTTGTAAAACTTCTCTGCCTCAGAGAGTAAAATGCAATCCTTGTACTACCAGGTTATGATTACTTCGTTGTGTTGAAATGTCTAATAAATTACATATCAGTAAATGTAGATCTTGGACAAATACCCCAAGAAAATCTAATTTTCCTGAAGTGCATCTTTTTTCATTCTTTCAAGTTTTCAGTTTGAATTTAGTGCCTTTGACTGGTGAAAAATTAATAGTCCCAGCACCTGAAATTTTCTCTGTAACCTGTAGCAGAGAAAAAGTCTAGACCTCTCCAATGTGTCAATTATGACCCTGATAGATTACCATATGAGGAATTATTTCATTTTTCTTGGATCAAATATAAAACAGCTATAATATATTTAAGTTGTACTGAAGCAGGCACACTGAAGACACTCCTGCACACAGCGCGAGGGCAGGCAACATAAATAAAGCTGTCACTCCCTCTACAAGGTGAGCTTGGATTTGAGCATGCATCTGGGTTTTATGCAAATGATGATTTCCAATGCTAACCATTTGGGTGATACTCAAATAGTAACATACCACTGACTTAAAAGTCACTTGCATCCGACTTTTGTAAATCACGGGGTTCTCTTTCACTCAGGTGTGTTGTTTCAGTGATCAGTAGCATTTCCAATAAATTATACACTGACCAGTTGGAAGAGCTTTTGCCTGTTTTTGGAGCAAACTCTGTGCAAACCTCATCTGTCAGATGCTGCACTCCCAGCCCTCAGCCCCCTCGCCGAGTTTGCTGAGTTCCTTGGCAAACGACAGAGTGCCCTCTGTTGATGGAAAAAGGAATGCTCAGCACAGGACACATGGAGAAGCTTTCCGATAAGAGGTTGCAAAGCTGCAATTAGCCGGTAAACATTTGTGACCGAAAAACCACATTTTAAACTCTAAAAATATTGATTTAATGGACACTGACAGAGTACAAACTGTTGCAAATTCAGAGAGTTCAGAGGCAGTTGTAGGATTATATCTATTTACACACACACACACACACACACACACACACACACACACACTGCTAATTTTTCAGTTCCTACATACCTGGAAATGCTAGGTAGGATGACTTCTTTTTATTCTGTGTAGATATTGATTTACCTACACACGCTTGTGTTTCCATTCAAATATTTCTGAAGCTGAATTGGAAACTTGGCATGAATAATAATGCTAAATGCTCAGGATCTATAATTTAAATAATTTTTAAAGTGAACAACTATAACAAATAACTCCAATGAACAGGGAGATTTCTAATTCCCTCAGGCTCAAGGAGGGACGGGGGTGTTTAGACAGAAAGCAAAACTGCGGAGAGCAGCCTCTAGTGCTGTCCCTGCAGGGCGAGAAAATTGAATAATCTGGTTTGCTCTTATGGCTTTCAAGTGAAGTTCTAGTGAGCCCTTATAAAACAGTAAACTTTATTGCAATTTTAAAGCAGTCCTTCACTGATGGGTACTCACCTCTTCATTTCTATATTTCCATTTACTTTGTATTGGAAGGTTGGGCGGGATGGAATCAAATCTCACAGAAGTGACAGCTTTCCATTTTAAAGCCATTTCATATGTTAATGAGTTTAAAAGCAAACATGAAAAATATTAACTTACACCAAAATACTTACAGGAAACATTTTAAATTGTGTGACTTTCTTGCCTGTTTTGGAGAAAGACACTGAAGTTGCTATTGCATGTCTTCTGCCTGAGAGATTGAATTGGGAGGATCTTTGTGTATTTTAGATACTCCTGTAGCTGCTCTTGTACTTAAACCTGAGTATCTGCAACCACAAAATAAACCTAATGTAGGAGTTTGATTGCAATCTTCAATTCCACTGTTACAAAAGGAGAGTTTTCTTTCTTTTCTGAGGTTCCATTTGCAAATGCTAAATGAAATTGAGAGTTAATAAATTAATCTTTATGCCGTTGCCAAAAGACAGTGCTACCAAGAAAAGGAGGGGAGATGTTAAATTGGATTTTCCAGATATGTTATCAGTACTGATGAAATTGATAAGATAAATTACTCAGTACTATTCATTTTCCTTACAGAGAGGTTAAGAGGTTGTTTTTTTGTTTTGTTTCGTTTTTAAGTAGTTTGCTGATCCTTGACTTCTATATACCCACTCTTTATGTATTTGAAATAACTTTGTTAATGTGAATTCAAATATTTTTCACAAGATTTGTTTGCATAAGTATGGGACGTATGCCGAGGAAATAATTTAAAACATGAGTTGAAATTCTCAGTTAGTGACCATGGTCTGATGAATGGGCTTGGTGATGCCTCAGAGGTTGACATACACAGTCCAAATAGCTGGATGAAAATGTAAAATTCAGTTCGTTGGCATGGCTGAGATTGCAGCTCACTAGAACCTCTGTATTAGGAGGAATTGCAAACAGAGGAGAATGAGATCCTGTTGTATCACAAGATTGACAGTGCACTGGAGTTTGTTAAGATTCCAAAGTGTTTTATCAATAGTCCCTAAACGTGCTTCCTACTTATACCCATCTTAGCTCTTGTACTTTGACGTGATATTTCTTTAGCTTTTTTTTTTTTTCCAAAGCAATATAATGTGGGTTTTTTGGGGGGGTGGCTCAAGAATATAATTATCTCATTTCTGTTTCTTTTTTTCAAACAATAAAATTAACACTTAAACAGGGCCAGAGAACAGAACCTAAGTGTGGTAAACACTTTATTTTTTTTGTTGCTTAACAATGGAAAAACAACACAATTATCAAAATGGAGATATATAAAAAATGAAAATAAAGTTCCCAACATTTTTTGCTTTGCTTCCATCCTTTAATTGAAGCTTGAAACTAAAAAAAATTTACACTTAAAGGAAAACAGGTTTTAAAAATTAGAAAATAGCTAAACTTGTCATAATTTGCTTTTACATTTTGTAAATAGTATTTAACTTTTTAAAGATTTCTCCTTTTCCCAAATAATTTTGTTATTTACAGGAATTGAATTGTAAAATAATCTCATGGCACTTACAATATTTATAAAGCAAAGTTAAAGAGGTGCTAAATATTTTAGAGACAGCCCACCAGAGGGCAGTCAGCTTTTAGTGTAACAGATTTGAAATAGATAAATGTATTACTATGGTTTAATTTTGAGTAAAATATCTATTTAAATTACATTTCTTTTTGCATCTACAAGTTGAACAAAATAAAAGGCGTGACTTCAGATTGAGAAGGTTAAGGCTTCAAACATTTTGAGGAAAAACTATTAAAGGGCGAATAATTCTAACTTCTGCCATTTGTGCACCCTCGCACACAATTCTTCCATTGTGATATTTATATTTGGTTATAAAGTAAGATTTGTTTTGATTTGAGATGCCTTGGGACATTAATATTTTTTAATCAATACAGACTTTAGGACAAGCTCTTATTGAGAGAGACAAAGACAGAGACAAACTGCGAGGGGGCGGGCAGAGAGGGAGGAAGGGAAGGAGGTCAAGAGAAGAAAGGTTTAGTTTTCTTGTTCACCTCTGTCTCTTATTAATTCCAAATGCAGCTAGTATGGTTTTAATGGTGAACAGTGTGCTTAATAATATGTATTGTATAGATTATACAGAGGAAATTCTGGACCCTGTGGTTGGAGATTAGAGAATCAATCCATGGTTTGTTTCTTCATGCAGATACCATGGGTGTGGGCACTAAACGTCCTCTCGTTATCTTAATAGTTAGAGATAATATTATCCCTTTTGAAGAGGAGTTTAAAAACACTGAGATTCTTGTACATACAGTTTGTTTAAAATAAGGAAGAGCCATTAAGGTTTGGATAATATTTTGTCATTGTTGTCATTGTTATTTGCAAAACTCTGGTTGTCACAATTCTAAGCCCTAGAAGCAAAATGTTCCCTCTAAAGCCTGCAAAAGAGACCATGAGTAATAACAGTTCCTTATGAGGGCTTGGGTGCTTTTAGATGTTCACTTGCTTGCTTTTGTATAATAATCCTACAAGATATTGAGACCCTGGTTAAATGACTTGGCTAAGATAACAGAACTGAGACTTAGATCTCGTCATCTTCTTCACTAACTTGCCTTGGAATTCAGAAACCCAAGAAAGAAGCTAGAGTTGTGGGGTGTTTTCCCCCAGGGTTTTTTATTTACTTTTATTGTTTTTGTCAAAATGGAAACCAAATTTTTGTGATTATAAAAATCACCTATGTTTACTAGAAAATAATGATCTCACAATCACAGAGATTAACACTTTTAACATTATGATGTATATGCTTCCAGATATTTCCTCTGCATATGTCCATATTTACAAAAATGGAATCAGAGTGCACACCCTGTTCTTCTATTCATATGTCAATATATCATGGGCACCTTTTCACATCATGTAGATAATAAAAGCTAACATCTACTGAGTGCGTACCACACACTGGGCACCCTTCTAAGCATTTTACATGAGTTATTGCGTTAATTCTCACATATCCCTAGGAAGTAGGTATTATTATTTCCCTCATTTTGTAGAAGATGGAAGAGACTAATTACTGAGTGACACGCAAAGCTCATATCTTGACCCTTTGGCTTTTTAAGGGCTTTAAAGTATTCTGCTGTATGAACCATTTAACTGTTCTCCATTGGTGGGCAGCTCCAAGTTTCTGAAAAGCAGAATTTCCAGAAAGGGGAATTCTAGTATCCAAACTAGTATACTCTGACCTATACAGGTAGACCCTAAACCATTCTCAAGTTTTTTTTAATCCCACTATCTTCTTAGAACTTCTTTTTTCCTCTCCACTTATTCCTGAAAAATGACTCAGATCCATTTTTCAGGGCTTCCGAACCTACCTCTTATCACTGCCACTGAGAGACAGTAGCTCCAACTCAGGAGTGAGATGCCCAGAATTTGAACCTTGACTATGCTATTTACCAACGGGGTGACCTTAAGTATTACTTAATCTCCCCAAGCTGCATTTTTCTTATCAGCAAAGTGAGGAAAACTACCTACTTCACAGAACTCTTTGGGAAATGGCATATGCAAAGTGCCTGGCAAGTAGTAAGTTTTCAGTAAACGTGGGAGAGAAATGCCCCCCTAACTGCTTGATTGGAAACCTCAATCAAGGTGAAAGAGAGAGAGAACAGTGCATCCTACATTGTTATAAAGACAAACTCCCATCTCAATATTAGACTTCTGTGTCTAAGGACTCCGAGAATTCCAAGTTACAGTCTCCTTATCTTGAGCCACACGTGAAGGAAACTTGAAGTGAATCCCCTTCTTGAGTATTTTTGAATAGAAATTTTTAGATGAAGCAAATTTGAAAGAAACCCAAACAAAAATTTCTTGGAGAGATTTTTTTTTTTCTGCCATCCAATTCAATAAAGCTGTGGGAGAAAGAGGGCTGAAGGAGGGCAAAGTAAACTATAAATCCCTTTCCTGACATCCTTCTTCTTGGAGTGTCTATAAATACTAAATTATGAAGATTTGAAATACGTACTGAAGACTCACGCTCCATCACCTATGTTCCAGGACTGTTTAATTAGAGCCCGTACCAAGATGATAATTCCAAGTCCGTTCCTCAAAATGATTTCTGTTTCAAACGTAAGCCTCCACCATTAGTTGGCCCAGCTCAGTGAATGTCAGAACTTGAGATGATGAGTTCCCAAGCCCACTGTTAGCAGGTAGAGCCAGAGCTGTTAGCTAAAACATTAGTGTCGTTCTTCTGAGCATTTAGGCTGTGGAATTGCTCCTGATGTGCACAGGGTTCTTCATTAATTGCAGTTGCCCCGCAGTAAGACCGAGCGTGACCCACTCTCAGAGACAAAGGTGCTGATGAGAACTTGCCCAAATTGCACAGAATGGCGGAAATCCACATAGCACCTGGTCTGAGGCTTGGTCGTGAATACCAATGGGTAAGCCACATCTATCATGGACATTTTCCATTTATTTGTAGGAGAAATCCCTGAGCCCACACCAAAAATAGTACTTGATTAATGGGCACCCTTTGGGATTAAAAAAAATGAATTCAGCAGCACGGTCTCTCTGGATGCATCTCCAGCTCCTGCCGTCCTTAGTCAGGAACATGGTCAATAGAACAAAGCTTAGTGAAGAAGTTAATCCCCAGGAGCCTGGATAGCCTGAGTTCTCACAAACCTCGTCTCATGCACTTTTCACAATAATCCTCATAATCTGGCATTTTACTGATGAGGCAGTTGAAATACAGGTTATGACATGTGACCAAGCTTTAAAAGTCAGCTCATATGGTATTACAACTCTGAGTGACAGAGTCGATGCTCAGATTCAGGTCTTTTGACTCTAAGCTCTGTACTTTTTCAATAATTGTGCAGCTGCTTTCCCCCATGGATTTTCCAAAAGCTACCAATTAATGAAGTCCTCACAGGGCCCTGGGGAAGGCAAGGGACTTCAGTGTTAAGAGCCTGCTGGTTTCTCCTCCACTGGGGATGATCAAAGGTACTAAAATAGACATCAAAACTAGTATGTATGAGTCTTATTTTTACTGCCTGTACTTCAGAAAGTGATGAATATCAATCCAGCTGCTGACATTTAGGACTGAAAAAATCCTGAAGTAATCTCATGGGCCCCTTTCCGTCTTTTTTTGTCAATACAGCAACCCCTGGATTTACATAGGAAATGTTCAAAAGGCCCCAGGATCACTATCAAGAACTGCATCCAATTGCTAACCTATTAGGTAAAACTGTTGTTCTAACTAGCTCTGAGTGTAAGCGGAAGAAAAGCCACAGGAGAAATGCCTAGAAGGTTTTCCACCTTGGTACTGTGGTCGCTAAGCAGATGTGCTTCCTCTTCTAATCTTTCAGCATATAAATTTTACTCTGTCTTCAGAGAGATGGTTAATTTTCCTGTGCTTCGTTTTCAAGTTTCTAGAACTCAGTGGCTGTCTCTCTTTAAGGCATAATGAAGCAAAGTTTTTCCCACAAAGTGTCGATCAGGATAGGCTAGTATCAATACCAGACAATCCCCAAATCTCAACGACCTCACAAGACAGCGGTTCATTGCTCACTCACATGACACGTCCATCTCCATTTGTCTAGGGACTCTGCTTCGTGTGGTTCTCATGCGAGACCTGGCTGACAGAAAAGCCACTATCTGGAACATTCTGGTCACTGTGTCTGAGGGAAGGCAAGCTCTGCAGGGCTCCCACCAGCAATACTCCAGTCTGGAAGTGACTGTTCCTTCTTGCATCTTTTTCATATGAACAGGTAAGATGGCCTTATCCTACCCACACAAGAGGGCCGGAAAGCGTGGTCCCAGTGGAGCAGAAAGCTGGAGAGAGTCAACACGCACTACTCATTGCTGGTGCTACCCAGAAAGTCTTTGCATTTTAGAAACAAAAAAAAGTCTCTTTTCAAGATTTTATGTTCTTCAGACTCTTGTCTTTTGCACATTCCTGTTCACTCGAGAACCATTTAAAATATTATAAGATGTATACGTGAAAGGAAATTTGGGAAATAGGAACACAGATTTTGAGATGTCCGTTTTCTACCACCCATTCAGAACATAACATCCTAACCTTCATTCTTTCATCCCTGTATTTAGTCTTGCAGAGAAGAACTGAGCGTCAGGGAGGCAACAGTGAGCCAGCACACAGCCTGACAGTGTGTCGGGTGACAACCCTGCAGGTCACCACTACACAGTGTGACAGGAGGATAAGGTGCCAGAAACCTCAGAATCACACCCAACCCAGCTGGGGTGTCCAGGGAGGCTTCCTGGAGGATGTTACATCTAGGCTACGATAGGAAGGAGGACATAATACACTTGGTGCATTTCCTTTCCATCTTCTCCGCCCAAACCTGGTTTGTTATTTTTACAATTGTGAGAACACTCTTTAGCCAAGTTTGCGTACTGCTGTTAGGTAAGGAAATTATGGTATGCCAACTCAATAGACTATGTAGCCATCAAAGTGACAATTATTGCCTCTTTCTTATTATTAAATAAATGGACTAGATCTAGAAGACAACATGAAAAATGGAGACACTTGAGACTTAAGTGTGGGATTGTGGGTAAAGTTTTATTGTTAAGAATTTTTAGCATGACTGTAGTGTTTGCATGTTACAGTTAGAATGTAAGGTGATACATGTGCACACACACACACACACACACACACTCACAGGACAGTCCTTTAAGTGTGGCCTCAGTGTCCCTGCCAGAGAAGAATTCTGAATCTATTTAGCTTAGACGTTTTTATACTTTTAATTTTGTGCCTTAATTTCTACATCTGTTAAATGAATGATTTTCTGTGAATCATCCATGGTGCAAAGATTAAGATTTGAAACCTGGTTTTACTTATCTTCTAAATGTTGATGACTACAAATTTATAAATCTAGCTTTAGATGCAGATATATGAACCCCCTACTCAACATCTCTGCTTAAATGTCTAATAGAAATTTTGAGCTCAGCAAGTCCAAAATGGGAGTCCAGCTTTCCACTCGCCTCCAAGCCTGTTCTACCTGCCGCCCTCCCCATCCCAGCGGGTGTCAACTCTACCCGTCAATCCACTCAGGTCAAAACTCTTGATATAATCCTCCTTGACTCTTCTCTCTCAAAACCCTCATCCAGTAGGTTAGGAAATCCTATTGGCTCTACCTTCAAAATAAACCCAAACCTCTGACCACCTTTCTCACTTGCCTTGCTGCCCCAGGTCACAACCACTGTCTCCTTGGACTAGATACTGAAATAACTTCCTAATGGATCTCACTGTTTATACCCTTGCTCCCCACAGACTATTCTCAGCACCACAACCAGAATGATCTCTGATAAAATCTGTTGCATGATGTCAAGTTTCTGCACAAAGCCTTCCGATGACCCCCATGAAAGCCGGCGTCCTTACAGTAATTCTAAATGACCCTGCAATGACCTTTCTGGCTTCTCTCCCTCCTCCCCTCCCTCATTCTGTCCCAGCCACAGTGGTCTCTCTGCTATCCTTTGAACAAACCAGCATAATTCTGCCTTAGGATATTGGCTTTAGCTTTTCCTCTTGCTGGAACCCTCTTTCTCCTAAATATGTGCTTGGCTCACTCCTAGGTTTTTGTCAAGTCTCTCCTCAAATCTCACCCCAGTGAGGCCTCTATTGACCCCCCTTTTTTTTTTTTTTTGTACACTTTCTTCTGCAGTCCTTCCTGCCCCAGCACCCCTGTAACATTTCACATATAGAATCTAACATACCACAGAATTCACTTGTACATTTCCTGTTTATTGTCTGCTGGCACATCAGCTTCTCTGGGATGGGGATCTCTGTTTCATTCATGAATTATCTCAAACATGTAGAGCACATAGTAGATGTCCAATAAGGGCTGTGAAGAAATGAATTAAAGGGAAGAGAGAATCTACACCTTTTCTACAAAAGATTTCTACAGGCAAATCTTCAAATTAAGATGCTAAAAAAAGATTTATTTTAAAAGTATCTTTCTAAGAGGGAAAGCCAGAAAGGCCAAGCAAACGACACAAAACTAGGTCTTTAGATTGTTAACTTTTTTTTTTTTTTTTTTTAATTTTTATTTATTTATTTATTTATGGCTGTGTTGGGTCTTCGTTTCTGTGTGAGGGCTTTCTCTAGTTGTGGCAAGTGGGGGCCACTCTTCATCGCGGTGCGCAGGCCTCTCATTATCGCGGCCTCTCTTGTTGCGGAGCACAGGCTCCAGACGCGCAGGCTCAGTAATTGTGGCTCACGGGCCTAATTGCTCCGTGGCATGTGGGATCTTCCCAGACCAGGGCTCGAACCCGTGTCCCCTGCATTGGCAGGCAGATTCTCAACCACTGCGCCACCAGGGAAGCCCATAGATTGTTAACTTTTTAACTGAGAGAAATCCACATTACAACAGTTTACTTCCAGTAAAACGACAGCATATGAACAAAATTCATAAATGCAGAATTTTGTGGTGCTGATACAAAAATACATATGTTAACTAAGATCAAGCTTTTACTTTTATTTCTCAGTATTTTATTGCCTTAGCCAGGATGTCAACTGACTACATAAATTTCAAACATTAAGAGGTACAAATCAATTCACTAAAATATCTGTCAACTCACTGAAATATCTGCATTTATCAAATTTGATGTATTGCAACCTACAGGGAAAAAATATTTGTGGCAGAAACTCAAAAATAATTGAATAACCATAATGTTAAAAAGCATGAATTTGAGTTATTACTTAAGCTTAAATGAAGAGAAAAAGAGTTAGGAAGACAAAGTTCCTCTTGCACTTTCACACTGCTGTTTATTATAAATTTTCTACATGTTGTAGAGACATTAAACTGTGTATTACTTATGAAAGAGTTTTAATCTAATTGGACACATTCAAGTTATATTAAAAATATGTTTCAGTCTATTCTAATTGCTTTAAAGAATAGTTGTAAATTTAGCACACAATAGTCATTAATTTTTTTAAAAATTCTTTTAAATTTTGACTCAAAAAAGATAATTCAACTACTTTGAATAAGTAGTTTCTCTCTTTAGCCAAGAGCCAACATCTTGTGTAAGGGTGAAACAACATAGACATCGCCATTAAAATTAAAAAAAAAAAAAAAGTCCCATCTCATATATTAGATAACATTTTCTGAATATTCTGGCCAATTCATAAGATAGAAAATATAGATATGAAAGACATAACTTTTAGAAGGAAAAGAGGAATTTTTATGAAAAATATGTTATGATTTATTAAAAACAAAGCAAAAATTACCCCATGAAACAACTGTAATTATATTGGATATCTCTTAAATGAGGAATGATTATTTTTAATCAATAAAATTATTTACTTAGAAAGCCAGTGAGAAATCTTAGTATCATCAAGAATTTCACTAAAGTTATGGGAAATATAAAAAATTAATCACTTTTAAATAACTATAAAAATGTTAAAAATATAAAAATCTAACATTATGTTCATATTTATGGCAATATATAACAGTATACCTAGAATAAATGTAAAAGAAAACATGCAGCTATTGTAGGAAGGAATCTACAAACCTTTTTTTTTTTTTTTGAGATTTTAAAAGATTTGCCTGCATGAAAGGCTGAACAACATGAAGATATCAATTCATCCCAAATTGATTTATAAGATTAATGTTATTTAAATTGAAATAGTTCCTGTCTTGAACTGGATTGATTGGACTATCTTGGATTTTTCCTACTCTAGTGGCTTAGAAATTATGTGTATTATTCTGTTCTTCTAGCATTTTTCCTTAAATTTGTAACAAAACAATGTAAACATGTTTGTCTCTCAACATGCAGACGTACTTTATCATCTCTCCCCCAAGAGTAGGTCACTTTAATCCCTCATCTACAATCGCCGACAATTCCCGTGTTCAGTTAAGATCATCTGAAATTTTAGTTCTATGTTATTTTTTCAGAAAGCTTTAAAATTAATTTGCCATTATATTCCCAGCCACTTTATTCAAATTTAGCTATAAATTTTACCACTGCCTTTATTCACCATAGATTCTTGTGAGATACAGCCAGAAATATTATTATTTTTATATGACTATTCACAGACTTCCCCATGGCTCCTGCCCACTCCAACCCCACGCACTCTTAAAAGTATTATTCCATCTTTCCAAATTCATTCCTGATGTGCATTGATATGAAGTTGACATCAGGATAATGGGTAGGCTGAAAAATAAAGGAGTGCTTGCTTGCTTGCTAATTTATATTGGAGAAGGCAGGGAGTTACTCTAGAAAGAAGGGGGAAAAGAAGTGGACTCAAATGGGGGCATGGACATGGTGTGGAAAAGATTTTGGAGAGCTTAGAGAAGAGAGAGATTTTGGATTGGGGGGTTAGCTAGCATATGTGGGAGATACTGAGAAAGAAAAAAAAAACAGGGACAGAGGATTTTAAGAAGTTTTGCAGTGCATTAATAAAAGAAACTTCAGAAAAGATTTTAGTTGCTTTTAATTATATCTCCCTATTTGTTTGCTTGCTTGTTTGTTTCATCATTGTATCTTTGAATGTGACTCCTCATTGAGATTGGACCATATGATGCCTCAGCTTGATATGGATTATATCTGTAGACCATTCTTTTCAGAAATTCAGACCAGAGAGGAAAACTGAACTCCTTTGAAAGGCACCTGAGAAGGTGTCAAAAGCTTCAACTGATGGAGCAGTTACTTATTATAACAAATCACCTTGAAACTTAGTGGCTTAAAGCAACGAACAGTTATTATTTTACATGAGTCTGTGAGTTGGGTGGGAATTTCTTCCAGCCGGGGTGGGCTTGGCTTGGCTTGGCTTAATTCACATAAGCAGAACAATTCCAGCCGCCTCTGTTTGAGTTATATTTGCTATTGTCACACTGGCCAAACCAAGTCACCTGGCCAAGCCCAGAGTTACTATGGGAAATAGAACCCACATTTTGAAGGGAATTGCTACAAATCACTTTGCAAAGGGTCCTGGATAGAGAGAGGGGGATGATTGAGGGCCATTTGTGTAATCTGCCATTTTTAGTGAGAGAATATGTTAGTGGGACAGTTTAGTTAATTCGAAGGCCTTCATGCTTAAACTAAAAAGCAACTGACTGAAGAGCTAGAACTACCAGCATTGGGTGTGGGTAGAAAAACTCAGGTGGCCCAGGAGATGAGGTTTGGGGAGGTACTGAACGGAGAAGGTGAGGGAGTTTTTTTCTCTATATCTTTGTCTTACCTCATTGTGACAATAAACACTGATCACCTTTATGATTTGTAAAATGGAATCTAATAAAGCGTATCTATTAGTTTCCTAGTGTTTCTGGAACAAATTACCACAAATTTAGCGAGATAAAGCAACACAAATTTATCCTCTTACGATCCTAGAGATCAGGAATCTAAATGATTAGGCAAGACTGTGGTCCCTCTGGAGGCTCCAGGGGAGAATCCATTTCCTTGCCTTTTCCAGCTTCTCGAATCTGTCCACATTCTCAGCTCGTGACCCCACATCACTCAACCCTCTGCTTCAGTTCCATCCTCTTCTCTGACTCCATCCTTCCCGCCTTGCTCTTGTCCGGACCCTTGTTGGTTACACTGGGGCCATCAGATAATTCAGGGTAATCTCCTCATCACAAGATCCTTAACTTAATCACATCGACAAAGTCCCTAAGGTAACATAGTTAGGTGTTGGGGGATTAGGATGTCGACATCTTTGGGGGGGCCGTAATTCAACCTGCCACAGTGTATTTATTAAATTAATTAATTAATTTTAAAGGTCCTCAGGGAATCTGACATCCAGCTAGGTGAAGGAACCCTTGTCCTAAGATACTTCTCTGATTATAGCCACAATTTTCTCTGCTCAAGTAATTTTTCCATTCAGAAATTGCTGGATGGTTGCAATTTTCCTAGTGAATCCACTAGGAGATGATGCCACAGAGACATAGCCATTGCCATTGTTTGTTTCTGGGGAGTTTATTTCTTACCTCTTCCTACACAACTGTAGGTATCTTCTCAGGGTGTCCATGGTTTTAAGACCTGTCTTCTCAGAAAATCTTCCCACAGCCTCTATGTTATCAGGCCTAAGTGTCCATCCACGTATTACCACAAGAACCTCTAGGAAGCTGTACACTTAGACAGAATAATGTTTAAGTTGGTATTGATGGGGTTTTTGTTCTCCATTAAGGGACTCGTTCTGCTGTTTCTTTAGAATAACTGGACTTAGTTGAGCTTAACCTCATGAGGCAGATCTTATAGAAACCAGACCGTGTCTGTGGCTAGCCCACCTCCAGACACAGGGGTATCTGGTAAAGAGAAATAAACCTCACATTTGGTACACTATGACTATCAAAGCACAACTGCAGTTCCCTTCTGACTGACCAGCAATGCATCAGGTAAGTTTTTCCACAAATAGTTGGTGGCACTCTTGCATGCTTACTGACTACATGGCAGTATCCAAACCCTGTGCGTGGAGGAGCCTGACGGTAATGTATTCTGGTAAAGTGGACTTGGGGAATTAAGTAGAACAAACATAGGGCTATGGATTCCAAAATTAAGTTGATTGCCTTGCAATTCCATCTTTCCGTTTGCTCATTATTGTCAGCAAGACTGAGACAGGTTCACAAGCCACTCTGAGAGTGCTGGCCTCCTAAGTGGCAGCCGCCGCCATCAATGTCCATCCATCTCCTGGGGAAAGTACAAAATTTAAGACTGAGAAGGTAGAGTTTTCCTGGTCTGCAATTCAAGACATTTTAATTGAAAAAATTAAATCTGTACAACTTAAGTATTCATATCTTAAGCTGTG
This sequence comes from Balaenoptera ricei, assembly GCF_028023285.1. Taxonomy (NCBI): domain Eukaryota; kingdom Metazoa; phylum Chordata; class Mammalia; order Artiodactyla; family Balaenopteridae; genus Balaenoptera; species Balaenoptera ricei. The sequence continues at coordinate 75,028,320 of NC_082647.1, forward strand.
ATGAGACTCACACTTCCACTGACTTTAAACATAACTTCACATTCATTCTCCCAGGAAAAGGGGTCTTTCTTGTGTGCTATGATTGTATTTCTTAGGTTTCCAATGTTGACAGTGTTAACGGGTTAATAATCAGGGAAAATACACCAGATCTGCTGGTACCTTGATCTTGGACTTCCCAGCCTCCAGAACTGTGAGAAATATTTGTTGTTGAAGCTACCCAGTCTATGGTATTTTGTTTCAGCAGCCCGAGCTGACTAAAACAACCCTCACAGTTCTTAGAGCATTTGCTTTAGATGGCCACTCTGCCTAGAATCATCTCTCTCTGATCTATGCATGGCTGGCTCTTTCTCAGTATTCAGAACTCTGTTTAAGTATCACCTCCTGAGATAGGCCTCTACTGATATCATCCAATCTAGAGGAACTGTCAAGACACACTCTAAGTTTCCCTAATTTAACAAACTACTTATTACGTATTTACTTTCTGACACTTTCCTTTTTTCAGATGTATACATTTATTTTTATTGTCTTTCATGCCCAATTATAATATAAATCCAAGAGAGCAAGGAGACAGTTTGTATATTTTGTTTACTACTATGTCTACAATGCCTAGAAAAATGCTCAGAGCATTTGAGCATTCTGGAAACATTTTTTAAATTAATGAAGAAAGCCAGAATATCAGGCCAGCATCAAAGGTAGCCAGCTACTGCATCCACTTTTCCACTTTAGAACATATTCTCTAAAGGCATAAGTTGAGGGTTTTTCAATAATCCATGGGATTTGAAGTGGAAAGTAATATCTTTTCTTCAATCTTGCATTCACTCTGGTAATAGGATTCTCAAGACTGTGTGATTCAGATATCCTCAAGCATTTGAGTTACTGCTTATCTTTGCCTACACAGCATCTAAAATTGCCTCCCCAAATGGCTTAATTGGTTCAAACAAATGTAGAGCAGAGTTCCCATACCAGGGTCCAAACCCTGCAGCCAACGACTGCCAGGTACAAACCTCGAGTTGGACCAGCTGGGTCTCTTGTACTTTGCAGCAAGGGAGAAGCTCACCATGGGGACCTGGGAGGCATGTCAGTAAAGCAGTGTTAGAAAGGATTTCTTATGGACTTGAGCTGGTGTTAAGTGATTTGGGGGAGAGCTCAAGGAAGCAGGGCTTTGCTCTGGGTTGGATGCTCTCAGGAAGTGGGGGTAATTTTATGATTGTACATCTTAATCATAACTAGATTAAGGGAAGACTAGAATGAGGCTAAGGCTGTCATTGTTTCAGAACAGCAGTCACTGCTATCAGCTGGGAGAGGGGACTTTTGGTATTTTGTGGTTTATGCAGTAACCTTATTTTCATCTGGGCTTAGATAAGATTATGAAGTTTGTTTTATTTTGTTCTTTTGGTGTCACTTTATCACAAAGAATGACTTATCAGATCTAGAGCTCTGGGAGATTCTGAGAACGCCAGGGCCTAACCATGAATGCCAGGTCAGCTGCTAGCCAAACGGAGACCCAGCTGTCAGTGTCAGGCCGGTTCCCCAAGTCAGGGGCTGCTTTTCTTCTTTTCACCAGCTGCCTCAGAAATAATTGCCCCCCACCTCCCCATGTCCAGCTCACACACGTGCTTATGTTTCGCTTTTGTCTGATCATAGATCAATCATGTAGCGAGGCAGCTTCCACCCCACAGATGCTGCACAAGCCATTGTTACTTACCCAGAAAGACCTAAGCCTCTCTCCTCCAAACGTGGCTTTAGGTGTGGCTGTTCCCTGAGGTTTCCTGGACCTCTCCCAACACAGGTATGGAGAAGGTTGGAGTTGCCTTGGGGCAGGAGGGTAAGGGCCTAGGCTCGAGTAGTGACAGTGTGGATGTGGAGAAACTGGACTCTAGGATGTTAGAGATTAGCACTCATAAGATCATCACCGAAACCAAGGATATGGACATGGCTAGCTTAGGAGACTGGGTACCAGTGATGTTATTAACCAGCATGGAGCTTCCAAGTTCACAGCAGGTTTGGGAGGAGCTGATAATTTCTACTGGGGACATACTCAGTTATAGAAATGGCCTGTAGGCAGTGGAGGGTAGGAAAGGGTTTAGCGCTGGGACTCAACAACAAGGAGGACATAGAAATGAGAAGTGGCTCTGGAACAGACTCAAATAAATAACGGGCATAAAAGAGAAGCAAAGTATGAGGAGTTTATCCAAAATGAAAATCAAAGTTAAGAAAGGGCTAATAAATATGAGCTTAAAAAAAAAAAATCAAAGGCATCTGAGAAGTCAAAGACTACGAAGACCCAATAAATCGTGGCCATATTTATTCATTCGTTTATTCAAGAAATATTCATTGAGCACTAGGTACCACGGGCTATTCAGACCCTGGAGGTAAAGTAGTGGGGGAAAAAAGAAAACAGGCAAAAATCCCTGCCCTCATAGAGCTTACATTCCAATGGGGAAAACAAATAGTAAATAAAATAAACAACTAAGTTAATTGAGATGAGAAGGTAATAAGTATTTTGAAGAAAACTAAAATAGAGAAGGAGAATGGTTGGAGCTAGAGGTATGGGAGGGACGTTTTCAGTTTAAGTAGGGTGTTCCTCAACTATTAAGTAGCCTTTGAAGAAAGATTTGAAGTGAGTGAGGGATTGAGTGATGCAATTATCTGGTCAGATCATTCTGGAAAGCAAGGACATTCTCACTGCTGATATTAGCTAGACCAACAAGAGAAGGTTAGCCTTGCCCGGTGCCTTACACATAGCAGGTACTCTATGTAGATATTCAAACAATATATGCACATGACAAAAGATTGATTTGGAAAAATATTTAAATATTTAGTAATATCTTCTTGGTAGAATGCGTATTTAAGGGTTGCAACTGAACAATTTAAAAGATCTTTAAGGGACTTCCCTGGTGGTCCAGTGGTTAAGACTCCGCGCTTCCACTGCAAAGATCTTTAAGAGATCTTTTATTTCCTTTCTTCTTTTTGAGAGTAGGTATCAGAGAGATACCTCATGTGTTAGGTATTTGAAGGACTAGAATGTGGGTGCTTAGTTCAATCAGCTTGGGTTTTTGGGGGGGGTGATATTTTGTTCTGTTTTGCTTCAGTCCATTGTTTCATCAAAAAGAACTCATAAACATTACAGTCTTATTCTGATTGACAAACACGCAGAGATTTCTTATGGCTAAGGTGTCTAATATAAAACAGGTCTGTATACACAGGTGCATACGCAGTTTATAACAAGACTGTGTTAAAAGTTAAATGTGTCTTGATTTTTGAGAACTGAAATATTTGCTTTTCTGCCAGCGCCATGGAGAGTTCATAAATGATGGAAGTACTTTGGCTTTCAGAGAGATGCTATTTCTTTGCAATGCTATCTCTTTGGGGAACAAATATGAAAAATAAAACGTGTCATTTTACATGATACAGAGTCTTTTTATTGTCACTTTCCTGGCTTTAAAAACGAATGGGACAAGTCATAAAAAGACATATTGTAGGTGCAGGTTCTGCCTTAAATTTAGATATTCTAATGGAGTGTACAATTCAGTGAGTCTTTTCTGTGTCACTTATTTTTCCCATTCCTTATCCATGGGCAGAGTGACCTGGTAATAAAGCACTGAACTGTGAATAGGATGATTTATTTTTGGCTGACAGCCTTTCTCAGCTTGTAGCTCTTGGAGATGATGATTTTCCTACCAACTTACTCCACAGGAGTGTTGTTAAAATACATCAGATTGAGCTCTGGGAATTTAATAGAAGTGACTGAGTACACAGATGGCTTTAAGGACCATTTGCCAAATTTTCAGAGTTTGCAATCATAATGATCAATTATTTATTTATATATATATTAATATATGTACATAATTGATCTATAATATTGCAGACTTAGAAACTGATACTTAAAAAAAAGTTTATGGAACCACACTGGGACTGCTCCATACCAGTTAGGATGGCTATAAAAAAGACAAACAGTAACAAGTCTTGGTGAGGATGTGGAGGAATTGGAGCCCTTGTACATTGCAGCTGAGAATGTAAAATGGTACACTGTAAAAAAACAGTCTGACAGTTCCTCAAAAAGTTAAACATAGTGTTACTATATGACCCAGCAATTCCTTGCCTATGTATAACCCCCAAAGATTTGAGAACATGTATCCATGCAAAACTCATATACAAACGTTCATAACATTATTCGTTATTCAGCATTGTTCATAATAGCTCCAAAGTAGAAACCACTCAGATGTCTAACTTATGAATGGATAAATGAAATGTGGTATATACATACAATTGAATAATATTCAACCACAAAAAGGAATGAAGTGCCGATACATGCTCTACCGTGGATGAACCTTAAACGCATGCTGAGTGAGAGAAGACAGACACAAAAGGCCAGATATTATATGACTCCATTTATATGAAATGTCCGGAATAAGGAAATCCTTAAAGATGAAAAATATATGTTAATATTTGCCTAGGACTGGGGAGTTTGTGGGTAAATGGGAAGTGACTGCCAATGGGTATGGCATGTTCCTTTTAAGGGTGATAAAAATGTACTGAATTTACATAGTGGTGACGGTTGCACAATTTTGTGAATATACTAAAAAAAAGCATTGGATTGTACAATTCAAAGGATGAATTTTATGGTATGTGATAAAAATGTTTTAAATCAAGGACTTGATGTTTGATTGAATATCAGATGATATAAAGGGATAATTGTCAATTTTTGGTATGATAACAATACTGTGGTAATGTTTTTAAAACAGGTCTTATGAAGATACCTTACTTATGAGTAAATTTTTTAAAAATTAATTGCAAGCCCCTATTGTTAAGGTAGTACCCTGTTGCTGGACTTCCATCACATGGACGTGGTGGTCACGGACTCCAAATCCCAGCTTAGTATGCTGTGATCTTGAGAAAATGACTTAGCTGCTGCAAGACTTAGTTTTCTCTTCTATAAAGCGGAGATTGTTATTGGGATTGAAAACTCCCAGGGCAGTTGTGAAAGCCAGTGGTCAATTGAGAGATGGTAGTTTTTGTTGTTGGCAGGGCAAGGGGTTGGACGAGGTGGTGGTTAACTTTATTACACTGATTCTAACACATTTTTTCCCATTTGAGCAACTCTGAAATTAGGATGCATCTACTAATCAATGGCATATCATAGCTTAATTGGCAATATTTTTCTTTCTTAGTGCTACATAAAATAAAGAAGCATTTTACATTCAAATAGCTACTTAGACTCTATGAAATAACAGTATTGCTAGTATTATAACCACTGCCCTTACTGTTGCAACATAGGTGGTTTTGTTTTCTCTCCTTTTAGCCAAATGCTCCTCCTGACACTTTTGGTCCTCAAAGAATATCAATGTATTTCTTCTGTCTTCTCCCCTTTCCCCATTTCTTGTATCTTGTTGTCCCTATTTATTATTCCTTGAGCCAGCAATTATATTCAGTGTGACTATAGGCAATCAGTTTACACTTCTTCAAAAAAGGTAAATATGTGAGGTGATAGATGTGTTAATTAATCTTGATGGGGGGAATCCTTTCACAATGTACACATATAGAAATCATCCCGTTTTGCACTTTCAATATCTTATTTTATTTGTCAATTATACCTCAACAAAGCTAGGGAAAAACTTGCTTAAAAACCATAATAAATAAATAAATATCAACTAAATGCAAAAGAAAAAAAAGATGATCTTTTAGAAAAGAGGCCATAGCTTGGAAAAAAATTGTTCCCAAAAGTGACATTTACACAGGAAATTTCAAATATGTAATCTAGTCTTTATTTTCAAAGGGAAAAAAGAAAAGACAATATATATAAATCAAATATAACCTCTTCCACTTAAAAATAAAACCCAAAACCAGCATGTTCCATATTGGTTTCCTTAGTATCTGTAAAATGAGAATAGGAATAGCTCTACCAATCTTATGTCATAGGCCCTGAGAATATAGCAGTTAACTGTAGAGACTTCAGATTTACCCATGGGGAGCTTACATTCTAGAAGAGTGTGGAGAGAGGAGCCATAAACTAATAAACATTTGCTACATCAAGTAGTTATATGTGCTATAAAAGTAATAAAGTTGAATAAAGGGGTTAGTGTGTAGTGTGTTACCTATCTATCTATCTATCTATCTATTTATTTATTTATTTATTTATGGCTGTGTTGGGTCTTCGTTTCTGTGCGAGGGCTTTCTCCAGCTGCGGCAAGCGGGGGCCACTCTTCATCGCGGTGCGCGGGCCTCTCACCATCGCGGCCTCTCTTGTTGCGGAGCACAGGCTCCAGACGCGCAGGCTCAGTAGTTGTGGCTCACGGGCCCAGTTGCTCTGCAGCATGTGGGATCTTCCCAGACCAGGGCTCGAACCCGTGTCCCCTGCATTGGCAGGCAGATTCTCAACCACTGCGCCACCAGGGAAGCCCCCTGTTACTTTTTTTATATAGGGTGTTCAGGGAAGCCTTCTCTGATAGGTAATATTTCAGTGAAAGTAGGAAGACAAATAATCATTATGAAAATATGATGGTCCCCCTTTCTTCAAGGGGTGTATGTTCTAAGACCCCCTGTGGATGCCTGAAACCTCGGATAGTACCAAATCTTACATGTACATGTTTTTTCCTATACATACATACCTATGGTAAAGTTGAATTTAAATTAGGCACAGTGAGAGATTAACAACAATAATAATAAAATAGAACACTTATAACAATATGCTATATAAAAATTACACGAATGTGGTCTCTCTCTCGCAGGATCTTTTTGTACAAATTTAATGCCTTTTCCATCTTAACTAAACACTTATCGTACACTGTGGCCATAACTTTTGCAGCCTGAGGTGCGAAAGCAAAACTAGCATGAATTTCTTTTTCCATCTTCACAATTTCATGGGTAGAAGATTAATTCTTACTGTATCTCTTAGCAACCTCAGCATACAATTTTTTCCTCTCCTCAAGTCAAGAACTTTCACCTTTTCACTTGAAAGAAGCACTTTGTGGCTTCTCTTTGATACATCGGAATCTCTAGCATCACTACTCTGGCACTTTGGGGTCACTATTACCTAAGGTAAGGGTGACTTGCCCACAAGCACTCCTGTGCCTCCACAGTGGATCTGATGACCAAGAACACTACCAAGTGAACCACGGGCAGGACATGCCGGACAAAGGGATGATTCACGTCCTGGGGGGGATGGCATATGATTTTATAATGCTACTTAGAAGAGCACGCAATTGAAAACTTATGAATTGTTGATTTCCGGAATTTTCCATTTAATGTTTTCAGAGCTCGGTTGACTGTGGCACTGAAACCATGGAAAGCGAAACCACGGTTAAGGGGGGACTGCTGTACTCCGTCAGCTGTAAAGGTAAGGAAGTGTTTTCTCTCATCGTTCTATAGAATTGTTGTGTTCTGAGTGAGGCCCTAAAAAAAAGGCTTAGGGGCTTCCCTGCTGGCGCAGTGGTTGAGAGTCTGCCTGCTAATGCAGGGGACACGGGTTCGAGCTCTGGTCTGGGAAGATCCCACATGCCACGGAGCGGCTGGGCCCGTGAGCCACAACTACTGAGCCTGCGCGTCTGGAGCCTGTGCCCCGCGACGGGAGGGGCCGCGATGGTGAAAGGCCCGCGCACCGCGATGAAGAGCGGTCCCTGCACCGCGATGAAGAGTGGCCCCCACTTGCCTCAACTAGAGAAAGCCCTCGCATGAACCGAAGACCCAACACAGCCAAAAAAAATAAAATAAAAAAAAAAAAAAAAAAAAAAAAAAAAAAAAGGCTTAGGCCGAGCTCTCTGTCATGAAGTTCGTGGGCTTGTCTGAGAAGCAAGAAGAAACAAGAATTGCCAGACAGTACGACAACAACTAATACAGAAAAATCTATCTAACACTTGTGTGGAAACATATAGGAAGCAGGACTGACAGAAGACTTCGCAGGTGAAATACCACTTGAGTTGAATCTTTAAACAGAATTTTTTTTAATTAAAAATTTGTTTTTAGAGAAAATTCACAGAACACAGAAAAGCATACAGGAAAGAAAATATCCCTCACATATTGGTAGTTTTGTTTTGTCCTTTGACACGTGAAAATGAAAAATAAAAGTCTCTTCCTCCTTACCGCTGGGGTTTGGCTAACTTTTTCTGTCAAGACCAGATAGTAAATATTTTAGGCTTTGTGGGCCAGACAGACCCTGTCACAGTCACTCAACAATGCCAATGCAGCACAAAAGCAGCCACAGACAATACACAAATGAATAAGAGCGTGGCTGTGGCCCAGTTCATTTTTATTTACAAAAACAGACAGCCAGCTGGATTTGGCTGTAGTCTGTCAACTCCTGCCTTACCCCAAACCCCAGAGATTTGTAATAAAAAATGTGGTACATGTCCAATTTTTTTTTCTATTTTCTACTTTAAAACTTAAAGGATGCTTAAGAATTTTTCAGAATAATGGGTCAAGGGAGGAACAGTACACTCAAGACAGATCGAAAGTCACGTGCAAAGTTACAGTCATAAAAAGAATGAAAACTAAAAAAGAAAAGCAAAAGGGAATTCCCGGGCAGTCCAGTGGTTAGGACTCCGTGTTTCCACTCTAGGGGGCACAGGTTTGATCCCTGGTTGGGGAACTAAGATCCCACAAGCTGCACGCTGTGGCCAAAAAAGAAAAAAGAAAAAAAAAAAAGGGAAAAAAACCCCCGAAAAAACGAACTAACCAAACAATTCACAGACTATTCGGAGAACAGAACTAATCATAGTTGATATTGTTAGACCTGGTGTTTCACAAGCTAAATCACACAGCTCCTGTGTAATAATAAAATTAATGACAATTTACTGGAGGGGGAAAAGGATGAAAAGAAATGACTAGAGATGTCTCAATTTTAACTTTCACCCTCACTGTGCTTTTTGAGTCTAAGTTACCTGTGGCAGGAAGAAGTGTTCATACTTCCAGTTATTTCTCAGCGTTCAGATGTGAATAAAATGATCGTAAAGACTTTAACATCCTCATTTTCCCTGGGCTCCAAGGACATTTCTAAAGATCTTCTCTGATTCTGCCATAGGCTTTATTTTTTTAACATCTTTATTGGAGTATAATTGCTTTACAATGGTGTGTTAGTTTCTGCTTTATAACAAAGTGAATCAGCTCTACATATACATATATGCCCATATAGACTTTTAACTCCATCGTATTTACTCCTGAATCTTAACATCCATTAGCTTCTCTGACACATGGGGGTTTTTTGTTTGTTTGTTTTACACTTGAGATGATCTGGAACCTTCTGAGCGACTTCTGTTGCCCTGCATATCTGCTAAGACTTTCTTTCCAACCACCCCTAAGTTTCTCTTCTGCTACCAGTATGGCAGATTACATAAACAAAGCCAAGTAATGATATACAACCCTTAAGAAGAAAATTTCTCAGTAGGAAAATGAAACCAAAAAGCTGAGTGTTCACAGGACCTTTTAGAACTGCTCTTATGTCTATGGGCAAAGGTGTGTCTTATCTCTTGATAAGAATTTATCTTAAGAATTTATCTTTATGTGATCTTAGCAATTCAGGCATCAGAAACATAGGTTTGAGTTCTTACTTTGTAGTTGAACAAATCACTACAGTTCTCTGTACCGCATCTGTAAAATGGATATTTAACTACTTCATGGGGTTGTGGTATCAAAAAACAACTTGGGTGAAAGCTTGGACTGATATCCAGCAGGTCATAGGTGCTTAATCACTATTAAGCTCTTTCATCTCCCTTAATTAATATGTAGTCTATTTGCATGTTGAAATATGGCTTCACATACCAAAACATGGAATACCAGTTTTTATCCACAAGAATAGAATTATTTGATGTGAAAGTAACTTAAATAGTTTGCGTTTTTAAAAGTTAAAATAGCATTTAAATCATCTTGAGAAAGAAAGAAGAAAGGGGTAGGGGAATGAAGGAGAAATTAAAATAACATTTCTACCCTAGCTTCTTTTGATTTTCATCTTAAGCCTTAGCATGCCCATAATTTTTAGTAATAGATTATTTATTCCTCACCCAAATTTGTCCTTGTTCTTGTTTGTCTCTCTTTCATTCTGCCTTTAACTCATGTTACTTGTATTTTATGTTCATCTGTAAGCTCCTGAAAGTCCTTTCTGGAACACAGTGGGGTATAAATAAAATAAAATATATGTTAGAGACGGCAACTTCAGAAGGAGAGCCCATGGAAAGCAATAATTCTTAACAAAGCCTAAAACAGTCTAGTCCCAGCCCTTAATCTCGGGCCTACTAGGCAACAAAACCAAGAGTTTGACTTTTCTTGAACCTGTTTTACTAATTTAAAAAGTTAAAATAGCTGACATTTATCAAGTTCTTAGTATGTGCTGAATATTAGTCTAAGAACTTTTACCTGTGTTTATATGTTTAATTTTCCCCATAGTTCTAAGAGGCAGGTACTATTTATTATCCACAGTGTAAAACTGAGGAAATTGGTGGCAAAGAAATTGAGTTTTTTAAGGTCACATACCTGCTAAATGGCAGTGACTTATAGAGGATTTTATAAAGGACTTAGAAATCCTTTTACAATTCCTTTCTTTATTTGGTTTTAGTCTCATAGAGATTTATAAACTGTATAAAAGACCATTCTCTTATAAATCAATTTACTGCCCTTAAAGTTGTTATTTCTTGGTCCTTTCTTCAATATATGTTCAAAAATTTCAGTACAAATATTTCATGGCTAGGAAAGAGAAAGAGGAGTGAAAATAGCCTACCCTTTTAAACGGTCAAATCAATTTAACAAAGTATCCACAGAGACATCACTATATCAGACATGTGCCAGGTCCTGAGGCTGCACAGCATTGGGTTATTTGGCTTCATGGTGTCTGGTCCAGTGGGGAATCCCCATGTGAAACATGAAGTGATAATATTGTATGAGAGAGAAGATGATGGTAACACGTGGTGCTCTGAGAGCATAGCTGTGGGTACGGTTCCCAGATGGGTCACTTAGGGAAGGCTTCCCCCAGAAAAATTTCTCAGTTGAGGTCTTTTGAGAGATGAGATGAAAGGAGAAGTGGTGGTGTTCAGGGTGTGGTGTATCAGTCAGCTCGAGCTGCTGACTGAGAGGCTCAAGCAACAGAAATTGGCCTCTCACAGTTCTGGAGGCAGGGAAGCCCAAGATCAAGGTGCCAACCAATTTAGTTTCAAGTGAGGGCTTTCTCCCTGGTTTGTAGATGGCTGCCTTCTTACTGTGTCCCCACGTCGGGTGTGGGAGTGCAGGCAAAGAGAGAGAGAAGGAGAAAGGGGGGCGGGAAGCACTCTGCTGTCTCCTCTTATAAGGACCCCACTGCTATCAGATAAGAGTCCCACTCTGATGACTTCATTTAACCTTAATTACCTCCTAAAAGCCCTGTCTCCACATACAGTCACATTGGAGGTTGAGGCTTCCATATGACTTTGGGGCAGGGCAGGGCAGGGCCAGGCGAGGAGGCAGACACAAACATTCAGTCCATAACATACAAGTAGGGAGAGAAAGGAAGGTAGGGTTTGAGTATGGACAGTGTTTCAGGAAGGCAGATGTAGAACTGAGATCTGGTTGCTTTCAAGGATCTGAATATAATTTAATAATCCGGGTGTCTGAATACTAGAGATGGGGATGGTACCAAGGTAAGCTGGTGCCCTTTATTCAACGAGCAATAGCAATGAGAAACCACTGAAAGACTTTCACCCCAGAAGAAATATGATGGGACTGAATTCCTGAGAGACCCTTGCTGCAGGAACAAGAATAGATTGAAGAGGGGCAAGGTAGAAGGCAGACGATAGAGGAGCTTGTAGTTTTAGGGTAGTGACAGTGAGTGCAGAAAGATGTGAACAGGCTAAAGAGAGATGTTTAGGGAGTCAAAATGGCAGGATTTAGAGGTAAACTAAACACTGTGGAAGAGGGAGGGAGAGGTGCCAAAGCTGGCACCCAAGTTGTTGGCTTGGGCTTCCCCAGCACTGTGCCCTGGAGGACACAGAAGCTGCAAGCAGAGGCCAAGAGAGAATTGTCACCGTGTCCTAGGCAGGGCAGTGAGAAAACTCTCCCCTAGTTGCTAACTGCCCCAAGTAGAGCTGGGGTCTCTGACCGCCAGAGCTTTCTGTCATTGAGCCTGCCTTTTATAGCCACCTCTAAGCCTTAAAGTTTAAAGGTCAGTAACACCTCATTGGTGTTTGTTTATCAGCTTTTACCAATTTCCACATAGGCTTGTGTTCTGAGTTTTTCCTTTTATCTTTGGTTTATTTTCTCAAGGTACATGGGGACTCCAGAGCTATGAGAAACAGACCTCTGTGACAGTGTCGGCGTATATTGATTGGCTGAGCAATCTTGAAGCCAAGAGATCTTAGGTTTCTTTTCTGAAATATATCTAGATGAAGAAAAAGCAGTTAAACATTGTACTAACACTAATAATGGTTAATGTTTTGAGCATTATCAGATGCCAAGTACTGGGCTAAGACATATGAATATATAGAACATTGAATCCTGACAACCACCCTCCGAGGTTGGTGCTAGTATTATTTTTCCTTATAGGTAAAGACACTGAGGTTTTGGGTTTAAATGCCTTGCTGGTAAATCACCTAGCCCAGAGGTCAAACAGATAGATTGGCTCGTGATACTCCTTTCCTGAGTTGTGTACTATTTTGCCTTTTCAGTTTTCTCCATGATGGTTTAACAATAGAGATGCAATTTTAAACATTTTGCCTATTAAATTGTTAGCATTTGCACTGTGATTTAAAATAACTTTCTTATTATTATAATAAGGAGGCTTATTGCAAGGTACAACTTGGTAAATATAAAGAAAATAAAAATAATCCATAATCCTACCACCTGGTGATAACCATTATTATAATTTTGATGTATTTCATGCCAGTATTTTTCAGTACATATTTTTAATAGTTGAGATCAGTGCTTATACATTTTAATCCTGCTTTTTCCATTTAAATTATAAATATAATGCTGTCTCCATGCTATTAGACATGATTTACAAATATTATTTTCAGTGGCTGCAAAATATTTCATCATATGGGCGTATTGTAATTGATGTAACCATTCAAGCATTTTTGAACATTTAGTTTCTTCCCATTTTTCACTACTATAAATAATACATTTGGTATTTCAAGTTATTTCCTTTAAAAATATCACCAAAAATGTAATTATTGCTTTAAAAAGTGTGAGCATGTTATCAAGGCTCTTAATACTTTCAAAAAACAATGAAACAATAGCAGGAAATGAGGACCTAGCGTCATCACATTCTTACCAGCACTGTTAATTATCACTTTTACATCTTTATTAATAATTTAAATCTTTTTAATAATTTTAATTTCTATTTATTTGGCTACAAACAACATTTAACATTGTTATACACCTTGGGGTTGTTTATATCTTTAAAGTTTTTTCCTTTTCTTGTCCCTTATCCGTTCACCTATTAATTAGTTTAACACACATTTCTTGAGCAATTATTACATACCAGGCCCTATGTGAAACTATAAAGTATAGCAGTAAACAAGATGGGAATGTCTTTGCTAACAGTCTAAGGAAAGGGCATGAAGTAAATGGGTTAAAAAATTAGAAAAACATCTGATGGTAAAGGGCTGTGCCTTCTACTTATTTAAAAGGGGTAATATGATGAAGCAAAAGAGCCAAGTTCTTAAGGTTTTTGGTATCAGGAACACTTTACAGTCTTTAAAAAATTATTGAGGACCCCAAAGTGGGTTATATCTATCAACAGTTACTGTATTAGAAATAAAAACTAAAAAAATTATAAAACACAAGAACTCTTAAGGACGCATTCCATTAGTAGCTATCAGAGAGATGTAATCACCCATCATGTAGCTTCTGGAAAACTCCACTGTACACTCATAAGGGAATGAGAATGAAAAGACAAAGAATGACTTAGTATTATTATGAAAACCGTTTTGACCTCATAGGCCCCTTGCAAGATCTGGAGGACCCTTGTAATCCCCTGACCATACTTCGAGAACCACTCTGATGGAAAATAACTTGATGCTTTGAATTGGGTGGTTATAGGAGGTCTCTCTGAGGATATGAGATTTAACTGAAGATCCAAGAGATGAGAAAGAACAATAGTGTGAATGTCAAAGGAAGAGCATTCAGTTTGTGAAAATTCATCAACACATGTATATATATGTATATACCATCATCCCTCAATAATGAATGATTTTTTTTAATTATGTGAAAAGTAAAGAAATCAAACCCAGTTAAAATTTCAGTTTTGTTTTTCTAATGCTGCAACTGAAAATTTCAAAGTTGGTATTCCCATAAGCAGAATCTCCATTTTGGCAAGAAGAGACAAATGGAAATTAGTTAAAAATGGTAATACAAAAAAATTTAGGTTCTGAGTCCAGTTGATTTTGAAATAAAGAGGAAAAAAATATCATAGATTGTAACCAGTGGAACTTGTTACCACAGGGTATCTTAAATTTCATCTCTTTTTCCTCTCCTGTTTGCTTCCCCTCACTTCCCTCAGAAAGTCCTAATTTTAGCTGTCAGCCAAAAAAAAAAAAAAAAAAATGCTACACAGCTTTAGCAAATCAAATACTTTTTATTGGAGACAGTCTCTGGGGAGAATGGAGCTAAGTAAAAGATTAGATGAAATTTAATTTTTAATCCAGAAATGTATCCTTAACAGGAGTCCTTTAAATAGCAGACATCATTTTTTTTATTATGAATGTGGGTGTCACCTCCAGGAAGAGCTTTGTAATTCCTTTAGGAAGATAAAGCCTCCTTCTTCACACCTGACCCACAGGGCATTTGCTGAGTTAAAAGAGTTGAGAAAGATACAAGTTTTTATATCCTGTAGGGCCAGAGGGGCTGCAGAGAGGAAAGAAGAGCACAAATTATCTGGCTTTTCTTTCTTTTTAATTTTGATTAAAACAGTTTAATATGTAGATGGAAGTAGAGAATTTCTTTCCAGACATATTGGTGTACCTTCACTGAGTGGTTCAGAGCCTCTAAAACAAGAAGAAAAGATGACCAATTCTAAGGTTGAAAAGGCCAGTATTATAAAACAGGTTTATGGCTTGTTTATTTAGGTAAGAATTAGAAATGCATCTAAAACAGAATAAAGTTTATCACATTCTTTAGTTGCAGTAGGGAGAATAAATACCTTCATGATTAGAATCAATAATATGGTTCTGAACCAAACTGAACATTCTCTACATGAAGATATACTTGCAGTTAAAAGAATGTACCATTGTCTTGCTCTGCTTATACAATGACAATTCACAGTAATGTAGGGATAAGTGAAGAGTCAAGTGCTGTATCAAGGTACAACATGATTCTCCACATCTCTTTTCAAATGCCTTTCTAAACATTCTGGCTTGTGTGGCAGGCTAGAAGCAGCAGACCTACCAGGGCTCAGTCTTGCCCTCTGTCCCTTGGGTCTCTGTGAACCTTAGAGAGTGTGCTTTTGCTCATAGCATATCAAAGGGAAGGATCAAGCCCTTGGTATCACTGTGAAATGTAATTTGCAGACGGCTTGGTGTATTAGTATGCGACAGTGTGAAGTTCAACAATTTGAGCCTTCTATGAGGAACGTTCTCAATGAGATTCCAAGCCCTCACTCACACACAGATGTTTTCAGCTGTTAGAGATTTATTTTGCTTATCCTCTCCACTTGTCAATCATTTGGGAATGGACTCTCAGTCATTAGGATTCTAATACAAATAGCATGGCTAAAATTAGAGCTCCTGAATGTGTGCCTTTCTATGACTCTAGAGAATAAAATGAATCTGGGAGCATTAGGAGGGAGGATAGAGACCTCCTTACTGATTAGATAGTCTCCATCTAATCATTTATGGTCTCTGCTTCTAGAAACTAGAATAGTTTGGTCACTTATTTATTCTTCCTCTAATTCTGCCACTTGGCTGGAAATCCAAGTCACTCTTAATTTGTCTTATTTTAGAAACATATAATCTGGCTAATTTGTTCTTTAAGAATTAAATCCCAAGTCAAACATCTCCCTTTAAGCCTAGGTCCACGTTATGTTCAAATATCAAGATGAGTTGGGGGTGAGGAAGGAAATCTATGAGATACCTGGATGATTTATCTCAGAGGGCACAATATCTAAGCAGGTGGAAACACTGCATGAATCAGAAGCACTAATCTGTGTGCTAATGGACCATTTATTTGCATTCCATTTTCCTTGGGAAAAAAAGTCCTGTGTCAATCTTTCTAAATGTGAGTGTAATATGCATATCTGTTGATATTTAAAGAAAAGAGCTGCATATGTACAGGTACTCATAACCCTAAGCCGCATAGTTGGTTTCTGTTTCAAAATAGAAAGCTATCAGCTAAAAGACTCACATGAGGTATTTCCAAACACCCATTTGATAAAGTGATTAACACCCTACAGATATGTATTCAAGGCTTTTAATAAACTCATGGATTTTGCTAAACATTAAATGACAAGAGGAATACCAAAGTTCAAACTGTATAAAATTCAGAGTTGCGTTATTTCAAGGGAATAAGTGGGCAAGCCTGCCCCTATAGCCGGTCCAGAGTTGTAGGGGTCCAACTGCGTGAATCAACGCTGTTCTGGTCTCAGCTATAATTTTGTGCCATTAACCTGGTGGCAATTGTCTAATCTGGCTTAAATATCAATGAGAACATTCTGGCTTCTGTGGCTGCCTGGGCTTTCCAGGATTCAAGCATCATTCCAAGAATCTCCCCGTTGGCTGGTGCCCGATTCATTTGTATGATTAGGGAGACTAGGCAGAAAAAAAAATATTGGAGTACAAGGGTCTCCTTTTTCCTGCCATTTCCCAAGATTGAGTTGCCTGCTTTATCCAAGAATGCAAGCTGGGCAGAGAATGAAATTCAGTCACCAATTGCATAATATCCTAAATTGCATGGTCACAGAATTTTACTCTATTATTATTACGGATATTGTTTTACCAGCTTTTAAAGTCTTTGGGCATCAAACTTGTACTCAAAAGTATATTCGCACCTTCATGTTGATTTTTTTGTAGGCCAAGAACCACTAAATACCCAGTTTTAGAAAAATAGCTAAAGTGTTTGTTTGCATGGGTTACTTCAACCCTATAAGGTAGGTAGACTAGTTATTCCTATTTTAAAGGTTAGAAAACTGAGGCACAGAGAGGTAACTAAATTGATAAGATCATTGTATTAGTTTCCTAGGGCTGCTGTACCAAAGTACCACAAGCTTAGTGGCTTAAGACAACAGAAATGTATTGTCTCACAGTTCTGGAGGCTGAAAGTCGGAAATCAAGGTGTCAGGAGGGCCATGCTTCATCCTTCATCCACCTGTAAGAGAATTCTTCCTTGTCGCTTCCTAGCTCCCAGGGTTCCTTGGTTTGTAGATGCATCACTCCAATCCTTCTTTCAACCCAACATTATCACATAGCCTTCTCCCTGTGTGTCTCTGTGTCTTCACATGGCTGTCTTCTTATAGGAACAATAGTCATATTGGATTAGGAGCCCAGCCTACTCCACTGTGACCTCATCTTAACTAACTATATCTGCAATGACCATATTTCCAAATTAGGTCATATTTTGTGGAACTGAGGGTTAGGACTTCAACATATCTTTGGGCGGGGGGGATGCAGTTCAATCCATACCAGTCACATAACTAGAAAGTAGTATAGCAAGGATTAGAATGCCTCCACTCAACAATAATGCTGCCTAAAATTTTGGGATATGGTGGGGGTTAGGTATGGCAGGATGTTAAATCATAGCACATGCAATATCTAAAAGATTTTGGATGGTGCTTTTCTCAATTGAAAGACAGCTTTTGAACACCCTTCCCCTGCCTTAACCTCCGCTGGAAGTGAACACTTTATTGTTGGTTCAGTACTTTAGGTCAGTTTTGTAACATTCTAGTGTATTCCTTTTTATACCTTTGAGAATAGGAAGGGACAATAACATGAAAATTACATAAGAGAAATGAAAAAGCCATACAAATTAGCACATATAATGATAATAATGATCCTCCAAACATTTACTAATGCATAATTCTGTTTTCTTACTTTAATGACAAAAACTAATCTTTATCTAGCATTTACTGTAGGCAAGTATTTTACTAAATTCTCTAAAAGCCTTGGACCATTTGGTCATCAAAATAATCTCATGAGGCAGGGAATATTATTGCCATCATTCTGCAGATATAGACTCTGAGAGTTAGAGAAACCAGTTGACTTGCCCGAGATCATAAAACTGATTTCTAGGCAACCTCCAGAGCCCACACTCTTAAACATCCTGATCCTTGCCTCTCTATTCTCAAGGTTAAAAAACATTGGTGACAGTGTTAATCAGCATACCCTAAACAGTTTTAAAAAAGAAAAAAGACCCTGTAATCCAATAACCCGGCATTTCATTGGGGCTGAAGTGAAATCTCATTTCATCAAGATTTTAAAGATATTCCTCTGACTCACCGTAGCAAAGTTACTCCCAATAGAGAAGAAATTCTATATGCTGTCTTGTCTAAGCTCTGTCCAATCACAAAAGAGTGATGTATCCTAGGTGTTTGAAGGTTTTCTTTTATACAGACCCTTAAAGGTCTAATAAAATAATAAGAACTTATTATGAACCATATGCAGTCATACTACAGGCATGTGTGATATGGAAGGATAGTGAGGTTAGATTTAACTCCCTCCCCAGAACATTGATATAGCTCTTAGTCATGGGTAGGTAATTCAGGTAACATTTATCCTGGTCTTAGTCTTCTCCCTTTTCTTGTTGAGCTGTCTTTCTCTGTATCATAATGTGGCCTTCTCCCAATACTCTAATTGATGATTTTCTTCTGAATCATTACTAAAATACTAACTGCAACAAATCTTCATACTCTCTGCAGCTTGTCCACTAAATTCCACTAATGAAATGTATGGACATTCTGCCTTTAATTATAAGCTCATCTCTAACTAGTGATCTTTCTTACCTATTTACATCATTGCTGCTATTGCAACTGCATTGATATTATACATTCTCCTTTTGCCCTCTGTGCATTAAAGTGTGCTCCAAAGATGCTCTTCTTTTTGGTCACTACCATTGAAAGAAAAACTCTAATTTGGCCACATACCCACCTTGGCCAAATCCTACTTTTCTAAATGTCTTAGTCTGCAAATTCACACCAGTTTATATGTAATGAAATATAAAAATTGTATATAAAAATTTGTATAAAATTATTTCCATTGGTTCTTTGGTCAATGTTTGATTAACTCAAATTGAACAGTCCAAAAACCCATTATATAGTAGCCCCATTTATAAACTTAATTAATTTAGTTAGATATTTTAAACTCTATTGAACACTTTAAGTACAGTAAATATTTGACAAGACAAACTTAAAACTTAAGCAAATCTTCCTCTTCTAAATATAGGATAAATTTACAAATAAAAATTTCAGGTTGTCTTGAACATTCTGATACTATTTATATGCTTAATAAAATTCTCTTATACCTTTTTGTTTCAAGTGGATAAGACTTTTAGAATGTCTTCAAATTAGAACTACCCAGATTCTTTTTACTTTAATACGAAGATGTCAGGCTATATTCCGTTATCTTTATACTTGTTTATTTATCTTCCCTGTATGGAAGTTCATTTAATTAAGGAAACAGATTTGCCATAGAACTTGGAGAAGGTTAGTAATGGTTACTCATCAGTGAGAGATTTAAGACTGAAACATGGGATCAAGGATTAAGTTTAGGATGCTTTTATCTGAGTCACATGAATGCAGTGAACTGTTTTAAAAGGTCATTGTGCCAACAGGAGACTCCAAGTCTATACCATACAGCTGGAATTGAGTTTAATATTCTCTGACTCTTGAATTTTTATACCATTCATAATTCATTCCTCCCTCCCTCCTTCCTTCCCTCCCTCCCTTCCTTCCTTCATAATCTCTTTTAATTTTAGCACCTGATATCTGTTAACAGAATTCTATACTTCCATTCAGTTTGCTGATAATTTCCTACCGTGCTTATTTGGATTATGCAAATTTCTTCCCTGCCTGATTGGAGTCCATATTCTGATCATGCTATTTTTGTCTCATATAGCTCTTGGCCACAACTCTGTGTTCATCCTTTTTTATTTTTAACATCTTTATTGAGATATAATTTACATATCATAGAATTCACACATTTAAAGTGAACAATTCAATGATTTTTAGTATGTTCACAGAAATGTACAGCCATCGCCACACTTTTTGAATGCTTTCATCATCTCAAAAAAGAAACCCTGTACCTTTCAACTATCACCACACACCAAATCTCCATACTCCAGCCCCCTCCCATCCCCAAGCAACCACTAATCTACTTTATGTCTCTATTGGTTTCCCTATTCTGGACTTTCATATGAATGGAGTCATGTAGTGTCTTTTGTGACTGACTTGGTTGGCAAGAATGCAGCATAACCAGCCCGGGGCAGGAAACTTTGCTTACAGAGAAGGCTGGACTTGATTTAGAGTGAAAGGCAAAATATCATTACTTTTCAGCTAAAAGTGGTGTTATGGGATGGAAATGGAGAGGGAAAACCCCATAGCTCTGCTTGACCAAGATTACATTCCTAGTTGGGGTGAGTGGTTGACTAGTCAGAAAACTTAACAGGGACGTCCTAGAAATAAGAGAGCCCTAGATAACCTGAGATAAGCTCTCCACATTTTCCTGGATCTCTAGGATATTGTCAGTGTATGGCAAAAAATGCAAGCAAAGGAGGACTTGAGCTGCAATTTTTAAAGTATTTCCCAGTCCACACAAATCACTCAGCACAGGACAGAAGCATTATGGTCTTGAGATGTTTGGGCACGGCTCTGCCCACATCAGTGACTAACCACTAAATTATGTTGACACAGTGATGACTACTGGGAAGTCAGACTATAAGAACACATAGAAACACTAAAAAGGCATAAGCAGATGAACGATATGGGAGAGAGACATTCTACAGTTTAAAGTTCAGGCACATTACTAAAAATAACCAACACCCCATCCAAAAAAAAAAAAAAAAAGAAACCTCAGAGTAACTACTATATATTTTCTAAAATGTCTGCTTTTCAACCCAAAATTGCTAGACATGAAAAGAAATAAGAAGATGTAATCTATACCTGGGGGTGGGAGTGGGGAGTCAATAGAAATTGACCTTGAGAGGGCCCAGATTCTGGAATTATCAGCAATATACTATATACTTCAAGGCAGCTATTATGAATATGTTCAAAGAATAAAAGAAAAATACAATAGCAATAAATCTACGAATGGGGATTATCAATAAGTAGAAACTACAAAAAAGAACCATATACTCCCTATAACGAGACAGAGGCTGCAGGAGCTGGCAGTATATTCATAGCCCAGTAGGAAAAAAAAAGGAAGAGGAGAAGGTGATGGAATCTGTGAGTTGGATTATGTCATTATCATGCTTAAAGTCCTTCAGCAGGTTTCCATTGACCTTGGACTAAAAATCCAAAAAGAAAACATTTTTTTAGAGAAAAAAATTTTAAAGAACCATATAAAAATTCAAGAGCTGAAAAATATAATAACTGTAATAAAAAATTCACTAGATGAGTTTCATAGCAGACTTGAGATGGTAGAAGAAAGAACAAGTGACCTTGAAGATAAATCAATAGGAATCATCCAGTCTAAAGAAACAAGAAAAATAAACAGAGTTTCAGAGATCTTTGGGACATTATCAAGCATTCCAACATACATATAACAAAAGTCCAAGAAAGAGAAAAGAAAAAAAGTTCTGAAAATATATTTGAAGAAATAATGGCTGAGAACTCCCCAATTAGCTTAAAAAAAAAAAAAAATTAATCTACAGATCCCAGAAGCCCAGTGAGTCTCAAGAAGGATAAAGAACTAAACACAGACATATCATTTCAAACTTCTGAAAGAAAAGAGAAAATGCTGAAAGCAGCAAGACAAAAATAGTGCATCACTATAGGAAACAATGCAATCAACAGGTGACTTTTCATTGGAAACAATGGAAGTCAGAAGATAGATAGCATATTCAAAATACTGAAAGAAAACACAGTGCCAACAAAGAATTCTATTGTAAAATTATCCTTCAGAAATGAAAGTGAAATAAAGGCATCTCCAGATAGAAAAATCTGAGAGAATTTATTGATAATTGATCTTCCGTTTGAGAAAAGACCTTCAGATGGAGAGGAAATGATCTTTCCTACAAGGAAGACCTTCAGGCTGAAGGGAAATGACACCAGATGGCAACTCAGAAGAGCACCAGAAATGGTAAATATGTGGATCAATATTTTTTAAGTGTAAGGCTATGTTCTTCAGCTTATAACATGTACAAATGTAATATATTTGACAATAGTAACACAAAGGTGAGAAGAAGTAGTGGAACTATATTGGAATAAATTTACTAAATTTACTTAACTAAGTATATTTACTAAGTATAATTATTGGAACTAAGCTTAAATAGATTGTGCTAAGATAAAGTCATATATGTTAATGCCTAGGATAGCCACACACACACACACACACACATACAAATAACACAAAAATTAGAGTTAAAAAATTCACAAAGGAAATAAAATGGTTCAATAAAAATATTTGGTTAACATAAGGGAGTAAAGAAGGAACAGAAAAACAAAAAGATATAAGATGTTTAGAAAACAATAGTAAAATTGCAGGTATAAATCCAGCCACGTCAAATAAGTATATTCAATTTGAATGGGCTAAATACTTCAATCAAAAGGCAGAGATTGTAGACTGGATTAAAAAGAGATATCCAACTATATGCTGTTTATAAAAGACATTTTAGTAGATTCAAAAATACTAATAGGTTGAAAGTAAAAGAATGAAAAGAGTTATACCATGCAAAGAGTAACCATATAAGAACAGAAGTAGCTATAATGTTATGAAAGTAGACTTTAAGACAAATAATATGACTAGAGTCAAAGAGGGACATTTCACAATGATAAACAGTTAATAATCTCAGAAAGATATAAAAATTATAAATGTATATGTACCTAACAACAGACCCCCAAAGTACATAAAGAAAAAATTTACAGAATTCAAAGGAGAACTAGAAAGTTCAACAACTATAGTTGGAGATTTCAATACTCACCTCCAGTAATTTGAGAGAACAACTAGAGACAAAATCAGTGAAAATATAAAAGACTTAAATAACGCTGTCAAACAACTTGACCTTACTGCTGTGTATAGAACATTTCATGCAACAATAGACTACACCTTTTCAAGCACATATGGGACATTCTCTGGGATAGATAGACCATGTGCTATGCTGTAAAAAAAACCAAAAGTCTCAATAAATTTAAAATGGTTGAAACCATACAAAGTATGCTTTCCAACCACAATGGAATTAAATTAGGAATCAATAACAGAAAGGCGCTTGGGAAATCCCAAAATAATTGAAAATTAAACAGAACACCCCTGAATAACTCATGGGTTAAAAAAGAAATCACAAGGGAAATTAGAAAATATCTTAAACTGGATGAAAATAAAAACACAAAATATCGAACTTTATGGGATTCATCATTGGTAGTGGCTAATGGCTCAGATGAATAGCCAGAGACCTAGAGAAAACACAGCTGAAGAACTGGTGACAGGAATGATGGGCACAATGTAAGGATATTTGTGTCACATGAGATTCTAGCTGCAGGGAGGAAGGTCATTAATCATATAATCAGGTAGATATGACTCACCCTATGATGTCAACTTCTTTTCCTTGCAAACTTCTTCTTACAAAGAGAGTTTATAAACAAATTAACCAGGTTGGATCAGTGGAGGTCATCATAAGCACATATTTATATATTCTTCTCCCCCTCTCCCAATTAGTCATTTGTCTTTAAGTTTACTTATGGCGTCTTCTGACCTGTAAGAGATTCTGTGTTGCCAAGTCATTGGTGTTTTCTTTTGAGGTTTCTTCCTTCGCATTTATGTATATGTAGCCTTCTCCACCCTCATAAAAATAATCAAATATTCACTTAATTTTCCTTCATGTTTTATTATGGCTTCATCAAAATATTACTTTATGCTTACCTTTAGCTTTAAATATTGTGTTCAATGGTAATCTTGGGGAAAACACAGTTTATTATTACATGGACTCAAATAAGAATCCACTCTTTTACCCTGAAACTGTTATTTATGCATATTTTTAAAGTTTAAAATAGAACAACTTGTCATGTCTTCTAACATCAAAATCACAACTAGCTTGTAATTTACCACAACATATTAGGTCAGAATTTTTTTTATATTGCTCTTTCTTTACCTTTTCTTCATACACTTGTCATTATGCCAGATTAACCCCCCAATAGTGTTTCTTCTGTTTGATCTTTACTGCTCATCATTGCCGATTTAGATAAGTACAAATAATTCACCGGGCTGAGGACTTTGTCTACACCTCATATGTTTTTAAATTATCATTTCAGACAATAATTTGCAAGTTGCACTCTTCTCTGAGCACAGTGCTTCCCCCACCTCCAATATTTTTTCTGGAAGGTTCCAGAACATTTATCTAGTATTTCTTAAATCTCTGAAAAAAGCAAAAATCTTCCACAGGCACTTAACATCTTTTGGAATTTCTAACAGCTTGGAATTCATATTGATTCAATTTCATATCCAGGTGCTAGTAAGTATCTTCTTACAGTTATAGATTGTGTGAAAAAAATAGAGGTAAATAAGAATGTACTTTTTTTTTTTTACCACTTGAGATTATACCTCAAGGGACCAAGAAAAGAGAAAATATCTCCCAAAGTACCACTTAATTGTCATGCAAATGTCTACTTTCAGAAAGAAACTATAATTATATTATATATAATATATGATAAATATGCACCATATAGTCTACCATAAATTATAGTGATAATTATGAAACTGCAGGACTTTTCTTTGCAAGATTCACAAGATAATTATATTTAGCTAATACACTGTTATTCTTTGAAGAAAACTTAGCCTTATGAAAGAATGAAATAAAAGAAGAAACATGCACAAATATTGCCAGAATGTATCTTTTCCTTTGTGGAAGGTTTCCCCTTACTCAGTTTTCAGAGAAGAAAGATATTTACTTCTTGTTTTGGAAAATAGCAATTGTCATGGTTCTCCTCCTTACGACCACAGACTTCCCTTTCTTGTAATCCCTCTACCATTAGAAAAACTTTAAGATCCTTTACTAGCCAACCAGAAAGTGTGGCAGTATCAGTACCACCCCTGATGCAGAGAAAGTCATTTAAAATTTAGTTTCTCAGCCCACATACAGTTAGGTTTAAATCACCAGATTTATGATAGAAGAATTGTCACTGTTTGTAAGACCCTTCTTTTCTCATTTTCTTTAATACTCTTTCAAACAAAATTTGAAGAGAGAATATAATTTTCATCAACTGTGAATAGTTTTCATTCTAAATTTATGATCTGTAAAGCAAGAACATTATCAGATAATTGCTGGAAAATATTTGGTTATTCCCAAATTCCTAACTGAATTTCTATAATTTTAAATTGTGTTTTACTTTTTCCAAAAGTGAAAATCACGTTTTTGGTGTTAGCTGTACCCATTGAAAATTGAGGTCTTCCACTCATAACACCTTCAAGATTTGTCCTATTGGGAATGCTTTCTGAAAAATCAGACCAGTCAATGACATATTTCTATGATCTTTGATTGCTTGTCTGACAGTGTTTGCCAGTAAGGCTTTACTGTAGTCTTGGCTTAAACATGTATTTTCCTATCCTACCTATCTTGGGGGCACAGTGAGAGGATGCATATGAGAACAATGAAATTTGAATCAAAGTAATTACATTTTAAAGATTTGGGATCTTTATTACAATTACAAGAAGCCAATAATATAGTTTATTATTCTGTTTCAAGTCTTTGACTTGTAATCCTATAGATTGCTGGACTGATTTATTCCACAGATTGCTTTAAAAAGGGCAGCATCAGTAATATTCATTTACAAATTACTGTGTCTTGTTGTCTGTATCTTCTAAAATATTATTCTCAGCATATGAGATTCATGAAGACAGCCAGATGGTAAATTTCCCTTTGGCAAAATACATTAAGACTCTTTCAGTCTGTCATCCTTTTGCAAGTTCTTACTGTTATAAGCTCTTACTGTTAACAAATTGGGTGAAATAATGCTCTTAGGAGCCTGATACTTTGAAGAGAGAGGATAAATTCTTTTCTCTTGGTTATGGTTCAGTTATGTTCACAGCAGCCATATATCACTAAAATGTTAAAGGTCACATGAATACCAGTTTGTAGCGTATGCGCTCTTGATTTGTTCTACGCAGCTACAGTTACGCATTTAGCGGGCAAGTTAAATCACGCCCTTTTCTGTTAGGTCACTAATAGCATTCAGAGGGAGAAAGCCCCTCTGAGTATCACCATTAGAAATCATTTCACAGACAATGGAACCAGAGACCCAAATCATCTGGGAGCCAAAACTAAATAATGGGAGGGCAGTATAGTCACCACGTGAAAAGTTTTAAGATATAAGCTGTGTAAACCTTAACAATCAAAAGGAGCCTGAAAGCCCCTCATTTCTCTTTAGAAATGTACTTGGGAATCAATGTTTCCTTGTCACTTTCTTGATTTGGTGTTGGCTAATGATATAAAATGTTAAGAATGTACACACATATAAATTGATATCACTTACTCTATCTTGGGGCCAAGAAGCTTCCTCTGGTCACTCTCTAGACTTTGTTCAAGCTTCAACAAAGCCAAAACGGAAGGCTCAATGGCTTTCCAACAAAAGAAAACACTTCCAACAAAAGAACTCTCAACAATCTTTGTTAATATTTCTGTTTGATTCTAGATCGATTTCCTAAACATTAACAAATGGCTGATTTACCAATATTAGTTTTGAAGAATCTTTACAAATAATCATTTATTAGTGAAAAATAGTTTCATAAGGATCCCTCATATTCAAGTAAGCCCCTCTGTCTCCCTTTTCATTTCCCATCAGTTGCCAGCTGCTATAAGAAGCTGGGGCAGAACTAAATGAACATCCCTCAAAATTCTAATATGAGTTTTGTACAGAAAGAACTACCGTTGTTATGACAATGAAGAGCAGTCAGCTGAAACTAAATAATTAATGGAAACAAGTAAATTAAAATGGCTTTCAGACAATCAGAGGGACTGCTTCCTTTGTGTTCTTATCAATCCTCCTAGGATGCAGCTATGGGTTCAGGGGCAGAACTGGGTGAAATCTGTACCAGACAGCAACTTTCAGTCACAGTCATGAGATGGAAGCTCCCCCAGACAGCACAATCAGCAAACACCCAGCAGTATCAGATGTTGACGAGGCTCTGTGGTCTGAATAAAATACAGTGAACCAGACAGCCTGAAAACTTGAGTCTTATGGCCAGGGGACCTCAGGGACAGGTACACTGCCAAATGTGTAGCTCCAGGCCCTGTTGGGAAATTCCTCCTTGGGTCTAATCCTTCATTTTGTTTCTCTCCTCTTGTTATAATGTTTTTGGCATCTGTATTGTGCTTCTTGGTATGCAAAGTGCTCTCCCATGTGCTGTGTCTTCTAAGCCTCAGAAGAATCCTATGAGTTAGGTGTTTTGTTATCCCTAGAGGAGGAAGTGAAGCTCAGTCAAGTTTCCTGATGTGCTCAGTTTCAAACAGCCAGTGATTGATGGGCCTGGGACTTGAATATAGATTTTTGAATCTGCATCTTCTGCCATGTTGACCACATCACACCACCTATTACTTACATTGGTGGAGACACAAATAGATAAACCACCATTCTCCATATAATATCTGCATAGCATCAAGGAAACATTTGGCCAGATAAAAGGTGAAATGCTTTATACTATCTTGCTTTAGGAGACTTACTATGTATAATAGCTGATTTAAAATTTTGAGAGGTCCTGAAAGACAGGAACTGTATTTCATCTTGCTTTTTCCAGGATTTTCTTAATTTTTGGTCCATAGAACAATTTTTTCATTTAATATGCATCAACATTTCAAAGAGAAATGTTCCATAAAAGATATCTCATGTAGCACTACCAAGTGAAATACAGGTCTCTCAGTTAAATTTGAATTTCAGATTTAAAAAAAAATTTAAGGAGTTTAAATATGTCCCAAGTATTTTATGGGGCATACTTAAGCAGAACAGTTATTTGGCTTTTTATCTGAAGTTCAAATTTAATTGATGTCCTGTATTTTTATTTGCTAAATCTGACAACCCTAACTGTGGTCATTACTGGTTACTGTCTTTCCTTTTCCATAGGTACTCAATGAATAATAACATGTTAGAAGTTCTATAGCATACATTTTATTTATTCTGTTGTACCATATAATTATTAGATTAGTATTATGCAGTAATGAGAAAAGTAGATTAACCATAATATCAAAACCATAGAAAAAAATTAAAATATAAGTTGGAATTATAATGATGGCTTCTTTTACCACAAATGTCCTTTGAGCATTTTGAATCCTAGAATGGAGTCACAGAGCAGACACATAGCAAAATCAAGCAAGCCAGCTGGAAAATGGCAAAGTGTGTGACTTGGGGCTATGTGTCCGTAGCAGCGTCTTCACTGCCTGCTGATTATCTCCAGATGAATGACCTGCCAGCACCTAAATCCTGCAGCACTACTCTGCCAGTACATCGTTTAGAAATTGCTGCTGTCTTTGACTCAATTCTCTCCTTAAGCCCACCTATCTAATGGATTTCTAAGTTCCCATCAATCCTACCTCCAAAGTAACTTGTATCTCTCCCCTCGGTGTTCATGCCATCTACACTGCCTGCTTGCAGATCCGCCTTATCTTTTACCTACACCTCCAGTATCTCCTGATGAGCCTCCCTGCCTCCAATCTTCCCTCTCCATAGTTCCTCCTTTATACAACTGTCAGAGTTGCCTTAAAAACCACAGTCTAAACATCTCTATTCTGCTCAAAAACATACAATGACGCCCACCACCCGTATTTGTTTGCTGATGTTTGCTAATGACCCACTGGCCAAAGCAAGTCAAGTGACGAACCACAAATTCAAGTGTTAGAAAAATAGGCTCCTCTAATGGAAGGAGCTGCAAAAGCACATTGCAATATATGCAATATATATTGAGAATATAGAGATAGAAAGAATCTATGGCCATTTGTGCTATCTACCATATCTTGACCCTTGTCTAAAAGATAAAACTGGGACTTTATCTTTCAACTTTCAAACTTTTTCCATCACACTACAGTGCCACTTCAAGATGAAGCACCCAAAACTATTACTCAGTTTAACTTCTTTATGAGGCCGCAAGAATACCAATAAGCTAGCTTTGGACATAGGCCTTCATTCCTTACATCTTCATCTCTTTAGTCTGTGCTGCTGCTCTGACTTCTGTTTAATCAGCACATATGTCTCTGGCTGTTACTTGCACTCTGGGACCTGTGTCTCCCTCAACTACCTGTGACCTTGTCTAAAGCCACAAATTAAAATTTCATCTCCTTAAAAATTGATTTAAAAAAAAAACCCACCAACACCCCAATTAATAAATGTTTAAAGATCGTAATTTGTGAAGGAGATGCTTCAACTAGTTACTATATGGAAAAATGTTCAATTTCACTAATAATTACAAAATTCAAGTTAAATCAAATACAGTTGCCCCTCCACCACCTTATTTCACTCTTAGTGGTTTGGTTTGCTCCTTAGGGTTATTAATCAAGAGACCTGGTACTTCAAGAGGAGTATAATTTGGAATATTTGTTTTAGAAAGCTTTTAGCTAATTTTAATCAAGAGATTCCCCTAATTACTATTCTGTGAATCTCTCCTAAGGAGAGAATTTGAAAAATAGCTAAGTGCATGAAGATGTTTGTTACACAATTATTTATATTACCATAAAACTGGAAACAACCCAGTTTGGTGATAGTAAATAGGGGAATAACTCAAACCATTGGATGGTAACTGGGAATATTATACACTTATAAAATTATATGAATTGTGTAAAAATAAAAAATAGTGTACTTATAAAATTAAGTGAAAGAAACAGCTCATAGAATTCCCATGTACTTATTTCTATATAGAAAAACAAAATAAACAGTTAAAAACTATCTATAGAATAAATACTAGAATGAAACATACACAGAGTTAACTATAGCTGGTTGTGTACTCTCCATAGTATCATTATTAATCTTTATTTCTTTTTAAAAATTATCTAAGTTTTTATTTATCCTATATAGTAAAGTTTTCTATTTATATGTTCCCTTTTGTTTTTAATACTAATACTCATACCTAATCTTTATCAGGTTTATAAATTGGTTATTAAATATTGACCACATACTCTGTTTTTCCATGTTTACTTTGCCTTTCAAATTCAGTCGAACTTAGAAATCTAGACAGCACTAGTTTTATAATGAGCTACTGAGGCCAGTATATTTGGGATTTAGAATCTTCAGACTGTTAAATCTCAGTATTGACCCCGTAGTGTTTATCCCAATTTATGTAATAATTTCCCTTATGGGCAGTGCCATGATGTGTGATAAATAGTATAAATAATGCTCTTTAAAGAGAATATATTTTGTGAGAAAAGATTTTTAAATTATATTTTGATTTTACAACCTGGAGAATATATTTGGATAAAGTGATTACTGCTTTTCTATACATCTTTAACCATCATTTCCCTGAACAATTATTAAGGTAATAATCAATTTCAGGGTAAAGTACCAAAATAATATAAAAAACTATATACTTTACTCTGAAAGAGAGAAACACTGCCACTTCACTAAACTTGATACCCAGATGTATATTAAGCTTACTGCCTTGAGAAGCTTGGTTATATGATTTCCAATAATATTTGTCAAGGTTATAAATGAGTAACAGATTAGATCCAGGTGATATACTAAGAGATGGCAAGTGTAATGAGCTGGATTCTCAGTTTTAAATAACAGAATTCCTTCCCTTTTAGTTTCTATAAAGGGATTTATCGTGGAATATAGGTAGAATATAAAATCACTGGAGAAGCTCTAGAAAAAGACTAGAGATTCATGTTGAGGAATGATACCCAGGGTCACATCCCACAGCAAGCCTGCCTAAAATGTGCCTGCTGTGATCGGGAAACCACTGCACCCAAAGGACAAGCCACCATGGTTGCCAGCTAGGGAGTCACATAGCCTCTGCCACAGTCTGCGCCACACATGGATGTTTTGCCTTGTGCTACTTTCCCCACAGAAGGTCGTTTCTGAATCCAAGTGTCATGTGAGGCCATGAGAATCAAAAACACAAGGCTGTTAGGCTATTGCAGCACCTATTATAACATTTCCTCATAGAAACACTCATTGAAATTAGGAGTAAAGGACTGCAACATACTCTTTGGTAGGGAAGATCACTACTTCATATTTACCTTGCTGTCATTGAGGCTTCTCTGTCCCCAGAGATGTGAAGCAGTGTTCTTTGAGATTCTTGAATGTTCATTTGAGACAGATTGCATCTCTGCTAAGAGTTATTTCTCACATAGTAGTGCCTTTTTTCTTGGCAATCATCTCATTAAGTAGGTATTTTTTATTTACTACCATTTCTCTATATTTTTGTAAGCGAGAGATAAACATCAGTATTTCCGTTGACATGCCTCGGGAGCTAACTTATGTTGGTTTTGTACCTAAGACAGTGACAGCTTTGTGCAGACCATCCTATGGTTGTTTGAATCATCTTTAATGAATCTCTAGTGCAGTCATATTCCAAGACTGGTGTCATCAGTTGTGTTTCTGTGCCCCTCCCAAGGATCCTCATAAACATTTGGGGACACATCTCAACTTCTTGATTACC
This sequence comes from Balaenoptera ricei, assembly GCF_028023285.1. Taxonomy (NCBI): domain Eukaryota; kingdom Metazoa; phylum Chordata; class Mammalia; order Artiodactyla; family Balaenopteridae; genus Balaenoptera; species Balaenoptera ricei. The sequence goes on from NC_082647.1 coordinate 75,059,984, forward strand.
TGCAGAATAGGACCTCTGATTATTGTTGTTTAAGTCTTAAAGGGAAAGTTGACCTCTGAAGTCTGGAAAATTTGAGGTTACTTGGGGTTCCAATTTTTAAAACAATCCAGGAGACATACATTTCAATTAACACAACTGCTTGGATAATTAACATCCATATAACTAACCTGGCTTTAGATACGTCATGCGCTGCCTCCAGTGACAGTAACTTGTAAAACTGACTTCATCATGTCTAGGTGGGATGGGGCATGGAGTTAGTATTTTACCAGTAGTTTCAAAGGTACTTCAAGTAGATGATACCCAGATGTTTAGTGCAGTAAGTTGAAAATGAAATACTTAGTTCTATTCAAGACTGGATTTAACATCTGCAAATTGAAAAACTATAAAGTAATAGCAACATTGGAAAATTCTGTGGTTTAAGATGGTTGTAGATTGACATGCTGGGAAATTTTACTCAAATGATGCAGAAGAATTTTCCTCATTATAAAAGCATTCATTCTTGACTGTTATAATCTGCCTTTTTGGCCAGTTCTTTCAGAGCATTCAGTCATGAATGACCAGTCCTATCTGCCTATTTTAGTCCTATCTGCCTATTTAAGGCTGTTTTCTAAAGCTCAGTCGATTTCTACACAAAAAGAAAATACAATCTCAAGAAACCAAGGGATTCCAAAAAGAATAGCATACCTTATACTCTTGGTGTGATAATGAAAAAAGGTCTAACTCTTTAAAAGGAAAGATAATCCCTATAAAGGAAGACATTGTTTTATTTTCTAAAACCTAATGATCTAAAAACTAATTATCTTTAATGGAGGTAGTGCAGAACTTGGTCAATAGTAGATGTTCCTGATAAACTCCACACTGAAATTTTTGTGTTAAAAGTAGGCATTCTTTTTTTTTTCTTCCTCCCTCCCTCCCTCCCTCCCTCCCTCCCTTCCTTTCTTTCTTTCTTTCTTTCTCTCTTTATTTCTGGCTGTATCAGGTCTTAGTTGCAACATGTGGGATCTTTTGTTGCAGCACACAGGCTTCTTTCTAGTTGTGGTGCACAGGCTTCTCTCTAGTTGTTGTGTTCAGGTTTTCTCTCTAGTTGTGGCACAGGAGCTTCAGAGCACGTGGGCTCTGTAGTTTGTGGCACATGGGCTCTCTCATTGAAGTGCATGAGCTTAGTTGCCCCGCGGCATGTGGGATCTTAGTTCCCTGACCAGGGATCGAACCTGCGTCCCCCGCATTGGAAGGCAGATTCTTTACCACTGTACCACCAGGGAAGTCCCAAAGTAGGCATTCTTTTTTTTTTTTTTAATTATTTATCTATTTATTTATTTATTTATTTTTGGCTGTGCTGGGTCTTCGTTTCTGTGCCAGGGCTTTCTCCAGTTGCGGCAAGCGGGGGCCGCTCCTCATCACGGTGCGCGGGCCTCTCACTATCGCGGCCTCTCTTGTTGCGGAGCACAGGCTCCAGACGTGCAGCCTCAGTAGTTGTGGCTCACGGGCCTAGCTGCTCCGCGGCATGTGGGATCTTCCCAGACCAGGGCTCGAACCCGTGTCCCCTGCATTGGCAGGCAGATTCCCAACCACTGCGCCACCAGGGAAGCCCCAGTAGGCATTCTTATAAGGCCTATAGCATCAGACTCCAATGTACATATGAAGACCAGTGTTAATTCTGAGATATCTCTACATGACTTAGAAAATATTTTATACTAGGAATCCTCTTGTGCAAAGCCAGAATTTGTTGGTTTGTTTTTATTTCTTTGTAAATAAAAGATGACCTGCTTTCCATGCAGAGAATAAATTTAGAGCATCCTGGTAGACATATTTTTAAAAATTAACCAACTCACTAGACTTCCAGTTATGGTGATTGTGGAAACTATCCCACATTAAAAATATTTTTTAAGTGAATTTAAAAAAAATTAAGATACTAGAAAAATCAAAAAGCAGAAGTCATTGGATAATTTAGTTTTGAAAAACTGCATTTGGGAAAGATAATAATTCTCAGTTTGCAGCTTTCTGGCCTGTAGGCACTTACCAACCCACAAGCAATGATTGTGGAAAACAGAAGCAGTGGAAATTGCAGTCATACCAGCTCAAAATGTCAGAGATCAAAGTTCAGGACTGGAAAAACAGGTGGAATGTTAAAGGAAAAATCCAAGCAACAAGAGAACTACAAAAGGACAAATACCCAAATTCTGATTGTGAACTGCCAAAATCCCTGGCTGACAGCTTAATTATGCATCATGGGTGTCTCAAGTGGCCCGGGGGGGAAGGGGGGCACCAAAAACCAAACAGAGACCAAAGAAGAATTGACTCTTGCAAAATAGATCCACACAGGGCTTTACCTATGAGTCTGCTGCCCTTTTTTTTTTTTTAACTGAACAGAAAGCTGAAGCCTTACAGATTTGAAGTGTACCCTCCAGACTTGAAGTGTCAGAGGAGAGAGCACAAGACCAGATGAACAGCTTGAAATTCCTTGCCTAGAAGCAAGGAAACCACAGCAAGGGTGAGCCCATCTTTGCCCTTCCTTGGCTGACTACCAACTTATGTAGACACAGTGCAGAATCCATGAAGCCAAGCTGAAAAAGCAGTGGTGGAAAGCCAAAAGGACAGTGCAGAGACATCACTTGTTATATACCGTAGGAGAGACAAGGCTTGCACTTGGCGTCTCAGAAAGTTAACTGCTTACTAAATCAAAAAATAACAGTCTTTAGAAAAATATAAGAGAATTAAGAGTTGCTACAACATATCATCTACAATGTGCAGTTTTCAACCAAAAATTAATAGTCAAGCAAACAGCAATGTGAGATCTGTAGTTAAGAAAAAAGCAGTCAATAGAAAGTGACTTCAAGTAGGCCAAGGTATTGGATTTAGCAGTGAAAGGCTTATAAGCAATGTCTACATTTATATATTCAAAAATTAAAGTAAAATATGTTCAAAGATGTAAATAAAAATGCAATATCAATGAATAAACAGATAGGAATCTCAACAGAAAACAAATTCTACAGCTGAAAATTATAACAAATGGAAAAATTCATTACCTGGGTTTAATAATAGATTAAAAATTAAAAACAGTAAGCAACAAGGATTTACTGTATAGCACAGGGAACTATATTCAATATCTTATAATAACCTATAATGGAAGATAATCTGAAAATATATATATGTATATATTACTGAATCACTTTGCTGTACACCTGTACACCTGAAACTAACATAATATTGTAAATCAACTATACTGCAATAAATAATTAAAAAATAAAAACAGTAAAAAAAAAAAAAGTAAATTAAACAGAATAAAGAATCCATTCATTGACAATAATAGAAATTATGCAATTTGAAGAACACAGAAAAGAGATCAAAGAAAAATGAACAGTCTTAGAACCTGTTAGACGATAGCAAGTGGTGCAACATATGAGTAATTGGAATGCCATAGGGAGAGGTAAGGGAAAATATTTGTGAAATAATGGCTGAAAACTTCCCAAATTGGATAGGAGAAACTAACTCATTGGTCAAAGAAGCTCAACGAAAACATAAACAGAGAACCCCTCCTAAAAACATTATAGTTAAACTTCTAGAAGCCAAGCATAAAGGAAAATCTTGAAAGCAGTCAGAGTAAAACAATCCATTCCATCAGGGAAACAATAGATTAGATTACAGTTAGATAGACCAATGGCTCATGTACCATCTGAAGCCATTTCAGCCAGAAGGCAGTGAAATGACATATTCAAAATGCTGAAGGAAAACACTTTCCACTAAGAATGCTACAGCCAAAATACTTCCATAATGAAGATAAAATAAAGATATTGTCAGATAAAAACTGAAACAAAACTGAATTAAACAAACTGAATAAACAAAACTGAATTCATCACCAGCAGATCTGCCTTTTAAAATGCTAAAGCAAATTTTCATGCTAAAGGGAAATGACACAGGATGGCCCCACACTAGGGAAGGCAATCTGCTTCACTCAGTCTGCTGATTTCAAAGATCCTCACAAAAACATCCAGAATAATGTTTGACCAAATACTTGGGCATCCCATGGCCGTCAAGTTGACACATAAAATTAATCAGTACAAGTCTACCCCTTGTCAGTTTGGCACTCATATGCGTCTCGTTAACCATGCTTAATCTCCAAACAAAGACAATGACAAGATCATAGTTCTGCTTAACATGATATAACTATCAACCAAACACACACACTAACGCCTCCCCCAAAGCAGGAGGTAAAGGCCTTGAGTGACATTGACTCTTCCCCATGATATTATGCAGCTTAAATACCATGATGTAAAGTTAATTTTATTTACATACTGTGATATAAGGTCTGTACATCTTATATTACATGATAAGGGGGTAAGAAAAGGAAGAAAACCAATACACATACAAATATATCCATGACAAATAAGGAGGAAATACTCATGACAATTACTGTCCTTGGTTTCTGTTACCTGATCATAGGTAGCTGGTATTTGTAACTGTCTTCTTTTACTACCCATTCTGTATTTCTTTTGCTTTCAGCAAGCATCTCAGCTGGTTGCGGTTCACCCCACATGGTGGGGTGACCCAAACCTTCATTCCTGAAGGGTCTGGGCCATTAATAGTGCTATCTAGATTGGGTTGATGCAGTTTTCCTATGACTCTTAGTCACAGGGCATGGTAATACTAAGAGATATCCTAGGAGATCTGTATTCTGGACATACTTTTCTTTACCTCCATTATGAACTAGTAGTCCAATTTCCTTTGGTAGTCAGGCTTAGTCACCCCAGCCAGCACCGAAACTCTCCTGTTTGCCTGTTGATACATAAGCTTGAGGAGCCCAAAGTGGTGGGACAGCTGTCCTAACTTCCAGTTCAGTGGAATCATTATGTATCTTCTGGTAGAAGCATTCTTCCCTTTGGAATTAAGACCTCAAGGCCAGTAGAGCATAGGATCACAGGGACAGGAAACAAAAATTTTGCTCCTGGGTCACTAGAGGTAACAGCCCATGAATCAGTATATAATTACATGCCCAGCCATCTCTCCTTCCCATCAAAGGGAGCAACCGGGCGCCCTGCTTGAAGTTGTGCCCACTGGTTGGATTTCCTTTCGCCACTGCCCTTCAAGGATGTCCCAGAAAGGGGCTATGGTGCTGTACCACCTTCAGATTGTACCTACATGTCATGCAGAACCATCTGCAAATGAGGCCCTGGATTTTCTCTTCCTCTGTCACCTGATCATAGCGAACTCTCCATGAGGCCATAGATGCATGCTGGGAGAGAGAAGGCAATTTATCAGGAGTGAGGACTGTGGGCATTTGGGCCACTTCATCATGTAACTTACTTGTGCCTTCAGGGCCTGATGACATATATAGCACTTCCATTTGATGACGGAATGTTGCCGTGCATACCCAACTTTATGGTTTGCTCAGTCAGATAATACTCAATTCATGATGGACAGCTCGGGTTGCATGGTAACTGTGGTGGCCCATAGTTAAGTGTTCAGTCTCTACTAAGGCCCCTGCACCCCAGGATCCAATCTTCCTCTGCGTTTAGATTTCCCAATTCAGTGATGGCAGTTCCCACTGTAAGGTCTGGCCTACAGAGAAGAGCAATCACAGAGCTCTTCGAGAATGCTGGCGCTTCCCTCACAAATTGATTTCTCAAAGTCGTGGTGAAAGGTATGCCTTCTGTACCCTCCCAAGGTGGGTAAGTTGGTCTTAAATGACAAATCCACTCTAACATCCCAGTCTTTCCAAGCCTCTGAATCTGTTCCTCTACACGAAACCAAGGCAGGTCTGGCATTTCTAATTTGCTCACCGTAGGCCACCTTTTGGTCCATATTTCAGCCAAGCAACCAAACAATTAGAGCCCTTTCTGACTCTTCAAACTGCAGCATTAAATGCAGAATTTCTGCTTAATGAGTCCATATCAATAACTTTCTGTCCAACAGCATTCATACCCTGGGTGCCCAAAATAATACTTTTCACTATGCTTTTTAAAAGTTTCCTGGGCCACCGAAAGGAGTGGCCCCCTAGAGGGTAGGATAGGGACTAAGCAAGGTGTGAGGGCCAACATCCAGTATGGGAAGCCAATGAGAGATGTATCACTCCTGTCAATGGGAGGTGCTCTCTCTGCTAGTTAGCAGGAGGGTCATCAGGAGCCCTCTCAGGCCTGTCAGCTGAATGGATGCCAGGTGGTCCAGGTCACTCATTCACTCCCCTTGGCTTCTGGCCCTGGCACAGGCCCCACTGTGACCTGCTGGAGTAGAGGCTGGAGAGTCTCTAGGTATTGACTCTGCTCAATGCATTTGATCCTTTCAAATCCTGGCTCCATCCCAAGTTAAGTTCACCTTGTCACTCCTGTCTCCTCCCACTCCTACCATCTGACAAATTTATGTTACCTTCATGTAGCAAGGACCATAAAATAAGCACTCTACCTGTCATGTAGATTTTCAAACTTTTTTTAATTTCACACCTTAACCTTGGCTTTTGAAATTCAATAAGCAAGGATTTGATTACTTTTTTCTTGGTTCTTCTGTGCCAGCACACCATGAAGCAGTAGGTACCTCAAGTATAGCTCTCAACAGGGATGGTCACTCACCAAAGACCAGAAAAATGACATCTGCTCATATACCAAAATAGTATCTTACTAAAATAAGAAAACAAGCCAAGGGTAGAATCCTGGGAAACATCAATATTTAATGGTCTGGTGGAGAAGGAGTAGAGAAGGAATAAGAATGGATTCTTGAACACCACAGAGGTAATGTATCAGGAACAAGATCAGCAGCATCTGTGCCATGAAGAAGTAAGTAAGACAAAGATTTTTACAGGCCCATTGGCCTTAGATATGAAGTCCCTGTTAAGCTCTGTATCTGAGGAGGCAGCATGGAATATGGATCAGAGACACATGTGTCTCAGTCTTAGCTCCACTCCCTACTCAGTACATGTGTGGCGTTGAATGAGTGGCTCAGCCTCCCATCCACCAGTTCTTCTTTGTGATGATGTTTAACAATGCTTTAGTGGTTGTCAAAGTGCAGTTTCAAGGACAGCAGTACCAACATCATGGGGAAACCTATTAGAAATGCAACTTCTTGAGCCCTACCCCAGATCTGTGGAATCAGAAACTCTGGGAGGGTGGGCCCTGCAATCTGTGTCTGACCACACCTCCCAGGTGGTTGTGGTCATACTAAAGGTCAAGAACCACAGCTCTATATGCAATGAGGAAAAGAGATGCAAATGTAATGAAGCGAGGACAGTACTGCTGACACGTGCGAGATCTTGAGTAGACTCTGCTTGTCCCCTTTCTACCTTCGATCCTACCCTCCCTCTGGTCTTTCCGAGCTAACCTGCTAATCCTTTCCCTTGTTTCTCAGCCATCTTCTCCCTCCTTCTTGTCCCCATTCTGTCACAAAGAAGCACTCCAACGTACTTACTTAACTCCCCTAGGCCAATTACTGATAATGTGGTCCTCATGGTGATGAAAGAGGCAATTAGTCCAAATGCATTTTCTCTTTGCTGAACAAAACAGAGCTAACTGGCTATTTAAAGTCATGTAGGAACCTCCACACACAAAGCCCAATTATTTGGCTGAATTTTTCACTTTCCAATTGCTTATGTTTGTGCTGTGTAGACAAAACCTCAACTAATTACTCTGTAGGTTTCTGGCTCTAACAGTATCAACAGAATGTAGAAGTCACATATTTGAAGATGCAGCCAAATGGGGTTCCCGGGAAGAGGCAATAAGCAACGGCTTTTCCGCAAATTTGGGTCCGTTCTTATTTCTAGTCAAAGCTCATAATGAAAATTGCTATGTGCACTTGCTGACAAACACATTGAAATGAACAGAACATCACTACTTGGCACGATACGGGTTTTGCTCCATGGCTCTTATTTGTAATAGCATTTTCATCCTTTACCAGAACTTTGTTTTTCTAATCACTAGATTGATAGAAGTAAATGTGGAGGATCAGGAAGAAAGAAAAAGCTTGAAAACAAATAGCCACGTGCTGCATTTTTATCAATCCCATGGCTTAATTGATAATCAGTGCGTTTTCATTCAGTTTAAAACCAAAATTGTGATTTAGCTGTATGGAAGAAAGCTCTCCTTCCGAGCTACTTGAGGTACTAGAAATAACGTTAATCTGTCACAATTTTTTTTTAAAGATTTATTGATTGATTGATTGATTGATTGATTGCTATGTTGGGTCTTCGTTTCTGTGCTAGGGCTTTCTCTAGTTGCGGCAAGCGGGGGCCACTCTTCCTCGCGGTGCACGGGCCTCTCACTATCGTGGCCTCTCTTGTTGCGGAGCACAGGCTCCAGACACGTAGTAATTGCGGCTCACGGGCCTAGTTGCTCCGTGGCATGTGGGATCTTCCCAGACCAGGACTCAAACCCGTGTCCCCTGCATTAGCCGGCAGATTCTCAACCACTGCGCCACCAGGGAAGCCCTGTCACAATTTAAATAGATTTTATTAGGTAGATTATGTACAATCAAGTATCAGTTTTAATCGGGCAATTGCCAAGGAGCCTCAAAAATGTCGTCAGGAGCGTGTTGTGCTTTGATATTTGGAGTAGTTTTGTCCCTGTCAGTGTCTCTCTGTTTCAGATGTCCTTAGCACTGATGGATTTATCAATCTTCATCTCATTTCTCTTATGTCTGTTTTCCACCTCCCCTCAGCGGCACTGATTCCCCTCCTGGAAGGGTCAGCCGGCTGCACTTCCTCTGCCAGTCTTGACTCAAGGCAAAGAGGATTTAAACAGCCTTGTATGCCAATACTGATTTCTGGGACCCTGTGGCTCTCTTGAATTAAAATTCTAGCTTAGGGAAAATAGGAGAGGGCTTTTCCTTACAATTTGGCCCATATTTATGAACTCAGGCCTGGGCTCCTGATAAACTTTTTTTTTTCCTCTTCCTTTTTCCTTTTATTGTTATTGTCATTACCATTGTACATTTAATAAAGGTTTGCAGTGTTTCAGGTACCACTGAGTAAATCCCAACCATAAGATTATAAGTGGGGTCCCAAAACTTCAACCATGTAAAATACAAGTTTCTTTATTGCAAGGTTGATGAAATGCTCTGAGTTAGCCTGTGTTATAACCAAGCAGCTGGAGTTCCAGGGCCCAGGAGACAGATGACAATAGCATTGCATCTGAAATTTGCATTATTATGGGGCTTACTTATATTTTTACATATATTATCATCTCACTTAATTTTCACAAAACCCTGTAAGAAAGATATGACTATTATTCCCATTTGACAGATAAGACTATCACAGTTTAGAGAGCTCAGGTACCTTGCCCATGGGCACAGATCATTGTCTCCTGTATCTCTAGCCCAGATGTGGCTCACTGAGTGCCCTAGCTTTTATCCACCATGTTATAATTTCCTGCCTTTGTTACACTCCTTAAAGGCTGAAAGCCTTACCCTGAACCGCAGCCTAGTATAAACTGAAGGCAGACTTTCCTGATAACACCAGCAGCTCCAAAGACTCCAGGACAATGCCTGCCCGTCTACCCCACTGTCACAATCTCTCTGCCTGGTTGAGAACACAGCCTCTTCTAGGAATGACCCACGTCCCATGCTGACTGCAGCTTGAGTCACACTGGGTGGTGCTGGCGCTTAAACCGTGTGATCTTAGCCAAGTAACTTGGCTTCTCTGACCTCAGCTTCCTCTTCTGCAAAATGAATATAATGATAATGGTCATGCACTTTTGTCACGTAGATGACAGACAATATATACGTAAAACCCCGGCACTAGTACCTAGGTGCTTAATCGGTAAATGGTACCATCCTTCCTTTGGCCAGTGCAGCTACCAGCTACTTGTCCACAATTCACTGGACTTATCTCCCAGCTCTCAGTTGCTGGCTGAGTATGATGCCAACCTTGAGCTTTTTCTTTGACTGTATTTATTCTCTACTACTAGGAAAAAAACACAACCCAAGTTCCAAAACGCTGAGGTAAAACAGGCAGTCATTGTTAAGACTAGTTTCTATTCTGTATCATAACATTAACTTTTAAAATATTCTGGTGTTTTTTGGAGGGGGGAAGGAAGAGCCAATTGTCTATGAAATACTTTTTGACAGCTTTAACGTATAACCTAAAATTTAGTAAAGCCTTCAAGTGTTTAGCTGACAGGAAAGCCTTCTCTCTTCCCCTCCCATTTTCCATACCTCTCTGGTTTCCTAGGATGCAGCAAAAGCAGTTTCAAGAGGGAAGTTAATAGCAATACAGGTCCACCTTAAGAAATAAGAAAAACCTCAAATAAACAGTCTTTCTTTACATTAAGCATCAGAAAAAAGAACAAACAAAGCCCAAAATTAATAGAAAGAAGAAAACAATAAAGAACAGAGTGGAAATAAATGAAATAGAGACTAAAAAGATAATAGAGAAGATCAGTGAAACTAAGAGCTAGTTTTTTGAAAAGAAAAAATTGACAACCTTTAGATAAAAAGGGGAAAAAAAAGAAAGAGTTCAAAAAAATTAAATCAGAAATGAAAGAGAAGTTACAACTGATACCACAGAAATACAAAGGCTAATAAGACACTACTACAAACAATTATATGCCGACAACTTGGACAACATTAGTTAGAACTAATAAATGAATTCAGTAAAGTTGCAAGATACAAAACAAATACACAGAAATCTGTGGCATTTTGATACACTAATAATGAACTATCAGAAAGAAATTAATAAAAGAATTCCATTCACAATTGTATCAAAAAGACTAAAATTCCTAGGAATAAATTTAACCAAGGAGGTGAAAGACTGTACACTAAAAACTATAAGACACTATTAAATTGAAGAAGATATAAATAAATGGAAAGATATACTAAACTCATGGATTAGAAAAATTAATATTGTTAAAATGTCCATACTGCCAAAAGCAATCTACAGATTCAGTGCAATCTCTATCAAATGGCACTTTTCACAGAGCTAGAACAAATAACTGTAAAATTTGTATGGAGCTGCAAAAGATACCGAATAGCCAAAGCAATCTTGAGAAAGAAGAACAAAGCTGGAAGTATTACATTCCCTGACTTCAGACTATATTACAAAGCTATGGTAATCAAAAGAATATGGTACTGGCACAAAATGGACACATAGATCAACAGAACAGAATAGAGAGCCCAGAAGTAAATTCATGTTAATATGATCAATTAATCTACCACAAAGGAGGCAAGGCTGTATTATGGGGGAAAGACAATCTTTTTAATAACTGGTTTTTAGGAAAACTGGACACACAGATGTAAAAGAATAAAACTAGACCACTGTCTTACATCTAGAAAAAAAATTAACTCAAAATGGATTAAAGACTTGAACGTAAGACCCCAAACCATAAAATTGCTAGAAGAAAACATAGGTGGTGAGCTACTTGAAATCAGTTTTAGCAATGTTTTTTGTGCATCTGACTCCAAAGACAACAAAAATAAAAGCAAAAATAAACAAATGGGACTACATCAAACCAAAAACTTCTGCACAGCAAAGGAAACCATCATCAAAATGAAAAGGCAGCCTACTGAATGGGAGAAGATATTTGCAAATCATGTGTCCAATAAGGGGTTAATATCCAAAATATATAAAGAACTAATACGACTCAACAACAACAAAAAACAAGCCAATTAAAAAATAGAGGATCTGAATATACATTTTTCCAAAGAAGACATACAGATGGCCAACAGGTATGTGAAAATGGTCAACGTCATTAATCATCAGGGAAATGCAAATCAAACCACAGCAAGATATTGCCTCACACCTATCAGAATGGCTATTTATTATCAAGAAGATAAGAAAGAACAGTTGTTGGCAAGGATGTGGAGAAAAGGTAAGTCTTGTGAACTGTTGGTGGGAGTGTAAATTGGTACAGCCACAATGGATAGCAGTATGGAGATTCCTAAAAAAATTAAATATAGATACAGCTATTTCACCTCTGGATATTTATCTGAAGAATATGAAAACACTAGCTCAAAAAATATATATATGCACCCCTATCACCGCATTATTTACAGTGGCCAAGATATGAAAGCAACCTAAGTGTCCATGGATAGTTGAATGGATAAAGATGATATGATATATATGTATACATATATACAATGCACATACACAAAATGGAATATTACTCAGCCTTAAAAAATGAAATCTTACCATTTGCAATGTGAATAGACCTTGAAGGTATTACATTAATTGAAATAAATCAGACAAAGACAAACACCCTGTGATTTCACCCACATGTGGCATCTTAAAAGCAAAACAAAACAAAACAAATGAACAAACAAAACAAACTCATAGGTACAGAGGACAGATGGGTGGTTACCAGAGGGGAAGGGAATTGGCAGGTGGGTGAAATAGGTGAAGGAGATCAGTTGTATGGTGATGGACAGCAGCTAGACTTTTGGTGGTGATCACTTTGTAGTGTGTACAGATACTGAGTTATAATGCTGTACACCCGAAACTTATATAACGTTATATACCAATTTTACCTCAGAAAAAAAAAGAGTTGGAGTCAAACATAAATCTAGGACTCTTTTTTTTTTTTTTTTTTTGGCTGTGTTGGGTCTTTGTTGCTGTGCACGGGCTTTCTTTAGTTGTGGCGAGCGGGGTCTACTCTTCATTGCGGTGCGTGGGCTTCTCATTGCGGTGGCTTCTCTTGTTGTGGAGCATGGGCCCTAGGTGCATGGGCTCAGTAGTTGTGGCTCGCGGGCTCTAGAGCGCAGGCTCAGTAGTTGTGGTGCACAGGCTTAGGTGCTCTGCAGCATGTGGGATCTTCCTGGACCAGGGCTTGAACCCGTGTCCCCTGCATTGGCAGGCGGATTCTTAACCATTGCACCACCAGGGAAGCCCTAAACTGAGGACTCTTGATTTTGTTTTAAATATCTTGTTCCAGCACTTAATTCTTGATGAGATGTAACTACATTTTAACTCAGATTACAGCAGTCAAATTGGAATTTAGAAGTCCAGCTTCATCTAAACAGCACGTTTCTAGTTTTGAAAATATTTGTTCAATATTCGAAGGGCAATGATTCAGCTGTTGTATTCTTAGAAGAGAATAACAGTAAAAGATAACAATAAATATTTCAGTATTGCTCTCCCCCTCCTCCTCCTCCTCTTTCTCCTCTTCCACCTCTGCTATAGAAGTGTTGAAAGCATATAACATCAATGTGAAATAGAAACTTTGCTCTCTGCTGTAAATAAGGGAAGCCAAGTATTGATTCATCCCACCAATCCAAATAGACCTTAGAAATTAGATTGTGGAAGCTGAGATTCATCTGCATATAACATTTTTCTTCTGGTAAAAGAACCTCTTTCTCATATGGAGAACAGAGGACCAATCTCCCTGTACAGGGATGGAGGTCATCAAACCTTGGCCAATCAGGGTCATTCCCAGTACTGCATCTTTTCTTTCTGAAATTATAAGCCATAGGGCAGACTATACCCCAAGAGTACTGTAGGACACCATCTATTTTATCAGGGAAAAGAAATTTCCAGAGAATAAAGCCAAAACAGGGAAAAGCAGATTTGACACATGGAGAGAGAGGGAGAGGGGGATGGGGACGGGGAGAAGGGGAGAAGGGGAGAGGGGGAGGGGGGGGAAGAAGATTGGAGAGGGTGGGGAGTGGATAAAGAAAGAAAGAAAGTAGAGAGAAAGGTAGAGACAGTGAGGAAGAAAGAGAGCAGGACAGAGAGGCCAAGGTTTCTGTGAACATTTGATCTAAGAGCCCTCCATCTCTGTTTGAAGTCTGCACTCTTCTATACTCTTCAGTTACATGCCCAAAAATATTCCTATTTTTCTTCAGCCAGATGAGGTCGTCATTCTGTCACAGTGAAAAATAAACATCTTCTTTGTCAGTTATACCTCAGTAAAGCTGGGGGGGGATATGATTTACGTTTTTTAAATTATGAAATAAAGGAGTAGCATTGATGGTAAAAAAAAAATTTAATAAATATCTTGATGAGCATGATCACTTTGTGTGCCTAATCAGATAAGGGAAGCATCTAAGCTCTGTGGCAACCTTCCTTGACGTTTCAACATGCCTTTGACCATGCAGTAGATCAGGTTATGAAATCTAAATTTGTACTCAATCACAGTCTTTCAACCAGGGCTTGCACTACAGAGAATTCCAAAAAAGTAAAGTTGCCTTTGATGCTAGTTTCTCTTCAGCGTTGCCCCGTACAAACAGATTTTCATTACTCATGTGCAAAGGAGAGAAAATAATCTGATACATTTATTAATATGTAAAGGTTAATGAACTTACATTTTACTCCTTCTAGTAATATGACTGTATTTCATAAGGGTTAGCATCAATGATTAATCTGAAGAAAGGAATGTCTAATTGTGAAATTACAAGGGCTGTGGCACATGGATGAGGAAGATATTTTGTGTCAGGGAAATTATTCTCCTTTTTATGTGAGGAACTGTAAAAGTGACATTTTAGATATCAAAAGCTTGGGCATCTCTTTACATTATTCAAAATCCAGATGAGTGGTCATTGCAAGGGATCAACTCATAGTTTGTTTCTTAGAATAGAATAAGGCATATAATTTCACAAAAATTATTACAATTATTTATGCCAAATTCCTTCAAAATCCAGACACATTAATATCCCAGTTCCCTTTGACTTAGTGCCCTCAGGGACTTTTCCCAGAAGGTCATTCTTTTTTTTTTTTTTTTTGACATCTTTATTAGCAGGTCATTCTTTACCATCTGGGTGCATGAGAGATCAGAAAATGAATGTACAAGCCTTAAATCTGAACTGTTCTTAATTAAAATGAAATCATGTTTATGATTTCTATTCATTCAAGTCACAAGTCGTGACAAAAGGACACTAAACAAATGGCTGATTTACACAATTAAGTAATCAAGACATCAAATAAAAATAAAAAGAACACTGACAAGTGTGAATTTCTGGAGGAGGTGAAAGATAATCCAGGTATATTTTAGACACATTCCCATCATGCACTTACCAATGAAGATCACCTTTCAGATGCTCTCCCCTACACTTGATCTCTTTTTTTTCTTCATTGCTCTCCACTTTCCATTCTTTTTTCATTTTTCCTCCCTTTTCACTTCCTTCCATCATCCTTTCCTCCCACCTCCTCCTTCAGTTTATTTGGTTAGTATTTACTGGGAAGCTAATCAGTTCCAGGCACTGGACTAAACACTGGGGATTAAACATGAAAAGGCAGAGTGCCTGCTGTAGCAGTTTTCTCTTGCTCAGTAACAAATTACCACCAATTTAGTGGCTTAACCTAACACCCATTCATTAGCTCCCAACTCTGTATGTCACAAGTCCAGCCTGGAAGAATCTCTGCTCAGGGTCTCACACGGCCAAAATCAAGATGTCAGCCATGCTGGGTTCTCAGGTATAAGGTTCTGAGGACAAATGCATTTCCAAGTTCATTCATGATATGGGCAGAATTCAGTTCCTTGCAGTCATAAAACTGAGGTCCTGGTTTCTTTCCTGTCTGTCATCCAGGGACTCTTTCAGCTCTTAAAGTCACCCACTTTTCTTTTCACATGACCCCTCCATCTTTGAGCCAGCAACAGTGTGTTGAATACCCCTCCTGCCCCGTATCTCTCTGCCTTCCTCTTCAGTCACCAGGTGGAAAAAACTCTCTGCTTTTAATGGGCCTCCCTGGCTAGTCCAGATTACTCTTCCTATATAACATAACATAATCTCAGGAGTCATAGCTCATCATATTCACAGATCTCAGGGACTCAGGCAGGACATTTATGGGGATCCATTGCAGACATTCTACCTACCGCATCTGCCATCAAGGTGCTCAGAATCTAGTGGGAACAGGCAAATTACAGCATTACAATAACTGTACAAAAGAGAGTGGGGTAAAGAAAATGTGGTATGTATATACAATGGACTATTATTCAGTCATAAAAAGTAAAAAAATCTGATACATGCTACAACATGGATAAATGTTGCAGGCATTATGTAAGTGAAATAAGCCAGACACAAAAGGACAAATGCTGTATGATTCTACATATGAGGTACCGGAATAGGCAAATTCATAGAGACAGAAAGAATAGAGGTCATGGGCTTCCCGGGTGGCGCAGTGGTTGAGAATCTGCCTGCTAATGCAGGGGACACGGGTTCGAGCCCTGGTCTGGGAAGATCCCACATGCCGCGGAGCGGCTGGGCCCGTGAGCCACAATTACTGAGCCTGCGCGTCTGGAGCCTGTGCTCCGCAACGAGAGGCCACGATAGTGAGAGGCCCGCGCACCGCGATGAAGAGTGGCCCCCACTTGCCGCAACTAGAGGAAGCCCTCACACAGAAACGAAGACCCAACACAGCCATAAATAAATAAATAAATAAATACTAATTTAAAAAAAAAAGACTTTAGCCTGTATCAATTTCATTCAAAAATCTCCAACTAAATTAAAAAAAAAAAAAAAAAAAAAGAATAGAGGTTACCAGGGGCTGAGGGAAGGAAGAAAGAGGGGGATACTGTTTAATGCTACAGAGTTTCTGTTTGGGATGATGAAAACATTCTGGAAATGCACAGCATTGTTAATGTACTTAATTGCACGGAATTGTATACTTAAAAGTGGTTTAAATGGTAAATTTCATGTTATGTATATTTTGCCACAATAAAAGGAAATTAAAATGTTTAAAAAAATAGAGTAGGGACAGGGACTTCCCTGGTGGTTCAGTGGTTAAGAATCTGCCTTCCAATGCAGAGGACACGGGTTCGATCCCTGGTCGGGGAACTAAGATCCCACATGCCGCAGGGCAGCCAAGCCTGTGCATTCAAGAGCCCACGAGCCACAACTAGAAAGCCTGCATGCTGCAGCTACTGAGCCTGCGTGTTCTAGAGCCCACACACCACAACTAGAGAGGAACCTGTGCTCCACGACAAAAGATCCCACGTGCTGCAACGAAGATCCCACAACTAAGTCCCAATGCAGCCAAATAAATATTAAAAAAAAAAAAAAATAGAGTAGGGACATAGGAAAAGAACTGCTTCCTGAAACATCAAAGTGTCAGATGGGGCAGGGATAAGATCACACGAGTGTGGGCGGGGAGAAGTGTGTGTCCTGTGCGGTAAGCAGGGGTAGTGGCATAATTTCAGTTCTCTTTTCGATCATCTCAAGCTTAGAGTAATGTGTTCATTTTGTCCAGATATGGCCTTTCTCACACAGGCTGCCTGGAAAACAAGCCTTACTTAGCAATCATTGGTAGTCCTAGAACCTTGAGTGTTGGTGGTGGAGGTGTGAATTAAGTTAGCTGCTATTTGTTAAATGTCACATTGGTGACCCCAAGTTCACCTTGTTTCTAGGAAATAAAGAAGGAAACACAGAGACTGAACCCTCCTCTGTGCTGGCCACTGGGCTTCCTTACAGAGCACCGATGCCTCAGAATAACTCTGCCAGAGGAGTACTATTATCCCCAGTTTTACCAATAAAATAATTGAGGTTTTGAGAGTGTAGATAATTTCCCCCATGTCAGGTGAAGCACCTTCCCACATCAGGGTCTTGTAATATGCTATTCCCTCTACCATGATTATCTGTCTTCTTTCTCAGCACTGTCACCAACACCACCCCCCCCACATCTGCTTAATGTGCTTCATCTAACTCCTCCCCATTAAGCAGGGCTGCCATGTTCAGCTTTACAGATGTGCTCTGCAAAAGATCCAGGAGCACTATTCACATAGATTCCAGTGTAAAAGATGCCCCCTGGTGTTGTACAAACACATATGGCAAACCTCTCTTAACTTTCGGCTTAGGTGTTATTCCCCAGAGTGGAGGGCTTGGTTAGATCTCCACTCATATTGCATCTGTAGTCTCCTTCAAAGCGTCTATTACAAGTCTACTTAAATAGTTATTTGCATAATTAATGTTTGGTGTCTGACTTCCCTGCTAAACTGTAAGTTCAGTAAAGGGAGGAATTTCATCTGCCTTCAATCCATTTCTGTCTCATTTATTTGTTCATAAAGATTTATGTGAGTTCAAAACAAGGCTCATTTCATTGTAATTTAGTGGTGGTGCCTGGGACTGAAGCACAGAAGGATGTGAAACTCAAAGAATAGCACACTAGCTCTCTAAACCTTAACTCTTGCATTATTCATTTTTTTCTACAGCATGTTAAATGAATAACATTTTTTGAAATTTTATACATATGTTGATCATAATGCTTAACATGCCTTTATTATCTGCTAAAGGGGCACTCCACACAGCCACATTTTTTACTAGATGACTATACTTAATTGAACAGGGTCCTGCAAATATTCATGTCCACTTGGAAACTTAGAATGTGACTTTATTTGAAAATAGGGTCTTTGCAGGTATAATTGGTTAAGACGAGGTCATACTGGATTAAGGTAGGCCCTCAAACTCAATGACTGGTGTCTTTGTAGGAGAAAGGGGAGAGAGATTCAGACACAGAGACAGAGTTGACATAGGAGGAAAGAGGCCATGTGACAACAGAGGCAGAGATAGGAGTGCTGCAGCTGCCCGCCAAGGAACACCAAGGATTGCCGGCCACCATCAGAAGCAGAAAGAGGCAAGGAAAGATTCTTCCCTAGAGCCTCTGGAAGCAGAATGGCCTACAGCCCCCTTGATTTCAGACTTCTGGGCTCCACAGCTATAAGCGAATGAATTTCTATTCTTTTAGACCATCTAGTTTATGCTGCTATGTTACGGCACTCTTAGGAAACAAAAATAATAACCTTTTCTATAACTACATGGAGTGAAGATAGTGCTAAGTGCTCTGACAAATAAACCTCAAAATTTCAGCATCTTATTAATAGAAGTTTGAGACTCAGGAGTTAGAGTCTACTGTAGATGTTCCAGGTGTATTGGTGGCTGTCCTCCACATGGTGATTCAGTGCCCCAGGCCCTTTTTGCCTGTGGAAAGGGAGAGAGTTTAGAACACATACCCACGTTTTAATTGCCTTAAGTGGCACTCGTTTCTGCTCACAGTCTGTTGGCAAGAACTGGTGACATGGCTACACTAGATAAAAGAGTAAATACAGATGCTTTTGAATGGCAATGCTATATTGTGGGAAGAGAACACAAATTTTGCTGGACAGTTCGCCATCTCTGCCCCATTGACCTCCCAACCTCAGTAGATTTGGCCGGTTGGAGCAGTGACCTCATACTTGGCAAAAACAATGAGCTTGATTAATCAGATTCTCATTCTCGGGAATTTTGTTTTAGAACCTCAGAAAGAATCAAGCACTTATCAGAGGAGCTAATGCTGAAAGGATGTACTCAGAGAGCCATAGGTAGGGTCACGGCCACGAACAATTACGAGAAGCCCAAGTTCTGAGGAAGCAGAGCTATGAATAATCAGAAACCTTGATGAATATGCAATTCAACAAGAGGAGGATACTAGCTGACATCCAAGAGTAGCTAGGTCGTGTTAATAGCAGAGTACCAGAGTGAAACTCTTCCAACTCCTTCTGCTAGGGCCCCTAAAGAAGCTGTAGATCAAGTGTCAACTCTTCTAACACTCAACCTGAGTATATTTCCTGTTTCTGTAATCCCCTGACACTTCAGCTGCCACTGTTACTCATGTATGCTTGCCACATCCTCCCCTGTGCCATCCACCTTCTGTGACTTAGTTTGAGTAGTTGTTTCTTGCAATCTAAAGAATATCACAAAAGCAGTCATCCTGTACTTGTTTCTTATCAACTGCGTATTAGAGAGAAAGAAAGCAAATTAATCTGTAGAAGATTTACAGCAAGTACACAACATAACTCTGACTCAGCAGCCCATTTTTTGGTTTGCTGGGCCATTCTGCTCCCATGGAAAAGCTCAGTGGTCAGATAGAGTTCATGCTATATCATTTAGGGTTCTTAGTCACAGACAACAGGATTCACTCTGGCTCTTTAAGCAGATAAAGGTTTATTACATGGTCATAGGTAGAGCAAAACTTGTAGGACGAAAACTGAGTTTGGATGAAGCCAGGAGAAATGGTCAACCATTCAATGAACCTGTCCTAGCAAAACCCACAGATGCTCAGCACCTATGATGCTTAGAACTGGAGATAAAACTGTTCACAGCAGTTGTCCCAGAAGAACTAAACTCCTCTGCCATAGAGCTTGTCTGAAGATCCAGTTTCCCTCCCAACGTGGCTGCCCCTTCATGTTGCCGTCTTCTGCTTTCACGTTTTTTCTCCGTAAAATCTATGATCGCAAACAGAAACCTAGTTGCAAGGGAGTGTGGGAAATGTAGTTTTTATGGCCTTCCCGGTCTTCGTAGTACAGGAGGGCAAGTGGAACTGGGTGTGAAAGGGTGTTGAATATGCCTATCTCTAGTGGTTATAATACATATCAACCCTTAGAAACTGACTGTGAGAGGAGAACTGTTATTATACAGCCAACCACAGTGCATGGTAGAAGTGCTGCTCCAAGTGGTGTCAATGAGAACCCTCTCCATGCTTCCTGTCAAGACAACGACTGAGGAAGGATGGTCCAGGTCTTCTGAGCTTAGCGTAGCCACTGATCTAAAGGACTTTGACAGTAACGTCACTCTCCTCACCATACTTTAGGGTTAAACAGAGAACAATGATTACCAGCACTGATCATCAGGCTTCTAGAAGTCATTGTAAAAGTTTTAAAATAAAACTTAATTCCACTTCCTCTGAGTGTCAGGAGGCAGTATATGAAATCGAAGAAGAGTAAGGTACTCAACTCAAAAAATTTTGAGAATCACTGATAATTCTAAGAATGGGAAAGGAGGGAGGGCAGACACTATGAAGGAGAGAAAACCTTATTAAATCTCTAAGAATGAAAAATATGGATGATAAATATGAATTGTTATTTATGAGTAGTATAGTCACGTCTGATTTTTCAAGCTAAAGAGAAGAGCATTAGATTGGAAAATAAAGACAATAGGAGATAATGACCTCAGGGCCTTCTTTAGCATGTTCATCTCGAAGATGGAGATGTGTAATCCACCCTACATACCACCACCAAATTAATCTTCCCGACACATTTCTTTAATCATGTCACTTTCCAATTTAGAAACCTAAGCAGTTTTTCATTGTTTAAAAAATAACACATTTCTAACAGTTGGGGCCCTCCACATTCTGAAACCAAGCTAGCTTTCAGTTTATATAGATTTTACATTTTCTGGTCAAGCTGGTCTCTTACTTGCCCCCCAAAGTGCATGGCTCACCTCTGTACATTTGTTCACATTCCTTTCTCTGCTGAAATCATTTCTGACTCTCAAAGTTATACTTTCTCTACAGGGTCCATAACCCTACCACAGATTCTTCTACAAGCTTTCCTGGACCAGCCTAGTCAGGAGCAAGGTCTTCATCCCTGATAACCTCCAAAGCTCTATTACAGCACTTAGCACATCCTCTCTTATGTTACAATTTTTGGTATATATGTTTTTTAGCTCTTGCCTCAATCTCTTGCCAAGTTCTTGAGGTCAGGGACCATATCTGATTCATCTTTATACCCTGCAAATTTCCTTGTGCAATGATTCACACATAGTAGGGATTTAATATATACTAGTTGTGTGCATGCCCAAATGTATGAATAAATTAGGAAGCCTTAAGAGTAAAGAGTTATGGTACCTATCATTTGAATGTAGATAATCAAATTGGCCACACCCAACTGTAGTTTAAATTTATTTCTTCATTCATTCATTCATTATGGGGTTTATACAGTGACCTTTCTCCGTTTGTAAACAAATCAATCATCTGATCCTAATTTTCAGCGTTTCGCCACATTCTGCTTTCAACAGTGCAAGAGGAATATGTGACAGTGGAAGTGATGGCTCTCTAGTTACATGAAACTTACTTTTGCACAATGGTTTGCCACTTGTCAATGCTAGCACGCGCCTCAGCAGAAAAAGCCACATCAGATGAATTATGGTTTCCTTCTTGCACTCAGAGCAGCAGTAACCCATGGCCGTATCTAGTTAGGGCAGAGAGTCGTTAACCACCGTTGCAAGAGACTCAGCCTTGACGTGGAAACACTTCAGCAGCTCTTTGGTGGAAGGCTGAGATATCTGGGTTAGTAGGTGTCAAATTCATTTTGTGCACTTCTGTGGGACTGCTGGAAGCAAAGTGAAGTTACTGGGGCCTGAAAGGTATAGTAAATTGGCACCTAGAAAAACTCGCATGTCAGGCAACTAGATATATGTGCTATGAAGTTTTTAAAATATAGATGTATATTCAGTTGTAAATCAAGGGTATTCTTAGCTAGATTGCTCATAGATCTGCTATTTTCCCCACAGAAGATGTGGAGCTTTGTTTTTCTTCCCTGAGGAGCAGCACCTTAGGATGCCACATAATTCCAAGAGATATCAGAAAGTAACTTCCTCGGTTCCCTCATGCGTTTCAAGAGCTAATCCCTGGGGGAAAGGGAAGCATTTTGTGATTTATCAGCTGCCTTGTTTAAACACTTCACGAGCGAATTATTCCAGTCTCCATGCCTCACTCAACATAACAACTCTCTGTAAACACTAACCATCACTTGATCACTGAAGAAGGAGGCAGGGAAATATGACCAGCGTAAAATGGAAGTCCTTTCCTTAAAGCCAAAAAGAGATTCATAAAATCATTAAATTCTGCCACAAGTCACTTTATTAAAAGTGAAAAACTTGATCAAAGAAGGGACATAGTTAAATGGAAGTAACTGACATGTATCATTTTGACCAGTTGGAGTGTCAAGTTTCAATAGGATTAGATGGTTGAGATTTCTTATAGTCAGGTCTCTTTGAACAGGGAAGAGAAAATTTTCCATTGTCATTCTTAGATACTTTTTGTCATTGCCTTTATGCTTTATATCCAAGGTGAACCTAAAGGACAACCTAAAGCAGCCCTTAGTGGAACAATACCGGCTGTTGATTGTTCTATTCCAGGTAGAGGGAGTTAAATTTGCTCCTCTTTGCCCAGTAGAAGTAAACTCAAAATAAAAATGATAAAATCCAACCTGCTTCAGTGCTACCAGAGGAAGGAAAAAGAAAAAAAATACCAAAAGAACAGTAAAATGCTCTCATGGTACGTTGTCTTGGAAATATCACCCTGGAGTCAATGAAGAAAGAAATGTGAAGAATGACACAATTTTTTTCCCACTGATTCCTAGGAGAAGAGAAAATAGTACATTCAAATAAGACAATAATGAGTTTTCTAGTGAAGTCTTTAGAGATGCATTCATTTTATATGTACAGTTTCATTTCTTAAATTCCAGAAAGTCTTCATTTTAAATTCTTTAATACTTTGAGTTCATGGTATTGAGCAAATTTCTCCCAGCATGTTTAATCCCAACCTTAGACCCTGAGAATATTAGTTTCTTATGGATGAATGAATCCATCATACTACACCATCATACTAATTGATTAACATTCATCCCATTTATTTATTCAGCTAATAATTGAGCACCGACTCTGGGCCCAGTACCGTGCTGGGTACTGAGCACACAAAGGTTCAAAAAGACAAGAGACAGACAGCAATCTGTTCAGTGCCACAAAAGCGATAAACTCAGGAAGTAAATAGGAGGGGCAGCTAACTTCCTTGGTGTGTGTGTGTGTGTGTGTGTGTGTGTGTGTGTGTGTGCATGTGTGCTGGGGTGGGGTGGGGGAAGTAGGGTGTTGGTTAAGAAAATATTCCTAGAGGAAAAAAAAACAAAGCTGAGGCTTGGAGACTGAGCAGGAATTACCCAGGGAAGTGGAGGGAGGAGTTAATGATAGTTAACACTGACAGTACCTCCTTCTGGATCAGGTGCGGTTCTTTACATACAGTAACTCATTTAATCTTCATAAGAGCCTGGATATGCAAGTACTGTTAGAACATATAGACAAGGAAACCGCAGCACACCGAGGTTGAATTACTTGCCTGAAGTCACACAGCTGGTAAATGCAGAGTCAGATTTCATGTCCAAGCATCTGAGCCCTGCTTGTTCTGTCTTTTCCAGCAGAGATAACACAGCCCCAGGGACAACAGTAAGAAGAATAAACCTTACATTTGCTGAGCACTTTGTCAGGTCCCCAGCCTGGGTGACTTCTTTTATCCCTCAGATCATCCTGTGATTAAGTGCTGTTATTTGCCGTATCATTACAGATGTAGATTCAAAGGCTCCAAAGAGCTGAGTCACCACATGAGATATGACTTCACACCCAGTAGGATGGCTATTTAAAAAAAAAAAGAACAGAAAATTACAAATATTGCTGGGGCTGTGGAGAAATTGGAATCCTCATACCTTATTGGTGGGAATGTAAAGTGCTACAGCCACTGTGGAAAACAGTTTTGGTAGATCCTCAAAAAGTTAACCATAGAATTACCATAGGACCCACCAATTCCACTCTTGGGTGTATACCCAAAATAATTGAAAACAAGTGTTCAAACAAAAACTTGCACATGAATATCAACAGCAGCACCATTCACAATAGCTAAAAAGTGGAAACAACCCAAATGTCTGTCACCTGATGGATGGATAAACAGTGTGGTCCCTTCATACAACAGAACATTATTCAGCCATAAAAAGGAATGAAGAATTGATGTGTGCTACAACATGGATAAACCTTGAAAATATAATGCTAAGTAAAAGAACCCTGACACAAAAGGCCACATACTGTAGGATCCCATCTGTATGACATATTCCAGAGTTGGCACGTCCATAGAGATGGAAAGCAGGTTAGTGGTTGCCACGGGCTGCAGGGAGCGGGAATGAGAAATGATGGCTTAGTGGGCATGGACTTTCCTTTCTGTGGTGATGAACATGTCTGTAACTAGACAGTGGTGGTTGTACAACATAATGAATGTACTAAATGTCACGAATGGTGAATTTTATGTGTATTTTACCAAAATATTTTAAAAGGGGGGATAAGAGGTGGTAAAAAAGAGAAAAGTTGAGTAACTTGCTGAGGACTGTACAGCACATCAAGTAAAAGGTGGTTTTGAAGTCGTGTAAGAAAGACACTTTTCGGGAACTCCACGTTGCTTGCTGTGAGTGCAGTGAGGTGTATGTGTCGGGGGGAGGGAACAAACGGCAAAGACCGAGGCCGAGGAGGAATCAGTCTCCATTCTGAAGACACCTTGTAAGGTGATGGAGACAACCCTAGAGGCAAAAACACAGGAATGGGGGCACTCAGGAAGAGGGAAGGGTCACCGACCTGTCTCTTTAGTCAGGATCTTTCCCCATTACATGCCCCTCCCCGGAAGAACTGTGTCCTCTGGGTTTCTGGATAAAGTGACTGCTGAAACAGAATAAACACAGCAGTCAATATCCATCCTCTGCCCCTACCAAGGAGTAAAATTAGAAATATTCATTGCTACCTCAAATGCCTCACCTGTAAAATAGAGATAATAATCATAGTTCCGCCTCAAGATCAAATGAGTTAAAATACAAAGTCCTTCGAATAGTGCCTGACCCAGTCAACACTGTATAAATGTTTGCTATTATTACTTTGATGGTTTCCATAAAGTGTCCCTCAGTTCTTTGCATTTTTATCATATACAGTAAAACTGGGTATTGTCATATCACGAATGTTTGCCCAAGAACAATACATTTTGTTAACCTGGGACTGATCATTGAAACCTGACCTCATGGGAAATAGCATTATCTTTCATTTCATTTGCATTTTACAGCTACAATATAAATTTCCTTCCTGGTTACTTTGGTTACTTTGATAACAGAGAAAAAATGTTTTTCTCAGGTTAGCTTGTACTTGTTAACGTAGAATTTAGTGGCACTAATTAGGAGACTCCAAAAAAATTTTAATACAATAAAATAATGAACTATACCAAATGGTTTGGGTGGAAGATGATTTTTCAGACTTCCAAGCAAAAACATATGCTTTTTATCAATACACATTGCATAAACATTGTAATCCTCATTCAAATTCACAAAGAGGACAAAGGCAAGAAAACATTTTTAAGCATTTTAGAGTCTGTAACTGTCCATCATGCTTTAGAACTTTCTGCACCACGATTCACTAATCGACTCTCTCTCACACAGCTTCATGATGTAAAATGTGTGTCAGTAAAATGTGAAAATGAGCCCTCCTCACTGTAACCAGGCCTGAGGAAAGAAGAATTTTAAATCTTGACATTTGGGACTGTTTATTAATGACAACAGTGTGACAAATAGTTCATTAATCCTATTTATCAGACTGTGAAATAAGCCAAAATTGCCATCAACAAGTAACAATATAAATGGTCTTTTAAAAATCAGGGAGTGTTTATGATTCTTTAATCTAATCCAAGGGTTTAGACTTTTTCTGTAAAGGGTCAGTTAAATATCTTAGGCCTTGCAGACCATAAAGTCTGTGCCACAACTACTCAACTCTGCCATTGTAATGTAAACATGGCCATAGATGATATGTAAACAAATGGGCCTGGCTCAATTCCAATTAAACTTTATTTACACATGCTACAACATGGATGAAATGCGAAAACATTTTGGCAAGTTAAATAAGCCAGACACAAAAGAACAAATACTGTATATGGTTCCACTTATATGAGGGATCTCAAATGGGCAAATTCATGGAGACAGAAAGGAGAATAGTGGTTACCAGGGTTCTGGGGAGGGGAGAATGGGTACAGAGTTTAAGTTTGGGATGATGAAAAAGCTCTGGAAATGGTTAGTGGTAATGATTGTACAACATTGTGCCTGTACTGAATGCCACTTGGTTGTACACTTAAAAATGATGAAAAGGATACATTTTATGTACCTTTTACCACAAGGTTTTAAAAACTTTATTTTGCAATAACAGGCAGTTGGCCCTCGAGCCTTAGTTTTCTGACCTCTGAGCTAAACTGTCCTTTGTCCTGCTGACTGTGCTCCTTTCTTGGCTTCCTACATCTTTGCTGTTGTTTCTGCTGCTGCAGCAGCTGCTCTTTATTTCATTCCTTGACTAAGCTGTGCAGTCAAATGTTGCCTTGTGCGCAAGGGAAAAGAAAACCATTTGCATTCACTGGGGGCAGTTCTTTCTAGACATAGTCCATTCTGAAGCCCACAGCTTTAGCAGATGCAGATCTAGAACTATAAATATGAGTGTGCTGTTCTGTGCATATGAAAATGACCATAGTGGCCCCAAAACATTAGGGGATAAACTTGGGCTGCTTTCCACTTTCTCTGCTGGGATCTGCAGAGCTTTCACTTTCCTTTTCCTGGTTTCTCAGTGGCTAGCCGCGTAGACGAGGGTGCTAGTGTTAGGGCACTCAGGTTATGACTTTCAGTAGAGCTATTCATTTCATGACGATGATTGGCTCCTGCTCAGGGTGAACCATTGGACTTGATTTATCGTGCTTGTCTAACCAATTGGGTCAACTGACCTTGAGTTAACCATCTTCGGAAGACAATGATGAGTGCTTAACCTCTGAGGACAAACCTGATTCCTCAAAATAGAGACTCAGGCAAACAAAAAGCTGAGATTTTAAAAGGGAACCTATCTGCAAGTATATATTATTATTAGAAGGTACATTTAAGCGGACTAACTCAGTCTATTGAGACCTCTTAAGGATTAGAATCCCTAATTTACTTCGGAGTCTAGTCCGCCAAAACTGATGACCTAAGAGTTGACCAGGGTAAGCTACCTTTGACAGAGCCATAATAGTAAGAATAATAAATTCTCTGTCTTTAAGTAATGAAATGAAAATTATTTTGCTGATCTGAGAGAAGACAAGGCTCTTGATTTCAAATGGATTTTTACCTAAAGAAAAGAAAAAAAATCTGTTACTTTGGTCATGTTACTAATCATGCTACATTTTTAAAGCATCCTTAGTACCTGCTTAACATACTAAAATCATATGACTTACACACTTCAATAATTATTAGTGTTTTTATTTTTTCCCTAATTTCTATCATGAATCTTTGCATGTCAAAGTAGAAAAGACATTGAATCTAGACGTTTCAAAAGTGCAGATATCAGATAACCTCAGCAATATGATTTGATACCAAAATAAATTATTTTAAATTTTTAATGCCATTTCTGCTTTTTTCTTTCAACACTTGGCCCTGCTACAAATAAGACACTAAGTTGATTGAAAACAACTTATTAGACTTTTTAAGGATAAATATTGTTTTCAAATAAAAGTGAGAAATACATTTGTCTTCAAAACTCCATTTTTTAAAATCCCTTTAATCTGCATATGATAAAAATTGTGTTAAAACAGTTGATAAGATAAAAACACAGAAGTATCACTTTGATAGTCAACTTCAGCTGTAAGCCTATATATTGTGCAGATGCTCAGATATAAGGGGGAAGACAGAAAGCAATGATGTCTGAAAATTTATAGTCACCAAAATGATTAGGTTACAACATTCATTTCTAAGCACATGAAGTATTTACAGATCACTTGAAAAATCACTCCAGCTTCCGGGATGTTACCTGTTGACCTTTGAAAGTGGAAGCAAGTGAATTTTGCCATCAGTATCCTTCTTTCATTTTGAAGTTTAATATCGTGTCATTGGTCCTCCAATATCCACGGTGCCAGTTTCCCACTGATGTCTTATATCTTGGGTTTCTTTTCCCCCGTTAGAAAAAGTGTAGTGATGAAATAGGTGCGGTAACTTTGATCACAGAAAAACCCATATAATTACATAGTGTTTGCAGCACAATCCACAATGTTCTGACACTGGATATCAGCACAGCGATAAGTAAGAGCAAAAAGCTTGTTGGAAAAGTTTGGCAACGAGTGTAGCCTCAGGTAAAAAGGTGGTGGCTGTGAATACTTCGAAATCAGAATGTATATGTGGAGAGTAAGTTGGCTTCTCCTGATCATTTCTAGGAGATCGTTTTGTGAGGCTCATTTTCCTTTAAAAAAGAATGTCCCATACAGAAAGTGAAATGTTTCTCTTCTGAGAAGAAACGTTCATGGAGAGGGTTGTTCCCAGACACAACATGACGTGGACAATTGTTAGGATTACATAAATAATTCCTTCCTAAAAACTGACTTATAATTCTGCAGTTTGACAAGATTTGACTAGCCGTACTAATTGGACGCACACAAATATAGCCTCCAATTTCCCTTTTGAAAATTGAGGACCCCCCTGCTAGTATTTTCCCTTCATCATTATTACTCCCCAGGGCCCTAAATGCTTGCTGAGCTTTCCAAAGTACCTGTTCCAAAGTACCTGTTTTTGTCCTTTTCAATTATTCTCTCTGACTATGCATAAAATCGGTTAGAACAAATACCTCTACTTAAGCCCAGGTGTTACTACCCTGCCTAACCTTTTTTCTTTGGTTTGTTTCTTGATTTTGAATTTCTTACCATGAGTTAGCTTGTATTCTCAGCACACACCGAACTCTGCTGGCAGTCACACCGGACAGTCCTGACTAGTTATATGTGCAAAGGAGAGAACAAAGAATCCTTCCATGTCTCTGACATTCCTTAGCCTCAGAGACACCTGAGATCACAGATTTACCCAAAATACACTACTGAAACCAATCTCTAGGATTCTAAGCATAAAAATAACTATTAACTGTTGAGTATCAGATGCTGCCTTATGTACTTTAAATATAGATATTGTATTTCCTCAAAAAGCAAAGTAGGTAGTTATTATTATGTCCACTTCGGAAGTATGGAAACTGTGGCTAGGGGATGTTAAGAAACTTGTCTGAGGTCTTCCTGGCTAGTAAACATTGAAATCAGGAGTTAACCTCTTTTCTAACACCAAATTCCATGCTCCCTCCATAACCCGGCATCAAATGTCCCCAAAGCCTCTTGGTTCTCTCTTCTTGATGTGTAAAATCTGCAAACATCATCATGGTAAAAAGTAAAAATTTTAAAAGCAACATAGCAAAGAACACATGTACAGGTTGTATGGTACACTGCTAATGTACTTTAATTAATGCTTAAAATATATAAAAGACTGAGAGCTAATACACCACAATATTAGCACTGGTTATCTTTTGGCCAATTACTGGTAATGTGTATTTTTTTCTTATACTTCTTTTTATCTTACAAATTTTCTATAATACATATGATACTTTAAAATATAATACTTATTTAAAATGCAAGAAATGGCACTATTTAAATGCAATGTATAATGGACTGGGTTTTCGAGAGTGCCTTACACATTTGTCATTTGTCATGTTCAGTTGACAATTATCATTGGGCTTCGCATGTCAGTGAACATTTTAATGTCCAAGGGAGGGCTTTTATATGCAAAATGAACCACTTAGAGCTGTCTAAATATGCAATTTGTAACTGTAGTTAATTAAAAGACTGAATTTTTCTTAAACCTCTAAGTTCAACTTATAATTCTTGCTAGTTGATTTATGAATTAAATAATTTTATTAGAAATAAGTAAATCACTTTTACTTATTTCTTGATTAATTTCAACTACGTTTAATGTATTTGATGATCTCATGTCATTATTAAAACCCATTCAAAAAACTTATTTCACTAAATTCCCTCAAACATTTTAACTTGCATATGCAAATTTAATTTTTTTTCTCAGACACATCACATTCATAATAAGGCCAGTTTACAAACCAAAGCAATCTTTATTAGTCCTTAAGCAGCTTTTAAAAATATAACAAATTGAATGTACAACTTTGTAAGCATTCAAACACTGTTAATAAGCTTAATTAATTCCATTCTCTAATGCATGTCAAATTTAAGTCACAAATATCAATCAGGCATTTCTAATTAAAAGAACAAGGCAAATAATTAGATTATCTGACACGTCAGACATTCTCTAACATGCTTTTCTTGGACATTTCGAAACTGCATATAAGGAACATAAATTATCATTGTGACTTAAAATATATTCCGCATAAACTGACTGCTGCAAGATTAACACTTTCTATAGATTTATTTCATTACCGCTACACTTACGTGTACAGCGTTCTGGGTTTGCAAAGTCATTTCTCCAAGTAAAGAGTGGAGATTACTATCTCCAGCAGTGCCAGATTCCTTGGGTAAAGATTCAAAACCAGTACAGCTACAGATCTGGGTAACTGGTCTGAATCTGGGGACTAGAACGTGAGATCAAATCTGTGCTTCTTTCCCCAATTCTGGGTTGCTTGCCATGTCAACAGGGGAACTCAAAAGCATGCTTTTAGCTGTCATGTCGTTTTACACCCCCTAAAACATATTCCCTGGGAATATTTCAAATTTCACCTTTGTACAGGTTTTTTTTTCAACTTTCTCCTGACTGATTTAAATAGATTGAATTCTGCACCACCCACATGGAATCCTGCTAATTGCCTTAAATTAGAGTTAATTGAGTTTTGTACCCCCTTCATGTTTACAGCGTCCTTTTTATATGTTACTCATTATCTAGCTCCTTGAGCACTATTTGACAGTCATTCTATTAACAACATAATAGGTTACTTGTAGATTATATAGATATATGCAAAATGTTTATAACTTGCTTTAGATCTGTATTCCAGCACAGGAAAACATCGTTTCCTTGTTAATTTATTAAAATTATATTTAGGTTGCAGTTTAGGGGCAGCTAGTTCATCCGGGCACCAACCCCTAAGGCCAGCTATCACCCACCCAAGTGAATCATCCGATAACAATCTTTCCACATAAGCATGAAGTATTACTCATAACGAATGTAGGATTTTGTAAACCCACTGCAGCACACCTAATTAACCTCATTTTTATTATTTTCAGAAGTCTGAATTAGATGCATAATAGAAACTATGGTCATCCACCAAATTAGCATAACATTATTTAATTTACCATTGGCTATTATGATAATTGAGGCTGTTTCCAATTTTTAGAATCATAAATAAAATCACAGTGAACATGTATTTGATCATGAACGTAGTTTGATTCTGTGGGATTTTTTTCCTTAGGAAAAATTTCCAATAGTGATATTACTCAGTGAGCAGATGGACTTAGTTTTGGTTATTAATAGGTACTATGTTTAATGTTTTCCAAAAAGTTTGTTGGATTACAATTGTGTCAGTATTGTATTTATTTGTTTTGTTTGGATGTCCTTTAATTTGGGCAAATTCATAGATATTAAGTGATACTAAAATGTCACTTTGATTACTAGGGTCAATAGATTTTTTTTTTTGGCTGTGTTGGGTCTTCGTTTCTGTGCGAGGGCTTTCTCCAGTTGCGGCTAGTGGGGGCCACTCTTCATTGCGGTGCGCGGGCCTCTCACTATCGCGGCCTCTCTTGTTGCGGAGCACAGGTTCCAGACGCACAGGCTCAGTAGTTGTGGCTCACGGGCCCAGTTGCTCCGCGGCATGTGGGATCTTCCCAGACCAGGGCTCAAACCCGTGTCCCCTGCATTAGCAGGCAGATTCTCAACCACTGCACCACCAGGGAAGCCCGATAGATTTTTTAAATAATATTTGTTTGCTATTTGCATTTTTACTTATGTGGTTTATCTGTTTATAGTCTTTGTTCATTTACTACTAGGGCTTGACGTTTATCCTGTCACTTCATGTTAATTCTTTATATATTATGATATTAACCTAGTGGTGCTCACATTTTCTAGAAACTGTTTTCCTATTAATTTTAGTTTTATTATATTTTATACTTATATTAAAATGATTTGTTTTAATTTATATGGCAATGAATCTAGCAATCTTTGAATAATGATTTTCTAGCATTCTTTTAAGAAATAGAATCTATTTTAAAATATATGTTTGCTCTATGAGGGCAAGGACCATGCCTATTTTATTCACAAGAATTTCCGTAATCTAACAAACACACATCCTGGCACACAGTGGGTACCCATCAATTTTTCTTTTTTTTCTATCTAAAAATATACAGTGTTTCCCAAAGTGTTTGGCAATTAAATAAATTTAGGAAACACTGAAAATTACAGTCTACTTTATGAGATTTATAATGCATATTAGCATGTTAAAGGCTCTGAGTAGTCTGGTTATTTAAAAAAAACAAAAACAAAAACAAAAAACCTGTTTAACTTTCTTTAACCCAAAAGAATACACCTTTATTTAACCATAGAATGTTCATTGAGTAGCATCACAGAACAAATGTCCAATAAAATAGGCTTCAGAAATTATATACAAATGTCATACAATATTCATTTACCTAATTTATTTATAAATAAAAAATATTCAAGACAGATATTCACATAGAAAGTATTGCAATGGCTCTAGTGGGAAAAAAAGTTTAAAAAAATAGCTAAGAGTAACACTAGAAAGAAAGTTCTATTCTTATTGTTATGAGGTTTTTTTTTTACATATTTTCCCTCACAATTTGTATTGACTATTACCTTTGGTATATGATTTGCAGATATTTATTTAAAACCACACCAATACCTACAAAAATACTATAATCAGATCAGTCAGATTATGAACAATTGAAACTGGGTATTTGCTTCTAAAAGTGTTAAATGGTAATATTTTTAATAGAAATCTTTAAAAAATTACAATTAATAAACATTTTGATTTTTCTTTAGAAATACATTAGGAATTAAATTTATAGCACTTTTATAAGGTCAACAACTTCAAAGTAAAACATTTATTTCTTCTCTTCAATGAATAATATACTAGCTAAATTACTAACTTCTTTTCTGTTTGAAATACATAATTTCTCTTTGCAGAATATCTTGGTTATTGGGCTTCCGGCTTCTGCTGTGAATGTTGAAAGGTGGAAAGAGTATCACTCTTACACACACACAAAAAAAGCTGAAAATCCTGAACAGTCATAACTTTTCAGGACAACCACTTAGCGTGCACTCTAAGGGAAAGACAGGAAAATCCAAGAAGAGACAGGATGTGAGCATTGACTCCTCTGAGGCAGAGCACAAAAGAAATATGTGGCTGCCGAGAGGGCAGACAGCAGAAGCAAGGAGAGCTACAATCCTGCAGAACAAAAACCACGTTCATAGAAAGACAGACAAGATGAAAAGGCAGAGGGCTATGTACCACATGATGGAACAAGATAAAACCCCAGAAAAACAAATAAATGAAGTGGAGATAAGCAACCTTCCAGAAAAATAATTCAGAATAATGGTAGTGAAGATGATCCAGGACCTCGGAAAAAGAATGGAGGCAAAGACCAAGAAGATGCAAGAAATGTTTAACAAAGACCTAGAAGAATTAAAGAACAAACAAACAGAGATGAACAATACAATAACTGAAATGAAAACTACACTAGCAGGAATCAATAGCAGAATAACTGAGGCAGAAGAACGGATAAGTGACCTGGAAGACAGAATGGTGGAATTCACTGCCATGGAACAGAATAAAGAAAAAAGAATGAAAAGAAATGAAGACAGCCTAAGAGACCTCTGGGACAACATTAAACGCGACAACATTCACATTATAAGGGTCCCAGAAGGAGAAGAGAGAGAGAAAGGACCCGAGAAAATATTTGAAGAGATTATAGTCGAACACTTCCCTAACATGGGAAAGGAAATAGCCACCCAAGTCCAGGAAGCACAGAGAGTCCCATACAGGATAAACCCAAGGAGAAACACACTGAGACACATAATAATCAAATTGGCGAAAATTAAAGACAAAGAAAAATTATTGAAAGCAACAAGGGAAAAATGACAAATAACATACAAGGGAACTCCCATAAGGTTAACAGCTGATTTCTCAGCAGAAACTCTACAAGCCAGAAGGGAGTGGCATAACATATTTAAAGTGATGAAAGGGAAGAACCTACAACCAAGATTACTGTACCCGGCAAGGATCTCATTCAGATTCAATGGAGAAATCAAAAGCTTTACAGACAAGCAAAAGCTAACAGAATTCAGCACCACCAAACCAGCTCTACAACAAATGCTAAAGGAACTTCTCTAAGTGGGAAACACAAGAGAAGAAAAGGACCTACAAAAACAAACACAAAACAATTAAGAAAATGGTCATAAGAACATACATATCGATAATTACCTTAAACGTGAATGGATTAAATGCTCCAACCAAAAGACACGGGCTTGCTGATTGGATACAAAAACAAGACACATATATATGCTGTCTACAAGAGACCCACTTTAGACCTAGGGACACATACAGACTGAAAGTGAGGGGGTGGAAAAAGATATTCCATGCAAATGGAAATCAAAAGAAAGCTGGAGTAGCTATACTCATATCAGATAAAATAGACTTTAAAATAAAGAATGTTACAAGAGACAAAGAAGGACACTACATAATGATCAAGGGATCAATCCAAGAAGAAGATATAACAATTATAAATATATATGCACCCAACACAGGAGCACCTCAATACATAAGGCAACTGCTAACAGCCATAAAAGAGGAAATTGACAGTAACACAATAATAGTGGGGGACTTTAACACCTCACTTACACCAGTGGACAGATCATCCAAAATGAAAATAAGGAAACAGAAGCTTTAAATGACACAATAGACCAGATAGATTTAATTGATATTTATAGGACATTCCATCCAAAAACAGCAGATTACACGTTCTTCTCAAGTGCGCACGGAACATTCTCCAGGATAGATCACACCTTGGGTCACAAATCAAGCCGCAGTAAATTTAAGAAAATTGAAATCGTATCAAGCATCTTTTCTGACCACAATGCTATGAGATTGGAAATGAATTACAGGGAAAAAAACGTAAAAAAGACAAACACATGGAGGCTAAACAATATGTTACTAAATAACCAAGAGATCACTGAAGAAATCAAAGAGGAAATCAAAAAATACCTAGAGACAAATGACAATGAAAACACGATGATCCAAAACCTATGGGATGCAGCAAAAGCAGTTCTAAGAGGGAAGTTTACAGTAATACAATCCTACCTCAAGAAACAACAAACATTTCAAATAAACAATCTAACTTTACACCTAAAAGAACTAGAGAAAGAAGAACAAACAAAACCCAAAGTTACTAGAAGGAAAGAAATCATAAATATCAGAGCAGAAATAAATGAAACAGAAACAAAGAAAACAATAGCAAAGATCAATAAAACTAAAAGCTGGTTCTTTGAGAAGATAAACAAAATTGATAAACCATTAACCAGACTCATCAAGAAAAAGAGGAAGAGGACTCAAATCATTAAAATTAGAAATGAAAAAGGAGAAGTTACAACAGACACCGCAGAAATACAAAGCATCCTAAGAGACTACTACAAGCAACTCTATGCCAATAAAATGGACAACCTGGAAGAAATGGACAAATTCTTAAAAAGGTATAACCTTCCAAGACTGAACCAGGAAGAAATAGAAAATATGAACAGACCCATCACAAGTAATGAAATTGAAACTGTGATTAAAAATCTTCCAATAAACAAAAGTCCAGGACCAGATGGCTTCACAGGTGAATTCTATCAAACTTTTAGAGAAGAGCTAACACCCATCCTTCTCAAACTCTTCCAAAAAATTGCAGAGGAAGGAATACTCCCAAACTCATTCTATGAGGCCACCATCACCCTGATACCAAAACCAAAGATACTACAAAAAAATATATATTACAGACCAATATCACTGATGAATATAGATGCAAAACTCCTCAACAAAATAGTAGCAAACAGAATCCAACAACACATTAAAAGGATCATACACCATGATCAAGTGGGATTTATCCCAGGGATGCAAGGATTCTTCAATATATGCAAATCAATCAATGTGATACACCATATTAACAAATTGAATAATAAAAACCGTATGATCATCTCAATAGATGCAGAAAAAGCTTTTGACAAAATTCAACACCCATTTATGGTAAAAACTCTCCAGAAAGTGTGAATAGAGGGAACCTACCTCAACATAATAAAGGCCATATATGACAAACCCACAGCAGACATCATTCTCAATGGTGAAAAACTGAAAGCATCTCCTCTAAGATCAGGAACAAGACAAGGATGTCCACTCTCACCACTATTATTCAACATAGTTTTGGACGTGCTAGCCACGACAATCAGGGAAGAAAAAGAAATAAAAGGAATACAAATTGGAAAAGAAGAAGTAAAACCATCACTGTTTGCAGATGACATGATACTATACATAGAGAATCCTAAAGATGCCACCAGAAAAGTACTGGAGCTAATCATTGAATTTGGTAAAGTTGCAGGATACAAAATTAATGCACAGAAATCTCTTGCATTCCTATACACTAATGATGAAAAATCTGGAAGAGAAATTAAAGAAACACTCCCATTTACCACTGCAACAAAAAGAATAATATACCTAGAAATAAACCTACCTAGGGAGACGAAAGACCTGTACACAGAAAACTATAAGACACTGATGAAAGAAATTAAAGATGATACCAACAGATGGAGAGATATACCATGTTCTTGGATTGGCAGAATCAATATTGTGAAAATGACTCTACTACGCAAAGCAATCTACAGATTCAATGCAATCCCTATCAAATTACCAGTGGCATTTTTTACAGAACTAGAACAAAAAATCTTAAAATTTGTATGGAGACACAAAAGACCCCAAACAGCCAAAGCAGTCTTGAGGGAAAAAAATGGAGCTGGAGGAATCAGGCTCCTGGACTTCAGACTATACTACAAAACTACAGTAATCAAGACAATGTGGTACTGGCACAAAAAGAGAAATATAGATCAATGGAACAGGATAGAAAGCCCAGAGATAAACCCACACACCTATGGTCAAGTAATCTATGACAAAGGAGACAAGGATATACAATGGAGAAAATACAGCCTCTTCAATAAGTGGTGCTGGGAAAACTGGACAGCTACATGTAAAAGAATGAAATTAGAACACTCTCTAACACCATACACAAAAATAAACTCAAAATGGATTAGAGACCTAAATGTAAGACCGGACACTATAAAACTGTTAGAGGAAAACATAGGAAGAACACTCTTTGACATTAATCACAGCAAGATCTTTTTTGATCCACCTCCTAGAATAATGGAAATAAAAACAAAAATACACAAATGGAACCTAATGAAACTTAAAAGTTTTTGCACAGCAAAGGAAGCTACAAACAAGATGAAAAGACAACCCTCAGAATGGGAGAAAATATTTGCAAACGAATCAACCGACAAAGGATTAATCTCCAAAATGTATAAACAGCTCATGCAGCTCAATATTAAAAAAACAAACAACCCAATCCAAAAATGGGCAGAAGACCTAAATAGACATTTCTCCAGAGAAGACATACAGATGGCCAAGAAGCCCATGAATAGCTGCTCAACATCACTAATTATTAGAGAAATGCAAATCAAAACTACAATGAGGTATCACCTCACACCAGTTAGAATGGGCATCATCAGAAAATGTTCAAACAACAAATGCTGGAGAGGGTGTGGAGAAAAGGGAACCCTCTTGCACTGTTGGTGGGAACGCAAATTGATACAGCCACTATGGAGAGTGGTATGGAGGTTCCTTAAAAAACTAAAAATAGAATTACCATATGACCCAGCAATCCCACTACTGGACATATACCCAGAGAAAACCATAATTCAAAAAGACACATGCACCCCAATGTTCATTGCAGCCCTATGTACAATAGCCAGGACATGGAAGCAACCTAAATGCCCATCGACAGATGAATGGATAAAGAAGTTGTGGTAAATATATACAATGGAATATTACTCAGCTGTAAAAAGGAACGAAATTGGGTCATTTTTAGAGACGTGGATGGATCTAGAGACCGTCATACAGAGTGAAGTAAGTCATAAAGAGAAAAACAAATATCGTATATTAAAGCATATATGTGGAACCTAGAAAAATGGTACAGATGAACTGGTTTGCAGGGCAGAAATAGAGACACAGATGCAGAGAACAAACGTATGGACCCCAAGTGGGGAAAGTGGCAGGGGGAGGGGTGGTGGTGTGATGAATTGGGAGATTGGGATTTACATATATACACCAATATGTATAAAATGGATGACTAATAAGAACCTGCTGTCTAAAAAATTAAATTAAAAAAGGGGATTTTATATGGCACATACAACAAAGGGTAGGAAACTTGGGGGCCCTCCTGAAATTTTGTCCACCACAACACCTTAAACTGTTCAGTTTACCTTCAATTAATTACGTAACGTAGACTCTAGAGTAAGAACCTTGCACCAGTAACTTATTTGTATTATTGTATCATTGGTGTATGCATTTCAGTATTGCATATATTGTAAAGCCCACTGTGCACTGTATTACTGTTGCTTAAACCTGTCGATTATATTTTAAAGATATTTAAACAAAAAGAACAATAATTGGTTTATATGTTCACACACACACACACACACACACACACACACACAAAAACTGTACATTCAGGGGACCAGATAATTTACATCACCTCCATGCTTTGGAATGCGATGCAGCTGTGGAGGAGAGTGACGCAGAGCTAAATAAACACACAGGGAGATGTGCAGGATGTATAACTCAATGAGAGAAACCATTTGGGAAGCAGAGTATGTACACACACACATGCACGCACGCGCACACCATGTACACACACACACCGTGCACATCTAGCGCACATAGAAAAAAGTCGGGAAGAACACACACCTGATTTTTAACAGTGAACACATTTTAAGAGTCAGGTTTTGGGGTAGGGATAGCAAACTCATTCTTTATTTTACATACTTCTATATTTTTAAAAAGACCATATTATTACTTGTATAAATTTGTATTTTTAAAATATAAAAAATTTTTACGTTATATACTTGTGTTTGTGATAATGGAATTGTGGTTATGTAAAAAAAAAAATGAAATATGGCTGCCATATAAGTGGGTAAAAAGAATTCATATCCAATTTTTAACAAAATACTGGAGTCTGAGCATTGGCTACCATGTTATCATAAAACCCATGGAAACAGCAGATACAGGGAAATCCACACCCGTTTCATAGGCTCTTCTTCACAAATCTTCCTTTGATGCTCATGAGAAAGGTTAGAGCCATGGCAGGAAACCAGTGAAAGCTTCACTTGTGATGCAGGTATAGAGGAGGGGACTGATCACCACTGCCGGAAGAACCGGAAGCCCTGCTAAGACTCTGCTTTTCTACTGACAGAGGCCTTAAGCTAAAGGGATTAGAAAACCCCAAGCCAAATAAATAATAAATCAATAAATTGAAACAAAACACACACACACACACACATACACACACACACACCTAGAAACTTTGCATTAAAACTTCTAAAAACCGGGCTTCCCTGGTGGCGCAGTGGTTGAGAATCTGCCTGCCAGTGCAGGGGACACGGGTTCGAGCCCTGGTCTGGGAAGATCCCACATGCCGCGGAGCAACTAGGCCCGTGAGCCACAACTACTGAGCCTGCGCGTCTGGAGCCTGTGCTCCGCAACAAGAGAGGCCGCGATAGTGAGAGGCCCGCGCACCGCGATGAAGAGTGGCCCCCACTTGCCACAACTAGAGAAAGCCCTCGCACGGAAACGAAGACCCAACACAGCCATAAATAAATATATAAAAATTAAAAAATAAAAAAAAGAAATAGGCACATTCTTTAAAAAAAAACTTCTAAAAACCAGAGGTAAAGGAAATCCTGAAGGCAGCCAGAGAAAAAAGACACATTACATACTCTTAGTCAGTTTGGGCTGCTATAATGGAATACCATAGACTGAGTAACTTAAACATTTATATCTCAAAAGTTCTGGAGGCAGATCTGGTGTCTGGTGAGACCCCACTTCCTAGTTTGCAGCTGGCTGTCTTCTTGTTGTATCCTCATGTGGCAGAGACAGTGAGGGCAAGCTCTCGTGTCTCTTATAAGAGCACCATTCCCATTCATGAGGGCTCCTCACTCATGACCTAATTCCCTCCCAGAGGCCCCCACTTCCTAATACCGTTATGTGGGGGATTAAGATTTCAACATATAAACTGGCGGCAGAACACATTCAGTCCATAACTCATGCAGAGGAAAAAAGATAAAAATTACAGCAGACATATCTTCTTTATCTTTGGCTAATATGCAAACCAAAGGACCAGAAAACAACAACAGCAAGAACAACAAAAAAACCTGTTAGCCTAGTTTCTATGCCCAGAAAAAAAATTATCTTTCAAAAATGAAGGATGAACATTCTTTTTTAGAACATTCAATACAAACAGATCTGTATTATGGGAAATGTTCAAGAAGATTCTTAAGGCAGAAAGAATATGAGATCAGACAGAAATGTGGATCTACATAAAGAAAGGAAGATCTCCTGGAACAATTGAAGGTAAACATAAAAGTTATGTTTTTCTTATTTTTGATCACTCTAAAAGATCATCAGAAAAATAGTAGCAACAATGTATTTGGAGTTTATAGCATATATGAAAGTAAAATGACAACAGTATCACAAAAGATGGGAGGAAGATGTGGGAGCTTACAGTTACAAAGTTCTTATATCACACACAAAGCAGTATAATATTATGTGAAAGTAGATTGTCATTAATTAAAGGCATATGTTATAAATTCTAGGAAGAATACTAAGAAATAGTTTAAGGATCTATAAATAATAAGTCAAGAGTGGACATAAAAATGGAATATAAAAAATATTCTACTAATCTAAACACAGGGGGAAAAAAGGAAACAAAAAAATGCATGGAACAAATAGAGAACAATTAGCAAGATGGTAGATTTTAACTTAACCATATCAATACTTAACAAGTAAATAGTCTAAATACAGTGGAGGACAGAGATTGTAGGTTAGACAAAATAGCAAGACCCAGTGCTGTCTTTCTGTAAGGAACTCGTTTTAACTATAAAGACATCTAGTTTAAAGATATACTATTCAAATACTATTCAAAATACTCTCATTTTTAAACAAATTTCAACACCCTGGAGGTAAACATTATTTAATATGGGTTGATCCTTTTGGGAATATAGCCTGATTTATGTTTATTAAATCAAGAAGTAAAAAATTTTCCCTAAACCTGTGGCTTTCTTTCCAAGGTTATTGTCAAGAGATGCCTGCTGGCACTTCAAAAGAGAACCAAGGCTAATAATAACTTAGCAGTTTTCTAATGAAAATTGGGTCCACGTTTAGCTCTGGACTCAATCACTTTTCTTTCATCAAAATAGGAATAGATGACCTTTTTTGTGTTAATTCAAACACTTATTAACAAGACCTCACAAAGCAGAGTGTATTAGACACATATTGTTAAGTTTCTGTGTGCCTCTTCTGCTCGTGCAATTTTGCTTCCAGATTACACTGTGTATGTTATCATCTTTCTACCTCTCCTCTTTCTTGTGGAATTGAAACTTTCTAATGGATGATCTACTTGTCACTCTACAAACTTTCTTCTGTTTTTTTTTAATAGTT
This sequence comes from Balaenoptera ricei, assembly GCF_028023285.1. Taxonomy (NCBI): domain Eukaryota; kingdom Metazoa; phylum Chordata; class Mammalia; order Artiodactyla; family Balaenopteridae; genus Balaenoptera; species Balaenoptera ricei. The sequence goes on from NC_082647.1 coordinate 75,102,005, forward strand.
TATGTTTCACCTTTTCAGGGATCAATAACATAAAGACAATTTTTAAAACACTTTGATTCTGTCATATCAAGGTATTGCCTATAAAATAATTCATCTGATGACCCTTTCTAAAATATAAAAACCAAGCTGTCTCTCCTTTGGGGAAGTCTCTCGCCACAAGAAATGCCAACTTATTTTTATTATCTTCTGCCCTAAGAACTATGTATTAGAATGTCTAAAATTTAGATTTGAAGCCTGGTAACACCTCAGGATAAGTAAGTAATGTTATGCAACAAAGAAGAGTTTGGTGCCTCCAATTTCTGTTTACTAACTTACACTGTAACAAATGGAAATCTTTGTCTTAAAAAAGGCCCTGAAAATGGGAATCCTAGGGTTAGGGGAAAATATTACAAATCTAGTTAATCTCCTTATTTAATTGCTTTTTCTTAAAATCATTAAATACTGAAATTTAAGTTTTAAAAATAGGCGCACAAATATAAACCATCTGATTTCTGTCTTTCCCTAATTTCAAAACATAACTGAACTAACAAAATCAAAAGTGAAGAAGATGAATTGGATTAAGAACTGCTTAGATATTATACAAGTTATGTAAAGTGTGGGCTAAAAATAGCTACTCAGTGAAGTAATTGATATCCTGAACTCATTAGTTGAAGTTATTACCAGGGATTTTAACTGGAGTGGATTTTTCTGCTTATGGAGGAAGCCTTGTCAGATGAAAACCAGCTCAGTGGCGAGCAAACTGGTAACAAGATATGAGACCTTTCATTTTTGAGACTGATTTGTCTCATGAACACTAGTAGTGAATGCACAGTTGCCATCTAAGTATTGTGCAGTTGCTTATGGGAAATAAATCATCGTAGTTTAGTTTCTAATAGAAATATTTCCCATACTTCATAAATTGCCACCACAATTAATGCCCTTGTTAAAGCATCAGTAAATTGAATCCACCTGAGACTGGTGTAGGAGGATGTTCCCTTTAGGGCTGATCCATTTCAGATTGCTGTTATTGTTATTTTTACAGAGACAGAATTTCATCCCCATTAAAAAATAAGTTCATATCAAGGACTTTGTGGGCTACTGTTGTTTATCCTGCAGTACTGTCATTCACATTTCTTTCTGAGGAAAAATTAGCCCTGATTGTATCTTACTAGATGTTTGTTAGGGATGTTATGTAACCTTTATCATGAAATTTGAAAGAATGGTATAGATACTTATCTGTAAAAGTTACTAATTTAAATACCATGTTGTCTAAAAATTGAAGGATAGATTGAGTGACCTTAAGTTTTTGAACAAAAATTTCATGGCTTAATTAAACACCTACATACATTTGGTCCCTATCTGTCAGTTCAGATGTAGAGGAAAAAGTATAAACAATGCATAATTGAATGAATAAGTGGTATTTTCAGTCATATTCATAGTTTCCATATCTGTCATATCTACAGTCTTCCGTACTAGAGGAATGATCTTAAAGAGACACTTTACCTTACAAGCACCTATTTTATGTTTGGGAACTAATCTCACCCAAAGGGATGGACCTATTGTTTCCAAATTATTTTGAGACACTGGATTTCATGCTACGATCTGTATATTGGGTTCTTTTGGAAGCCCAGATCACCTAGAATTAACTAGAAGAAGTTATTAGTCAGAATATTTAAAGTTGTAGTATTATATTAATCCTGAAATCTCAGGTTTAGACTTGTTACTCACTTGGAAGTCTCATTAACTTAGCTTCTTGAACTTCTGAAATCCAGTAGTTTTAGATAACAATCTCGCTGTAACCATTATCCTGAGTTTTCTGTTAATCTTTTCTTTATAGTTTTTTGCACATATTTTTCACTAAACTGTATATTTTTTAGATTTTTCATGTATTCTTCTGCAACTTGCTTTTTTGATTGAATATTTTCTGTTTAGATTCATTCATGACAATTCATGTCACTGTAGTTCAGTTCTTTTCACTGCCATTTAGTAAGCATTTCATTCTATGAATATTCTCAGTTTATCCATTCTGTTGTTAAAGAATATTTGAGATGTTTCTAAATTTTGGTCCCTGGAAACAAATACTATTATGAATGCTGTATATGTGTAAGAGATTAAGGCTTAGGAAGGGAATTGCTGGTAATGTATACTGTTTGCCAGAGTGATTCATCTCTCTCACCAGCAGTGTATGAGAGTTCCCATTACCATCACTTGCAATGCTCCATATGGACAGGTCTTTAATTCTCACCAGTCTGCTTTGTCTAAAACTGTATCTTAGAATTTTATTGGCCATTTTCCTGATTTCTTATAAAATTGAGCATATTTTCCTGAAAACAAATTTATTTAAAGTGTTATGATCGAGTTATATAGAGAATTATTTATGGGGGGAGGTATCTACCTGAAATATGGTGGAAGTAGGGGAATCTCAGGGAAGACTGTTTGGATGAGGTGTCGGTTTTGAACTGTATCTTGTATAATGAAGTCAGCCGAGTAAAAGCAGATTTGGGAGAAAGGCAGGAGGGTGCTGGAGGGAATAGGGTGTGCAAAAGCTATGATGACATTGAATATCAATATACACACATGTCAAAAGTTGATTATGTTAGTGTTGAGAAAGTGACAGGGAAGCGGACCAAGGCCAGATCATGATGAAAATTGCATGTGGTGCTATGGACTTTGATTTTTTTCCTGAAAACAATGTGGAGCTTTTGAAGAACTTTAAGTAGAGCTAAGACATAATAATCTTTGCATTTTTTAAAAGATTGCCCTGTAATCAAAATTGAATATAAATTGGAGAAGAACAAGAGGGCTGGCCCAATATGGAAGGGACTACAGTAAGACAGGCAGGAAATTACAAAATCCTAAAGAAAAGCAGTATCAGTAGGATTGAGAAAAAAAGTCAGGTTCAATATATTTTGAGGATAGAACTGACGAAGTCTGGCAGCTGATTGTAAGTGAAGCATGAAGGAAAGGGAAGAATTTCTCAAGTATTTCTCAATTTTCTGAATAGTTGCCAAAAAAAAATTGGTTGAGCATGTTTAGGACATTGAAAATTTTGATGCAATTTTGAGATTCCTTCACATATCAACATCCAAAAAGAGATGTACAGAAAGATACACTGTCTTAATCAAGGGAGAGATTGAAATGCATATTTGGAAATTATGGCTCAGGAGTGGAATTGGAAACCATGGGTCAGATTTTTATCTAGAACAGTGGTTTTTAAAGTGTAATCCTGATACTGATACCTCTGCTTGACCTACAGTGGTTTGCAGTGAGTCTGTCCACATGAAAGGACAAACAGAAGAAAACTCTATTCACATGCATCTCACAAAATTGAGGTATAAAATTAATTATTTAAAATATTTGTTTATGATCCTATATATAGAAAACCCTAAAGACTCCACACACAAACTACTAGAACTGGTAAACAAATTCAGCAAGATAGCAGGATACAAGATTAACATACAGAAATCAGTTGCATTTCTTTATGCTAACAGTGAAATATCAGGAGGGAATGTAAAAAACAGTACCTTTTAAAATTGCACCCCCAAAAATAAAATACTTAGGTATAAACCTGACCAAGGAGGTGAAAGACTTACACACTGAGAACTCTAAAACATTAATAAAGGAAGTTGAAGATAATTCAAAGAAATGGAAAGATATCCTGTGCTCTTGGATTGGAAGAATTAATACTGTTAAAATGGTCATACTACCCAAAGCAATCTACAGATTTAATGTGATCCTTATCAAATTACCCAGGTCATTTTTCACAGAACTAGAACAAATAATCATAAAATTTATATGGAACCATAAAAGACCCAGAATTGCCAAAGCAATCCTGATGAAAAAGAACAAAGCAGGAGGCATAACCCTCCCAGGCTTCAGACAATACTACAAATCTACAGTAATCAAAACGGTGTGGTATTGGCACAAAAACAGACATATGGATCAATGAAGCAGAATAGAGAGCCCAGAAATAAACCCACACACCTATGGTTGATTAATCTTCGACAAAGGAGGCAAGAATATATTAGTACAATGGGAAAAAAGACAGTCTCTTCAGCAAGTGGTGTTGGGAAAGTTGGACAGTGGCATGTAAATCAATGAAGTTAGAACACACCCTCTCACCATACACAAAAAATAAACTCAAAATGGATTAAAGACTTAAACATAAAACATGACACCAGGGGGCTTCCCTGGTGGTGCAGTGGTTGAGAATCTGCCTGCCAATGCAGGGGTTACGGGTTCGAGCCCTGGTCTGGGAAGATCCCACATGCCGCAGAGCAACTAAGCCCGTGTGCCACAACTACTGAGCCTGCGTGTCTGGAGCCTGTGCTCCACAACAAGAGAGACCACGACAGTGAGAGGCCCGTGCACCACGATGAAGAGTGGCCCCCGCTTGCCGCAACTAGAGAAAGCCCTCGCACAGAAACGAAGACCCAACACAGCCAAAAATAAATAAATTAATTAATTAAAAAGAAAAAAAAGTATTTGGAAGAAAAAAATTTTTTAAAAACATGACACCATACAACTCCTAAAAGAGATCACAGGCAAAACATTCTCTGACATAAATCATACCAATGTTTTTTTAGGGCATTCTCCCAAGGCAATAGAAATAAAAACAAAAATAAACAAATGGGACCTAATCAAACTTACAAGCTTTTGCACAGCAAAGGAAACCATAAACAAAATGAAAAGACAACCTACAGAATGGGAGAAAATATTTGCAAATGATGCAACAAACAAGGGCTTAATTTCCAAAATATACAGACAGCTCATACAGCTCAATAATGAAAAAGCAAACAACCCAATCGGAAAATGGGCAGAAGACCTAAATAGACATTTCTCCAAAGAAGACATACAGATGGCCAATAGGCACACGAAAAGCTGCTCAACATCGCTAATTATTAGAGAAAAGCAAATTAAAACTACAATGAGGTACCACCTCACACCAGTTAGGATGGCCATCATTAAAAAGTCTACAAATAACAAATGCTGGAGAGGGTGTGGAGAAAAGGGAAACCTCATACACTGTTGGTGGGAATGTAAATTGGTGCAGCCACTATGGAAAACAGTATGGAGGTTCCTCAGAAAGCTAAAAATAGAATTACCTTATGATCCAGCAATCCCACTCCTGGACATATATCCAGACAAAACTCTAATTCAAAAAGATACCTGGACCCCTATGTTCATAGCAGCACTATTCACAATAGCCAAGGCATGGAAACAACCTAAATGTCCAGTGACAGATGAATGGATAAAGAAGATGTGGTACCTATATACAATGGAATACTACTCAGCCATAAAGAAGAACAAAATAATGCCATTTGCAGCAAAATGGATGCAACTAGAGATTATCATACTAAGTGATGTAAGTCAGAAAGAGAAGGACAAATACCATATGATATCACTTATATGTGGAATCTAAAATATGACACAAATGAACCTACCTACAAAACAGAAACAGACTCATCAACATAGAGAACAGACTTGTGGTTGCCAAGGGGAAGGGGGTTAGGGGAGGAATGGAGTGGGAGGTTGGGGTTAGCAGACATAAGCTATTATATATGGAATGGATAAACAACAAGGTCCTACTGCATAGCACAGGGAACTATATTCAGTGTCCTCTGATAAACCATAATGGAAAAGAGTATTTAAAAAAGAATGTGTATATATGTATAACTGAATCACTTTTCTGTACAGCAGAAATTAATACAACATTGGAAATCAACTATACTTCAATAAAAGAAGTGTTTAAAGACTGAGCATTATTCTCACAGAAATTCCATTACATGTTTAATAACTGCTGCTTTTGCATATTTTATAAAAACTTCATTAGTAAGTTTATCTCTGAAAATATTTTCATGTTATTTTTTAATATTTATTATTTTGTATTTTAATCAGTACCGTGGTGCTTTATGCCCATCTCAAAAATAATCCAATAGTGCCTCATTGAAGCATAAAAGTAAGATGGCAATAGCAACAAATCCAACAACTCAGAATAATTTAATAAAGAAAGATAAATAACATAGCCCTCCAGTGAAATGTAAATATGAGTCTTTCTCGGCAGAGGAAAATGAATATAGAGTGGAGTGGTTTCACATAAGGAACTGAAAAATAAAAGTGCATGTAGGAAATGCCATTATGGATAACTGAATGTTGCATTTTATTGTACAGGCATTCCATTTACCTCATCCTCTATAATGAAGCTTTGACAAAAAATAACATGAATTCCTCTATACTTTTGCTTCATTTTCTAAAAAAAGTACAGTTTTCCTCAAGTAAACCAATTTAGTTTTTCCAGAACAATTGAATAATATTTTCCAATATAAAACTGATAAATTGTATCACTTAAACCAAAACTAACAAGACATCCTTCAACATGGCAGACTTCACAGCAAAAACAGGCACAAGTCATACTGTTGCTAACAGGCTAGTAAAACTAGCCACAAGTATTAATAATATACATTTTGCTCAGCAACAAAACAAAACAAGTTTTGGCAGAAATCTTTGCCAAATGACAGTAATGGATGTTGTCCAACATAAGTAGCATAATTTTTTTATTGCCGTAGAGTTGATTTATAATATTATATTAGTTTCAGGTTTACAATATAGTGATTCAAAATTTTTATAGATTTTACTACATTTAACATTATTATAAAATATTGGCTATATTCCCTGTGTTGTATAACATACCTTTGTAGCTTATTTATTTTATACATAATAGTTTGTGCCTCTTAATCCCCTACCCTAATCTTGCCCTTCCACCCTTCCCTCTCCCCACCAGTAACCACTAGTTTGTTCTGTAAGTCTGTTACTATTTTGTTCCATTTATTCATTTGTTTTATTTTTTTTAGATTCCACGTATAAGTGATAACATACAGTATTTGTCTTTCTCTGTCTGAATTACTTCAGTAAGCATAATAACAACCTGGTCCATCTGTATTGTTGCAAATGGCAAAATTTCATTAATTTTTTATTGCTGAGTAGTACTCCATTGTGTGTATGTATGTATGTATGTATATATATATGTATATGTATATATATATATACACACACACACACATATATATATATATACCACGTCTTTATCCATTCATCTGTTGAAGTATGCTTAGGTTGCTTCCATATCTTGGTGATTATAAATAATGCTGCTATGAACATTGGGGTGCATGTATCTTTTCAAATTAGTGTTTTCATTTTCTTCAACTACATAACCAAGAAAGGAATTACTGGATCATATGGTAGTTCTATTTTTAGCTTTTTGAGGAAACTCAATACTGTTTTCCACAGTGACTGCACTAATTTCCATGCTCAGAACAGGGTACAAGGGTTCCCCTTTCTCCACATCCTCACCAATATTTATTATTTGTGGCCTCTTTGATGATAGCCATGCTGACAGATGTGAGGAGATATCTCACTGTGGTTTTGATTTCCATTTCTCTGATTATTAACCATGTTGAGCATCTTTTCATGTGCCTTTTGGCAATCTCTATGTATTGTTTGGAAAAATGTCTATTCAGGACTTCTGCCAATTTTTTCATTGGGTTCCTTGTTCTTCTGATGTTGAGTTGTATGAGCTGTTTATATATGTTAGATATTAACCCCTTGTTAGCCATATCATACTCTTATTTCATGGATTGTCTTTTCACTTTGTCAGTGGTTTCCTTTGCTGTGCAAAAGCTTTTAAGTTTAATTAGGTCCCATTTGTTTATTTTTTACTGCTATAATATATGTCAAAGAGTGTTCACCCTATGTTTTCTTCTAGGAGTTTATGGTTTCTGGTCTTATATTTAGGTCTTTAATCCATTTTGAGTTTATTTTTGTGAATGGTATGAGAAAATGTTCTAATTTCATTCTTTTGTCCAGTTTTTCCAGCATTAATTATTGAAGAGACTGTCTTTTACACACTGTATATTCTTGCCTCCTCTGTTGTAGATTAATTGACCTTAAGTGTGTAGGTTTATTTCTGGGCTCTCTATTCTGCTCCATTTATCTGTTTCTGTTTTTGTGCCAGTACCATACTGTCTTGATAACTGTAGCTTTGTAGTATAGTCTGAAGTCAGGGAGCCTGATTCTTCCAGCTCTGTTCTTCTTTCTCAAGATTGTCTTGGCTATTCAGGATCTTTTGTGTTTCCATACAAATTTTAAAATTATTTGTTCTAGTTCTGAGAAAAATGCCATTGGTATTCTGATAAGGATTGCATTGGATCTGTAGATTGCCCTGGGTGGTATGGTCATTTTAACAATATTAAAATGAACATGAACATAACGTATTTCAGTCCATGAACACAGCATATTTTCCCATCTGTGTTGTCTTCAGTTTCTTTCATCAGTGTCTTATAGTTTTCCAAGTACGGGTCTTTTACCTCCTTAGTTAGATTTACTCCTAGGAATTTTGTTCTTTTTGATGTGATTGTAAATGAGGTCATTTCCTTAATTTCTCTTTCTGATAGCTTGTTGTTAGTGTATAGATATGCAAGCAATTTCTGTATATTAATTTTGTATCTTGCAAGTTTACCAAATTCATTTATGAGCTGTCATAGTTTTTTGGTGGCATCTTTAGGGTTTTCTATGTATAGTGTCATGTCATCTGGAAACAGTGACAGTTTTACTTCTTCCTTTCCAATTTGGATTCCTTTTATTTCTTTTTCTTGTCTGATTACTATGGCTAAGACTTCCAATGCTATGTTGAATAAAAGTGCTAGGAGTGGGCATCCTTGTCTTACATCATAGAGGAAATGTTTTCAGATTTTCACCAGTGAGTATGGTGTTAGCTGTGGGTTTGTCATATATGGCCTTTATTATGTTGAGGTGTGTTCCTTCTATACCCACTTAGTGGAGAGTTTTTTTTTTTAATCATAAATGGATGTTAAACTTTGTCAAACCCTTTTTCCACATCTGTTGAGATAATCCTATGGTTTTTATTCTTCAGTTTGTTAATGTGGTGTATCACATTGATTGATTTGTGGATATTGAACCATCCTTGCATCCCTGGGATAAATCCCACTTGATAATGGTGTATGATCCTTTTAATGTATTGTTGGATTAAGTTTGCTAATATTTTGTTGAGAGTTTTTTTTTTTTTTTTTTTAAATTATTTATTTATTTATGACTGTGTTGGGTCTTCGTTTCTGTGTGAGGGCCCTCTCCAGTTGTGGCAAGCGGGGGCCACTCTTCATCGCGGTGCGCGGGCCTCCCACCGCCGCGGCCCCTCCCGTTGCGGAGCACAGGCTCCAGACGCGCAGGCTCAGCAATTGTGGCCCACGGGCCCAGTTGCTCCGCGGCATGTGGGATCCTCCCAGACCAGGGCTCGAACCCGTGTCCCCCGCGTCGGCAGGCAGACTCTCAACCACTGCGCCACCAGGGAAGCCCCCAGAGAGTTTTTTAATCTATGTTCCTGTGATGTCAACCTGTAACATCTTTTTTGTGTGTGTGATATTTTTGCCTGGTTTTGGTACGAGGGTGATGCTGGCCTTTTAGAATGCGTTTGGAAGCAGTCCTACCTCTGCAAATTTTGGCGTAGTTTGAGAAGGATAGCATTAATTCTCCTCTAAATGTTTGGTAGAATTCACCTGTGAAGTCATCTGGTCCTGGACTTTTGTTTGTAGGGAGTTTTTTTATTACTAATTTGATTTCATTACTGATAATTGGTCTGTTCATATTTTCTTTCTTCCTGGTTCAGTCTTGGGATATTGCATTTCTAAGAATTTTTCTTTTTCTTCTATGTCGTCCATTTTATTTGCATATATTTGTTCGTAGTAGTCTCTTATGGTATTTTGTATTTCTGTGGTGCTCATTGTAACTCCTTTTTCATTTCTGATTCTTTTGATTTGGAGCCTCTTTCTTTTTTTCTTGATCAGTCTGACTAAAGGTTTATCAATTTCGTTTATCTTTTCAAAGAACCATCTTTTAGTTTTATTGATTTTTAAAATTATTTTTTAGTCTCTATTTCATTTGTTTCTGCTGTGATCTTTATAATTTCTTTCCTTCTACTAACTTTGTGTTTAGTTTGTTCTTATTTTTCTCATTCCTTTAGGTGTAAGGTTAGGTTGGTTGTTTTTTTGTTTGTTTGTTTGTGTTTTTTTCTGAGGTTTTTCTTGCTTCCTGACATAGGCATGTGTTGCTATAAACATCATTCTTAGAACTGATATTGCTATGTCCCATAGATTTTGGGTCATTATGTTTTCAGTTTCATTTGTCTCCAGTTTTGTTTTGTTTTTTAATTTCTTCCTTGATTTCATCAGTGACACATTGGTTGTTTAGTAGCATTTTGTTCAGCCTCCATGTGTTTGTGTTTTTTGTGTTTGTGTTTGTATTTTTTACATTTGTTTCCTGTGATTTACTTCTAATCTCATAGTGCTGTGGTTGGAGAAGATGCTTGATATGACTTCAGTTTTCTTAAATTTACTGAGGCTTGTTTTTTTGGCCTAGCATGTGATCTGTCCTGGAGAGTGTTCCATGTGCGCTTGAAAAGAGTGTGTATTCTCCTGCTTTGGGGTGGAATGTTCTGTATGTATCTGTTAAGTCCATCATGCTCTACTGTGTCCTTTAAAGCCATGGTTTCTTTATTGATTTTCTGTCTGAATGATCTGTCCATTGATGCAAGTGGGATATTAAAGTCTGCTACTATTATTGTGTTACTGTCAGTTTCTCCCATTATGTCCATTAATATTTCCCTTGTGCATTTAGGTGCTTCTTTGTTGGGTGCATATGTATTTACAATTGATATATCTTCTTCTTAGATTGATTCCTTGATCATTATGTAACGTCCTTCTTTGTCTCTTGTTACAGTCTTTGTTTTAAAGTCTATTTTGTCTGGTATAATTATAGCTACCCCAGCTTTCTTTTGATTTCCATTTGCATGAAATACCTTTTCCATCACCTCACTTTCAGTCTGTGTGTGTCTTTAGATCTGAGGTAAACATCTTATAGGCAGCATATACAGCATAAAATGTTGAAGAGCACTATAATTTGGTGAAGTAGCCAGGTACAGAATACAAAGTATTTAACTAATAAAGCAGACACACCCATCAGAACAGATGCCAGCTATAAGCAAGTGATACAGAACTACTGATGTGTGTTAGCTTGCATCCTAGCAGATATTTTACTCTTCTTCTGTATAGAGTATGAATCATTTCTTGATAATTGTCTGATACATCTATGGAAGAGATGTGCTTGACAATTTTTTGTTGTTTTTTTATCATTAAGTACCTTAGCGTTCTGTTTAGAATTTTTGTCCCAAGATTAGTCTGGACACTGTTCCCCTTAACAGGCCTAATTAATCAATAGATAGGTTAAAAATTCAGAACTTTACAAGATAGACATCATCAGAAGGGTTTTCAAAGTAACCTTTTATCTACTCAAAATAATTTTAAGTCATTAATCAGTTTTTACCCACCCTGGTTTCTCAGCTGTCTGCTCTAAGTTCCCTTGATTTGAATCATTCATGTTTCCGTTAGTAGAGTTGCCTTTTTTTAGAAGGAAAGAACAGAAAGTAGTTTGTGTCAAGTTTCCTGGACTTAATTAGATCTTCTTCACCAAATTTAGTAAGCTACCTCCCTCTTTTATTTATATCTGAGGTGACTGAAAGAGATGACAGCCAATTACAACCATTACAACTTTTACTTTTTCATTTGGGGCACTGAGAGACAGTTCCCCTATGTTCTTTAACAGAAATATTACAAAACAGTTAGTATGCAAAATTTCTCATGATATGGAAAAAGATATATAGCCTGAAGAACACCTCATACATTTATTCCATCCTTATTATGTATGTAACATACATAAATGATGTCCTAGCAAGGAAATGACTCAGCCCTATGGTTCCACCTTTTCCTTCTTGGGTTTGTCATATTCATCTTCTTCCAGAAGAAATAAGGATCAGTCAATGGCAAATGGTCATTGCAAGGCAGAGTTACCAAAAGATCCCCTGGCTCACCATGCTAATGGAAAAGAGAGCTTTGTTTTGCTTTATTTTAATTATTTATTTGAAAACCATGATATGGACTGGAAAGTGTTTGATAGGCACCCATGCCATGTGCAACAAGAAAGGATATCGGTACATAAGTAAAAGGTTTACCCAACTGCCAATCCCTAGGCTGCTTTCTCAGTAAAGAAGAGCAGGATGGTATGTCTCCAGATCTTAATTCATAGTTAAGGGAAATAATGAAAATTGTGAATGGGATCAAAGTTTAGCCTCTTTTCAGCATGCTGAACAAAGAGATGGATAGCAATTTCAAGGCTCTGCTTTTTTACATTTAAATACACTGGCTTTTGAGAGGACAAGAGAGATTAGATAATAACCTTTCCTCGTGACTTGACAAAACAAGTAAAGCCCATTTCTGTGATTTTAAGGGTTTTGTTCATGTGGTATAACTCTGCAACTTACTCTCAATTTTTTCAGCAATAATATACACCTACTATTATTATAATTATTATTAATTAGAGAAAGCCAACATGTTACTTTTAACATGTTAAAAATAACATGTTAATAGTTGGTTAATCTAGATGAAGATTAAATGGTTATTCACTGTACTTTACTTGTGATTTTCACATACTTTTTAAATTAAAAAGTTGAGAAAAAAAACTCATGAGCCCAAAACAATTGGTGTCTGTTAAACATCCCTAATCAAGGTTCTGTGATGCTTTATTCTTTGACTTAATCATATTTCCATTGAGAGCACATTGTATGTTAGAACAGGCTATTTTGGTGCACTTTGTGATTGGGATGTACTGTAGAATGGGGCAGGAGCCTCTGACTGTAGCCTGGTTACTTTTTAGAGTGGATCCAGATTTTAACAGAAAATTCCAATCGAGCTCTTTTTTTTTAAATATTTATTTATTTATTTGTTTGTTTGCACTGGGTCTTAGTTGGCGCTCACTGGCTCCTTAGTTGTGGCACATGGGCTCCTTAGTTGTGGCATGCAAACTCTTAGTTGCTGCATGCATGTGGGATCTAGTTCCCTGACCAGGGATTGAACCCAGGCCCCCTGCACTGGGAGCACAGAGTCTTAACCACTGCACCACCAGGGAAGTCCCCAGTCACACTTTTGTGAATACAAAAACTATAGATTATTTTTGCCCTTTTTTCAGAAAACACAAAATTTCAAGTACAATGCACGCTATTAGGTCAAATATGAGCAAATTCAAAGTAAATGCTCATAACTTTCTTATTATATAAATAAAAATCAATCAAATGTGCAAACATATATACTTATACATAGAATAGCCTTGGAAGAGTAAAAAGAAGCTGGTATTGGTTTTGCCTCCAGAGAAGGAAATTGAGTAGCTAGAAAACACTATCACCTCCTTGACGCTTTTGTATTATGTGAATGTAACTAATTTAAAAAATAATTAAAAGCAAAGAAAAAATAGTAGATCACCACTGGGCCAGAGGCCCACAAAATCAAAATAAAGTGTAGGCAGCTTTTATGAGGCTTGAGGCTTATATAATTTGCAGAGAGGGGAGGGGCACTTTAAGAAAAGGTATACAAATTTACACATGAATGTAAATATCATGAAAAGTTATAAAACCTTACAAATTTTATGATGCTAAGAGATAATACAAATATTTCTAAATCTAAAAATATTATAATATTTTAATTAAGTGCTGATCTTAGTCAGTTTGGGCTGCTCTGTATTAAAATACCACAGACTGGGTAGCTTATAAACGGCAGAAATTATTTCTAACAGTTTTAGAGGCTGGGAAGTCCAAGATCAAGATGTCAGCATGGTGGACTTCTGGTGAGAGCCCCTTACTGGTTCATAGCCAGCACTTCCTGGCTGTGTCCTCACATGGTAGAAGGGGCTAGAGAACTCTGTACGGTTTCTTTCATAGGAATACTAATCCATTCACAAGGGCTCTACCCTCATGACATAATCACCACCCAAAGGCCCACCTCTTAATACCATAACAGTGGACATTAGAATTTCAACATATGAATTTAGAGGAGATGCAAATATTTAGACTGTACCAATGTCTCACACGTCTTTAACTTAACTGTACATGGAAGTAATTGTCAACCTCGTATATATATATAACCCATTAGACACATACCAAATGTGTCCCCAACTCAACTTCCTTTTAGCAGGTTCCCCAAAAATGCTCACAACCACTCCAAAAATATGCAATAAAACAGGAAGTGTGAAGAAGGGAAGTCTGAGTGGAAAGAGACAGCCATATTGACCAATTATAATTAAAATAATTTCTGGATATTTATACAAGTGGAGTGTTGGGAGCAACCGAATGCCAGCAGTTATATTGATGATAATTCATCCCCAAAGAGAATTCTATAGTGAAAATAGAACGGAAATATGAGTTCAAAGAGAATAAGGAACAATGTAAAATTGCTGGCTACTGAAAAAAGTCTTGTTCATGTATTTTAAATGGATAATGATGGTATCAAATCTGTGTGGTATTTAAATAATCTTTTATAATTTTAAATGTGCTGTAAAAGTTTTAATTTTTAAAATGCCATAGTTAAAGTATGCTAAAAATTACATGCTTTAAAAATGTTTAAACTTCTCATGGAAATTCTTAGGTATTAGTTTTTAAATGTTCAAGGAGCATACAATTTTTTGAAATTATTTTAGGATGTACATGAACAAAAATGTCTAAAGACCAGTGCCCTAGGTTCTCTAAGCTTTTTGCCTGTACAAAGCAATTCGTTGGTAATCTGTCAACCTGGATAAAACTAGTTCCCCAAAGAAATTTCACAGAGCCACAAGTTAACATTTTATGCACTTCATTAGTGGGATTAAAATTTAGTGGGATAAAATTGTCCTCCCCTTAAAGAAACTTTTGAATGTCTTTTATTATGCCAAATTAGACCCCTATGGAATATATACCTCCCAAAGTAAAAGGTAGGGAAGTTTGTTCCTCTTGTTACACAGGTATGATCCATAACATATCAATTTCATTTTCCACTGGATGTCCCCAAAGTACAGAATCAAATTTAGCACTGAATTTAAATAGTTTCCGTTATACCAGGTGTCCTAACACCTAATTATTCCTTGGTCACCTCATTTGTTACTTACATTGTACCTACTTTATTTATCTTAATGATTTTATGGTTTTATTGTACCTATGAGTGAATGGATTGCTTTCTTTCTTTGACCTTTAACTCACCCACTTTTTAAACAAATAATACACAAACTAGCTTGGATAAATTCAGCTGAACTAAGCAAATCATCAGCCTGAAACAAAGAGAATTGAAATATTCAGTTTAGATGATGGTATTACTAACAGCTAGATACAGTCATAAGAGTACCAAATTAGCACTGTATTTCTTTTTTTTTTTTTCTTTAACATCTTTATTGGAGTAAAATTGCTTTACAATGGTGTGTTAGTTTCTGCTTTATAACAAAGTGAATCAGCTATACATATACATATATCCTCATATCTCCTCCCTCTTGTGTCTCCCTCCCACCCTCCCTATCCCACCCCTCTAGGTGGTCACAAAGCACCGAGCTGATCTCCCTGTGCTATGTGGCTGCTTCCCACTAGCTATCTATTTTACATTTGATAGTATATGTAAGTCCATGCCACTCTCTCACTTCGTCCCAGCTTACCTTTCCCCCTCCCCATGTCCTCAAGTCCATTGTCTACGTCTGCTTCTTTATTCCTGTCCTGCCCCTAGGTTCTTCAGAACCATTTTTTAGCATTGTATTTCTTAAATAGAAACTTAAATGACTAAAATCATTACATTTTTCTCTTCTGACTGATAATTTAATTAATTATTCCTATTTTGTGACCAAAAATTAAGGGATTAGAATTAAGGCAAATGGGAAAATTATCAATATTATCAAAAAGGAAGCAGTAGCCACCTAGACACATGTTATGATTTTTTTTAAATTAATAACAATAAGCCAAAATTATAGCTAGCAGCCCAGTCTTAGTAAATGCAAGAAAGAAATTACCCAGGAAGTAACTATATTATCAAACAGTAAATGATATTAAGTTCTAAAATATTTTGCAGAGCTACTTAAAATAATTAAATACAATCAGAGTTATATTCACAAAACATTACAGAGGCTCTTTTAATTTAGGAAATGAATATATTTGTGATAAGCCCTTTGAAGGTAATATTTCATATAATGAATTGATTCCCTTTATTTAAATTATTTATTTAAATATGTATTTGTGAGAGAAAAAGAGTTCACTCAGTGGACTCTATTGAAAAATTTAATAAAGGAAGAAATTAAGTGGAGGGCATACCAGTGATGATTTCACACAGAAATTATCATCTCCATCTGTAGTTTACCTGAAAATTTCAGTAAAGTGTTACTGATTCTTTAAAACCACAACAATAAAAAATAACAGTGAAACACCACTTTAGCTACTCTTGTGTACCATCACAATGGCAGAGTGTAGGTCAAAAATCTTAAATTTTCTTCTAGAAGATTCAATTTTATCTATGTCTTAGGTAACTCTCAGTCTAGTATATAAACTGTTTTAAGCAGATCAAGTCATCCTGACCTGCTATAGGGAGTGTCTCTGTTCAGGAATCACCCAGTGCTTATAAAGAGGTTCCCATTCAAGAGCATAAATATTCCATTTGAGGGCTTCCCTGGTGGCACAGTGGTTGAGAATCTGCCTGCCAATGCAGGGGACACGGGTTCGAGCCCTGGTCTGGGAAGATCCTACATGCCACGGAGCAACTGGACCCGTGAGCCACAATTACTGAGCCTGCGCGTCTGGAGCCTGTGCTCCGCAACAAGAGAGGCCGCGATAGTGAGAGGCCCGCGCACCGCGATGAAGAGTGGCTCCCGCTTGCCACAACTAGAGAAAGCCCTCGCACAGAAACGAAGACCCAACACAGCCATAAATAAATTTAAAACAAAACAAAACAAAAACTTGACCTTTAAAAAAAAAAAAAATTCCATTTGATCTTTTGTTTTTCGCAAAGAATTCACCATGAAAATTTTTATGCCCTTCTTATTCCCTTGCAAAAATAATTTAAAATGTTAATTGAAAGGAGAGTTCCTCATTCCCTATTTTAGAGCACTACCTCTTTTAAATCTTTCTCCTATAATTTAAACGTGTGCAATGTGTCTCTACTACAGCAATGGTATGCCTTATTTCATTCATCTATTGCTGGTAAAGTGCTTTCATAGGCAAAATTTCATACTTCAAAATTGTTTGTCTTCTTATTGCCCTAGGTAGTTCTGTGGAAGCTTATTTTAAAATACGCTCCCAGCCTCAATTAACTGGACCAGAACATTGTAAAACAAAGCATGTTGACCATCATCCAGTTCTACAAGGAACAAGTCATTAGCCACTGTGGTCACTGACCTACAGTATACCCTGAAGGGTAATCAGGATGAAGACCTGGATGAGGCACTCTGTGCTTTGGGAAAACACGAAAAACAGGCCCTTAGGTAGGTATATCTATTTCAGGAAAATGTTTTATGGTCCCAGATTCTTGCATCTTCCCATACTTTTAAAATTACTAAAATCATGAACGGAAATATATGTTTCTCATGACTAGTAGCAACCTTCTACTGAGATATAAGCTGGATTGCACTTACTCCTTGACTAAAATCACAGGTATACTGGCCTCTCCTCCTGCCTCCTCAGAGCAGTTCCTCAGAGCTCTCTGAAAGGCTGTGTCCTGGGCCATAATCCTCAGTGAGGTCCCCAAATAAAACTGAAATTCACAGCTCTCACATTATGTGTGTGTGTGTGTGTGTGTGTGTGTGTTTTAATTTCAGTTGACGGTTTTGGCTACCACAAAGGGAACCAGAGCAGACTTCTGTCCTTCACCTGAACTCTACACGGATCCAAAGACTTGGTACCAACAAGGGCCGCTTGTGTCCATCCACCTCCTTGGCAAGTCTAGGCTAATTAGGTGAGTCTTTCCTGATCTCAAATCTCCTGTCTTGGTGGATGATCCTGAGTTTTATTCAGTGGTAGTTAAAAAGGTACCTGACTTCTCAGTTGGAATATACTGAGAAAGTGCTCAGTTGAAAGACACTGGGAAAGTTTGAATTGGGTGATTAGGTAAGGAGCTGCCTTTCCTTGAATTAACTCCTTTAACAGAGTTTGTCAGAATAAAAGTGAAGATACCATAAGAGAGCCCTTAGCTCCAAAGATAAGGTACACAACTCCTCCCAGCTGGTTATGCTGGTTATGCTGGTTACGGCTTTCTCAGGCTACTGAGAAATTTTACAGGAGTGGTGAAGGCAAGTCCTCATCCTGTGTAGCAGTCCCATAGGGAAACCCACTCTTAATTTAAAAACTAACTCATGGACTAGCTACATGTAAAAGAATGAAATTAGAACACTTCCTAACACCATACACAAAAATAAACTCAAAATGGATTAAAGACCTAAATGTAAGGCCAGACACTATCAAACTCTTAGAGGAAAACATAGGCAGAACACTCTATGACATAAATCACAGCAAGATCCTTTTTGACCCACCTCCTAGAGAAATGGAAATAAAAACAAAAATAAACAAATGGAACCTAATGAAACTTAAAAGCTTTTGCACAGCAAAGGAAACCATAAACAAGACAAAAAGGCAATCCTCACAATGGGAGAAAATATTTACAAATGAAGCAACTGACAAAGGATTAATCTCTAAAATATACAAGCAGCTCATGCAGCTCAATATCAAAAAAACAAACAACCCAATCCAAAAACGGGCAGAAGACCTAAATAGACATTTCTTCAAAGAAGATCTACAGATCGCCAACAAACACATGAAAGGATGCTCAACATCGCTAATCATTAGAGAAATGCAAATCAAAACTGCAATGAGATATCATCTCACACCGGTCAGAATGGCCATCATCAAAAAATCTACAAACAATAAATGCTGGAGAGGGTGTGGAGAAAGGGGAACCCTCTTGCACTGTTGGTGGGAATGTAAATTGATGCAGCCACTGTTCTATGGAGAACAGTATGGAGTTTCCTCAAAAAACTAAAAATAGAAGTACCATAGGACCCAGCAATCCCACTACTGGGCATATACCCTAAGAAAACCATAATTCAAAAAGCGTCATGTACCACAATGTTCACTGCAGCTCTATTTACAGTAGCCAGGACATGGAACCAACCTAAGTGTCCATCGACAGATGAATGGATAAAGAAGATGTGGCACATAGATACAATGGAATATTACTCAGCCATAAAAGGAAACGAAATTGAGTTATTTGTAGTGTGGTAGATGGACCTAGAGACTGTCATACAGAGTGAAGTAAGTCAGAAAGAGAAAAACAAATACTGTATGCTAACACATGTATATGGAATCTAAAATAAAATGGTTTTGATGAACCTAGGGGCAGGACAGGAATAAAGACACAGGCATAGAGAATGGACTTGAGGACATGGGGAGGGGGAAGGGGAAGCTGGGACGAAGTGAGAGAGCGGCATGGACATATATACACTACCAAATGTAAAATAGATAGCTAGTGGGAAGCAGCCACATAGCACAGGGAGATCAGCTCAGTGCTTTGTGACCACCTAGAGGGGTGGGATAGGGAGGGTGGGAAGGAGGCATAAGAGGGCGGGGATATGCGGATATAAGTATACATATAGCTGAATCACTTTGTTATACAGCAGAAACTAACACAACATTTTAAAGCAATTATACTCCAATAAAGATGTTAGAAAAAAAAAATAATAATATTAAATGAATAAATAAAAGAAAAACTCACTCATATGGAGATGCACGTATGAGGATGAACCATCCAGTGCTCGGGGCACCCATGGCAGTTTCAGACTCTGGAGGGAGAAACCGAGACATGTAAAAGCACTGAGAGGACTCTAGAGTGATGCCTAGAGGAGCTGAGCCACATAGTTTTCAATAGTAATTTTATCCTGACAAACCACCTTTCAACTGGGAAATGAAGGCTCTAAATGAGAACAAAAAGGAGCACTACATAACCTCTAACTAACACCCCAACTGGATTTATGTACATAAGGAACTTATACTTGCACATACTTACTTAATTTGGAGCTAAAGGAAACCCTCCTCTGAAATGGCCAACATGGAACTCTTTTTCATGTTCCAAAACCAGCTTTTGCATGCACAGTTAGAGAAAGCCAGCCTGATAAAGTATCTTTCCAAAATTTTGACCCAAAGGGAACAGAAGTTTTTCTAGGAGGAGCTTGTATTTCTCTCCCTGTGTCTTTGATATGTAAATATTCTACTAGGTCAGGGAACTCTTGTCTATATCATCTCCAATTCCTGAGGCTGGGGGGAAAAAAGGGAACAGAGGCCTATTTAAACGCAAACAAATAAACTTAACTTCCAAGTGTTATAAACTAATGAGTTGTATATTGCAGTACCTGATTCATGTCTAAGTTTTAAAATGAAGCTATGAGACATTAGTTGTGTCTGTCCATATGTCTGTGTGTACATGGTAGATATGACATGTCTTTACCTTTGGATGGTACTGCCAAAATTAATTTGTAAATGAGCTATATTTAACGGGCTTAAAGGAAATTAAGCACTTATATAAATTCTCAAGTATATTATAGAAACTGACCCAAATGAATTTCAGGTTCACATGATTTGGGAAATATGCAGTATTAAATTAATATTCAGTATTAAAGTTAGATTAAGCTTGTTGGTTTAATTAATACAGATATGTCTTTAGAGTCATCAGCATTAAGTATAATACTATTGTTTAATCTAGGTTTAATAAAAGTTAAGTAAGATCTTATTATCTATGTACAAAATTTGTCAGCAAGAAAAATAACTTGGTTTGATGAAATTTTCATAAGTAAATTAAATGTAAATGAGGTAAGAGTTTTTAGGCAAACTCCTCAAGCATAATTATGTTTTATGGTATGTCTACTTAAAAATTGTTTCTCCATATTTTTAGTAACTTGAAACTTCAGAGTTTTGCTAAATTATGGATGTTTCTTGAATATCTAGATCATTCCCAAATAAACTAAAATACTGAAACATTAATTCCTGAACATAGACTTCTTTTACAGAGAAATTAAAGATATTTGAACTATTAATAAATATGGGGACTTCCCTGGTGGTCCAGTGGTAAAGAATCCTCCTTACAATACAGGGCATATAGGTTCTATCCCTGGTCAGGGAGCTAAGATCCCACATGCTATGGGACAACTAAGCCCACGCTCCACAACTACTGAGCTAGCGCGCCTCAACAAGAGAGCCCACATACCATAAACCCATGTGCTCTGGAACCCACGCACCACAGCTACAGGAGCCCATGTGCCCTGGAGCCTGTGCGCCACAACTAGAGAGAGAAAAACCTGCACGCCACAACTACAGAGAAGCCCTGCCACAACGAGGATCCCGCATGCTGTAACTAAGACCTGACGCAGCCAAAAATAAATTAAATAAATAAATAAATAAATGTTTTTAAGAATAACATAAAAATAAATAAGTAAATAAATAAGTTTGGTGCCATACTGTAATATTTTCTATAAGGAAGCAAATGTTAAATAAATGAAAGCAAATGTTTTTAGAAATTATAAGTAGTATTTCTAAGTTTGCCATTCTACAGAATACTAATGTAAAACATAGTTCATAATTGCTTACTTCTTAATTTTCACTAGAAATTAAGGTTTTTAAAGGTTGAGGATTTGAATTAAAATATATAATTAAAACTACTAAAAATTAATAAGAAAAATATCTTTATATGCAAGGAAAAGAGAAGGTATAAGGAAAGTACATGCATTTTACCAAGGGAAAAGAGAATAATTTTGTCCTAAAGAGAGGTTAAAAGAGAGAGAGAAAAGGAAAGCATAGGACAAAATTTGAAGGCAAAAAGAAGTTATAGGCGGTTTATGGAAAAGGAACTCTGAGGAAAGAGTTTTGCGCATGCTCAGGACTAAGATTTGAACAAGTTTAATTGACAAATAAATTTTAATATTAAAGGTAAGATGGTGCAAAATCAAAATTTGGTTTTCTCTCTGTTAAGAGGACAAAGTTTTCTTGCAATACTGGTCTGCTTTTGATAACAGATTGTAAGGTGTCTTTACCTTTTAAGCAATCTGTTATAACCATCTATATTTGCTTTTTGAAATCTTTTATTGTCACTTTGATTTAGTGAATCAGTATTGTTTCACAATATCCTATGGTCCTATTTGACCAAGTGTTTTAAAACCTTTTGATGTCTTCAACAAATTTCCCCAAATCAAATTCTAAATGAGGTTCTTTTGACCTCTAGCTAACTTTGGGATGCATCAGAGGGCCCCTGAAACATCTCAAAGAGAGATATTAAACTAATTAGTCTTATTTGGTATGTTAAATTACACAGGAAGCATTGTCAAATGAGCAGTGATAAACGTTTTTAGAGTATATTGTATGGGTAAATATCATTATTATTGATGTTCTAGAAATTACATGAAATTTCTAAAATATGAATATGTACTGGTGTAAAGTTATCGGTCATAATTCTAGTTATTATTTTAATATTGAATGTCACAAAAGTAACCCAAATTTCTTTGACAATTGCATTCTACACAGATCTTTAACCATGCCATTTTAAGTGTTGTGATTATGGAGTTATTATCTTACTCTAATGCTTTTGCAAAAAATGCTTCATCTTCAAGAAAGGACTTTTTTTGACAAGTACAGGTTTCTGATAACTTTCAGATCATATCACTGACCTAGGTAAGAAATTAAAGAATTCTAACAAGAAACTTTATTGCTTCATAAAGCTGTTAACAAGAGATCGAGATCAACAAGTACAACTTTTTGTCTGGAACATTACTAGCTGTTAATCTTTGTTTTCCACATATAAGGAAACCTTTCCTCTTAAGATAACTATGACTTACAGCAATTTGTTAAATTATGCCTTTGTAAGCAGAATTGAAACATTTATGTTTTCTCTCTACATAATCCCTCCAGAATTTGGAAACTCTTAGTGAGTTTTCTTATTTTCATAGGAATATAGCTGTTTGCATTAGTTTAATAGGAATATGAATCCTTATAACAAGACATAATTGGAAACATTTATTATATTACCAAGGCTTTGATTGGAATGTCAAATTTGAGAGAGACACATGTAGACTTAGATATAACCAGACAGCCTTAAAGAACTAGGGTAACTTTATGGAGCCAATAAAGGCCCTTGGGGAGCAACCCAGTACCTTGCTTATAGGGTTCCCAGCACACTTACCAGGTGAATAAGGAAGGGCACTTTCTGTAAGCTTCAGGAAGCTCAAGATATTTTGGACCTGGAGAAGAGAAGAGTTCACCGAAATTTGTAGGTATTACAGGCAAATCTTATAGCAAGTCCTTGGCATGGCTTTCCTCATCTTGAGAGGTCTTTTTAGAAATCAATCTGAATTCATTGATGAGCTCTAATAGTTTTCTGGTAGCGTCTTTAGGATTTTCTATGTATGGTATCATGTCATCTGCAAACAGTGACAATTTTACTTTTTCTTTTCCAATTTGGAAAAGTTTGAGAAGGATAAGTGTTAACTCTTGTCTAAATGTTTCATAGAATTTACCCGTGGAGCTATCTGCTCCTGGACTTTTGTTTCTAGGGAGTTGTTTGTTTGTTTTTTTTTCCTGATTCAATTGCATTACTAGTAATAGGTCTCTTCATATTTTCTTTCTTGCTGGTTCAGTCTTGGGAGATTGCACATTTCTAAGAATTTGTCCATTTCTTCAAGGTTGGCCATTTTATTCACATACAGTTGTTCATAGTAGTCTCTAATGATCTTTTGTATTTCTGTGATGTTGGTTGTACTTTCTCCTTTTTCATTTCTGATTTTATTGATTTGGGGCCTCTCTCTTTTTTCTTGATCAGTCTGGCTAAAGGTTTATCAATTTTGTTTCTCTTTTCAGAGATCCTTTGACCTTTATCCTTCTTAGTCACTTATAACAGAAGTAAAACTGTCACTGTTTGCAGATGACATGATACTATACATAGAAAATCTTGAAGACGCCACCAAAAAAACTACAACTCATCCATGAATTTGATAAATTTGTAGGATACAAAATCAATATAAAGAAATCTGTTTCACTTATATACACTAACAATGAACTATCAGAAGGAGAAATTAAGGAAACAGTCCCATTTACCATCACATCAAAAAGGATAAAATATCTAGGAATAAACCTACCTAAGCTAGTAAAAGACATGTACTTGGAAAACAATAAGACACAAATGAAAGAAATTGAAGACAACACAAACAGATGGAAAGATATATTGTGATCATGGATTGGAAAAATTAATATTGCTAAAATGACCATACTATCCAAGGCAAACTATAGATTCAGTGCAATCCCTATCAAAATACCAAGGGCATTTTTCACAGAACTAGAACAAATAATTTTAAAATTTATGCAGAAACACAAAAGATGCCAATAGGCAAAACAATCTCAAGGAAGAAGAACAGAGCTGGAGGAATCACACTCCCTGACTTCAGACTATACTACAAAGCTACAGTTATCAAAACAGTATGGTACTGGCACAAAAACAGACACATAGATCAATGGAACAGGATAGAGAGGCCAGAAATAAACCCATGCACTTACAGTCAATTAATCTATGACAAAGGAGGCAAAAATATACAATGGAGAAAAGATTGTCTCTTCAGTAAGTGGTGCTGGGAAAACTGGACAGCTATATGTAAAAGAATTAAATTAGAACATTTTCTCACACCATATACAAAAATAAAACAGATTAAATATCTAAATGTAAGACTGAAAACCACAAACTCCTAGAGGAAAACAAAGGCAGAACACTCTTTGATGTAAATCGCAGCACTATTTTTTGGATCCATCTCCTAAAGCAAAGGGAAAAAAGCAAAAATAAACAAACAGGACCTAATTAAACTTTAAAAGCTTTTGCCCAACAAAGGAGACCATCGACAAAACGAAAAGACAACCTACTGAATGGGAGAAAATATTTGCAAATGATATAACCGATAAGGGGTTAATATCCAAAATACATAAACAGTTTATACAACTCAACATAAAAAAAAAACCCAATTTAAAAATGGGCAGAAGACCTGAATAGACATTTTTCCAAAGAGGACATTCAGATGGCCTACAGGCACATGAAAAGATCCTCAACACTGTTGAGGATGCATCAATGCAAATTAAAATCACAGTGAGATATCACCTCACATCTGTCAGAATGGCTATCTTCAAAAAGAATATAAATAACAAATGTTGGCAAGGGTGTGGAGAAAAGGAAACCCTCATATACCGTTAATGGGAATGTAAGTTGGTGTAGCCGATACGGAAAACAATATGGAGGCTTCTCAAAAAAACTAAAAATAGAACTACCATATGATCTAGGAATTCCACTCCTGGGTATATATCTGAGGAAAACAAAAACACTAATTTGAAATGATCCATGCACCCCAGTGTTGATAGCAGCATTATTTACAATTGTCAAGATATGGAAACAACCTGAGTGTCCATCAGCAGATGAATGGATAAAGAAGTAATATATATGTATACAATGGAATACTACTCAGCCATTTGCAACAACGTGGATGGATTTGGAGGGTATTATGCTACGTGAAATAAGTCAGACATAGGAAGACAAATAGTGTATGATATCACTTATATGTGGAATCTAAAAAATAAAATAAACTAGTGAATATAACAAAAAGGAACAAACTCACAGATATAGGAAAAAAACTGGGGGTTCCCAGTAGGGGGAGGGGCAAGATAGGGGTAGAGGATTAAGACGTACAAACTATTATATATAAAATAAGCCACAAGGATATATTCTACAGCACAGGAAATAGCCAATATTTTATAATAACTATAAATGGACTATAAGCTTTAAAATTTTTGAATCACTATGTTATACACTTGTATCTTATATAATATTGTATTGGGTTGGCCAAAATGTTCATTAGGGTTTTTCCGTACCATCTTACAGAAAAACCCAAATGAACTTTTTCGCCAACCCAATATATCAGCTGTACTTCAGTTTTTTAAAAAGAGAATTTTTCTTGTCAGGAAAATTTTTTAAATGGGGTAACTTTCAGAAATCCCCTCCCAAGGATGGGATATGGTTACTAGTGGAATCAATCATGTAATTAGAGGGCTGTAACTTTTGTCCCTACCCTCTCACCTCTGAAGAGGCAGAAAAAATGAGTTTGAATTGATATTTACTGGTGAAGATTTAACCAATCATGCCTCTATAATGAAGCCTCCATAAAAATGCAAAAGAATGGGTTCACAGATCTTCTGGAATGCTGAACACATGGAAGGTACTGGGCAGGTGGTTTGCCTGGACAGGCCACGGGGGCTCCATGTGCTGTCAAAGAGAATCGGAACCAGACAGTAAGTTAAAGCAGTAAAATAGATTTTATTCAAAAAACTATTGCATATGTCTTTGTCAATCCCAGTCTCCCAATTTATCATACTACTATATATAAAATAGTTAACTAATAAGGACCCATTCTATAGCACAGGAAACTCTACTCAATACTATGTAATGACCTATATGGGAAAAGAATTTTAAAAAGAGTGGATATATGTATACGTATAACTGATTCACTTTGCTGTACAGCAGAAACTAACACAATATTGTAAATCAACTATACTCCAATAAAAATTAATTTTAAATAAATAAATAACAAAAAGTTTTTAAAAAAACAAACTATTTCAGTAGGAAAAGAGAGATTCCAGTATAGAGCTGGAATTAATTCCAAATAATATAACCAGAACAAGTGTAGATTTATAACCAAGGAGCAAGTTTGGGGACGGGGCATTGGTAGATGGAAAATTACTAAGAGGAGACATCAAGTCTGGGGGAGTCTGGCTGAAATGACTTAACAGGACTCTTGCTGAGGGCAAGCCAGGCTGATCAGATATCACCTGGGGGGATGGCGGGGATGAGAAGTTTAATGGGATATTAAGGGTAGAGAATTCTTGCTAAACTGACTTAGCTGGATTCTTGCTAAAACTGGATTCTATAAGGAAGTACAGGGATGGGCCTTGATGGAGAGAGAGTTTAGGGGAGCCTGACTAAAGTTTGGCCAGGTAAAGAGCCTTTTAAACCCCTTCCCCTATACTTTACCCTGTGCATATCTTGCATCAGGATCTTCTTCTGTAGCCTTTGAAATATCTTTTGTAAAAATAGGCAATGGTAAGTAAAGTGTTTCCCCGAGTTCTGTGGCCGGCCCATTCTAGGAAATAATTGAACCTGAGGAGCGGGTCATGGAAATCTGTGTTATAGCCAGTCAGAAGGTCAGAAGCCCGGGTGACAACCTGGCCTTGTGTTTGTCATCTGACATGGGGTTACGGAACAGTCCTGTGCGACTGAAGCCATAATAACTCCAGGTAGATAGTGTCAGAATTTGAGTTAAATTGTAAGACACCAGCTGGTGTCTGGAGAATCAGAGCATTGCTTGGTATGGGAGGAAAGTCCACGCACATTTGGTGAACAGAAGGGTCAGAAGTGAAGTATTCCATAGAGGCGAGATACAGGGATGTTTTTTCCCTATGGAGCAGTTAACTTCAGGAACAATGTAATCAGGACTTTTTAGCAACGATAGAAACCCAACTTAAACTAGCTTACTTAAAATAGAAATTTGTCGGCTCAAATAATTCAGAAGGACTTGTATTTCTGTTACCAGGCATGCCTTAATCCAGGTTCAGACAATATTATCAAGTTCTCTTCTCTTGGTTCTGCTTCTCTTTGGATGTTGGCATTGTCTTCTCCATGTTGCAGAGATAACGGTTAATGGTGATCCCAGATTTATACCTTTCCACATTGTGCATCCATACAAAAGATAAACTTGCCCCACAAATTTTTCATTGGGATGGCTGTACTCCAACTCCAAAGCATGACCAAGGGAATTGCCCAAGTCTCAAGCACACACCTACCACTGTTGGCAGAAAAAATAAAACCAACTACTGAAGGAGGGGAAAGGAAGAAAACCTTGCTAGTCAGCCAAAAATGTTGGTATGAAAGGGACCAGAAAGCAAATTATAATCATCATAAAACTCACTGAAACGGCTGTGAATTTAGGAGTGTATGTAATAGACCTGTAATATTAGAAAGGCATAATTGGGCAGGGGTGAGATGCTAAAAGTATTACAGGGTCTGGTCTGCTGGGGAGAATTAAGTCAAAACAAAATCAACTGGACCAAGTATATAATTAGGTAGGCTGCAGGATAACCCTATGATCTGGACTCAAAAGTCAGCAGAGCCTCCAAGGGCCTGAAGCTTTCCTAGAAATTTAAGAAGTGTAATCCCCCCACCTCCGGGTTTTTCATATGTTTACATCTTTATCTAGAAGTCCAAAGGGTTTGTGAGATGTCTGGAGCTTCATGGGTCCTCTAGAGAGCTTCAGTAGAGTTGATGACATTTGGAAGACCCCTGAAATTCCCTGGATGCTGGCCAACTTAGAAATGTAGACTAGGTATCTTCAATGCATGTTAACTGTGTACTAGAACAATGTTTCTCAAAGTGTGGACCTCAACCAACAGCAGCAGCAACATCTGGGAACTTAATAGAACTGGAGATTCTTAGGCCCTGCCCCATGACTCCTAAAGCAGAAACTCTGGGATGAGTCCCAGCATCTGTGTTTTAACAAACTCTCCAAGTAATTCTGATGCAACTGAAGTTTGAGAACCACTGATCCAGAGCAAAATGGAAACGAAGTTCACTAGCCAGACTCTTGAAACACCTTTTATGATGGTTCACATTATTGATCTGTCAGAAGATAATGGAGTTGCTTTTCAGAATAACTCCCAGAAGAGCTTTGGATAACTCCCAACTAAGTTCATGAAGAATTATCATGGCTTTAGTGTAGATTATACTGTTAGCTGGTCCTTTATTCCATAAATAAATAGACTCTATAATTATATGGAAACAAAATGTTTTGGTGGATTTTTTTCTTTTTCATCTATTCTGTATAAATAGGCTGTTGTTATTATCCAAATTAATAGTTGTAATACATTCTGATTTATATAATGCAATGTAAAATTGCCATAATTACATTTCGTGAAAAACACAGCTTGTATGGCAATGCTAAAATGATCAATATAATGTGACATCCTGCATAACACAAATATAGGAATGCACCCAAAAGTTAGATCTTGGAAAGTGTTAATCACAGTTTTAGATAATACAATGTACATTAAACAATACAATTGTGATTACATAGTATTAACAGTAAATAACTTGAAAGTCAATTATACCCTTGCTCTGATATAGAAGTGAAGGAAAAACACAGAGATGTTTAAGATGCAGGTGAGTAAACATTGAGAAGCTACAGTTGGTGGTCTCTAACAGTTAACATTTATAGAACACTTATAGGCGCCAGACATTATGCTAGGAGCTTGGACAAACACTAACTCATTGGAGCCTAAAAACTTTCCTATGCAGTAAGTTGCTTTTACTAACTCATTCCACTTCACAGAAGAGGAAACAAGGCTTAGAAAAGTTAAATACAGTTTGCCTAAAGTTAGACAACTGGTAAATGAGAACTCATGGCTCAAACCCAGTGCTTCAGTATTTTGAAGCAGGTATTCCTAAGTACCAAAATATGACAGTAAAACAACTCAGAAGAAAGGAGTAATCTTCATGACCTTGGATTAGATAGTGATTTCTTAAATATGACACCAAAAGCACAACAACCAAAAAAAAAAAAAAAAACTAAATAAACTGGACTTTATAGAAATTAAAAATGTGCTTCAAAGAACATCATCAAGAAAGTGAAAAAGCAACCCACTGAATGGGAGAAAATATTTTAAAATCATACATCTGATAAGGGACTTGTATCTTCCAAAGAAGATGTACAAATGGCCAACAAACACATGAAAGATGTCCAATATCATTAGTCATCTGAGAAATCAAAGTCACAGTGAAATACCTCTTCATATATACTAGAATGTCTAAAATCAAAAAGAAAACAAGGGTTGGCAAGATGTAGAGAATTGGAACCCTCATATCCTACACTATTGGTGAACATTTAAGATGGGGTAGTCACTTTGACAAATAGTCTGGCAGTTCCTCAAATGATTAAACAGAAAGTTATCAAATAACCTAGCAATTCCACACTTAGGTATATACCTAAGAGAAATAAAACATATATCCACACAAAAACTTATACACAAATGTTCGTAACAGCATTATTCACAATAGCCAGAAGGTAGAAACACCCGAATGTCTATCAACGGATGAGTGGATTTAGAACTGTGGTATACCCACACAATGGAGTATTATTCAGATATATATCTTCATAAAAAGGAATCAAGTTCTGATTCCTACTACGACATGGAAGAACTTTGTAAACATTATGCTAAGTGCAAGAAGCCAGTCACACAAAAACACATATTATGTAGTTCCATTTATATGTAATGTTCAGAACAGGCAAATTTATAGAGATAGAAAATAGATCAGTGGTTGCTTAGGGCTGGAGTGCTAGGGGACAGGGTTTGTGTGGTGATGGTTGAAGGGTACAGTATTTCTCCTGGGAGTGAGAAAATGTTCTAAAATGGATTCTAGTGATGGTTGCACAAGTTTGTGAATACATGTTTTTTAAATTGAATTATACACTTTAGATGGGTGAATTGAATGGGTATATCTCAATAATGCTGTTACTGAAAAAAAAAGAGTGAGAGTAGCGAATGATTAGAGTCCTTGGAAGGGTGATGGTTTAGGATAGCTGGTGGAGTAAATATGGTAGGAATTGGCCAACTATTTCTGTCAAGTGGTGAGAAACTGATTAAAACCGGGTTGCGACCACGTGCAGGAGTATCAAGCCTGCAAGAACAGACATCTTCAGCTCAGAGTCTGGAGTGAACAGGCTGAAGGACTTGCACACAGGGGCTGAAGGTCAGGGTGCAGACCTTGGTCACCATATGGTCTTCCTGGGGTTCTTTCTTATCTGACCATTCCTTCATGGTCTTCTTTCTTTCGCCATCCTTCTTCCATTGTCCATCCTTCAAATGTCTGTGTCCTCAGGTGCTCCACGTGCCAACCCTCTACTCTTCTTGCTCCACATGCTGTCTCTTGGTGAGTGCACACTCTCTCATGTTTCAACTGCCATGTATATTCTGCTGAGCCCAAAAGACATGTTCACAGCTCAGACCTTGCTTGACCATCAACCCCAGTTATTCAGCTGCCCACTAGACATTTCTACCTGATTGTCCCACACATGTCCCAAATTCAGCTCCAACATCACTCCTTCTCCATCTGGCGTATCATCCTCTACTCCCTATCTTGGAAAATGGAAAGAAAGCCTTTGATAGTCAGTTCAGTTTTGCATACAGTAGACTAGTGCTTTCCTAGGGCCCAATGAAATGAGAAGGTTTATAAATGCAAACAGAACAGGGAAGTGAAAGAGTCTCTTAAAAACTACCCCCTTGATCAAGTCACACCTTTGATTGACAACTTTCAATTATTCTTTAGAGTGCAAAGATGAAAACCCAAATTCTACATGCTGTTACTCATAATTCAACTTTCTCTGTAAATTTAATTAAAAAGAGTATGTACTGAACATATGAGAAATTGTGATATAGATATAGACCTTGACCTCAAGTGATTATGGTCTAGCAAAGGAGGCTCACGAGTGAACAAGAAATTTCCAAACAGTGTGATAATGTAAATGAAGATTAAGCAAAAGATGCTATGCCGGCACGTAGGGCATCTTACCCAGTAATTTGGGGATAGGAAGGTGGAATGTGTTGGAAATGGCTTTCCTGAGGCCAGAAGAGTTCCTGAAACAAATAGGATGAGTAGAAGTGTAGTGGAGAGAAGAGTATCCCAGGTGTGAACTTGGCCTACCTGTGGATCCATAAGTAGTGGATCAGTAGGTTGGGTTCAGAGAGATGAGGATTGGAGAGGGAATCTGGTGAATGTAGACAGAGAGATTCGAGTAAGGTAGGAGCCACATTAAATGGGAAGTGAAGAAGTGGACACAAATAAGGGGTAGAACATTTTCCCCATAAACTTGGCTGTCAAGAGGGAGAGAAAGATAAGGCAAGAGGCTGAAGGGGGTGTATGCTGGCGGGAGTGTTTAGAGTTGTGTGTGTGTGTTTCCAAGATAAGAGAGATGTGAGCAAGTTTAAACAGTGAAGGGAAGAAGCCAGAGCCAGGACAAGTTGGAAAGAAATGCTGTGGAGCAAGATGTCTAATGTGGGAAAGACTGAGAAGTTGAACAAGGTGAAGGTGTTAGCCTCATTCTGTGGGATTAGAAGGAAGAAGCAAAGATGGGTGTGGAGGAGAGGTTGACAGGAATTTGATGGGTTTCATTTTCAAAGTCAATGACAGGGCAAATAGGAGGGTAGATGGTTTGCAGAGTATAAAGAATGTTCGAAATAGCCGTAATGACTGTAGAAGGATGGAGTAAACAGCAAATGGACTGGTATTTTCCATGAATTTGGGACCAGCTCAACTAGGGGTAAATAAGAAAACTGCAAAGATAGGAGACTGGGATTTGAGCATGGAACCTGCTATTCTGTGGTTTCAGAAGCAGATGGATCCCAGGTGATGATAAGATCAGAACCTAGCCATGGGACTGAGTGGCTAATTGGGAAAATGACGTGAAGGTCATTTGAGGCAAGGGAGGCAATGAACTGAGAAGCCAATGAGTTGAATGGAGCATCCAAGTATACGTTAAATTCCCCTAGTCAATGGCAAGTCTTATGGAGAAGAAGACCGTGACAGAAGGGCTAAAGTCTTCAGGGAAGGATGGGGAGGAAGTACACCTATAAACGTGATGGTCAAGTGAGGAGGCTGCCACAACTGCATGGTGTGACCCTTAAAGATGCAGAATTTCTTCAAAAGAATGGAAGATTGACCTGGAACCTATCTCCCTGCTGCCATTGTCTATTCCTCATACAGCAGTTGGGTTCATTTTTTTAAATGTATTTCTTATCTATGTTATTCTCTTCAAAACCCTCCCATGGCTTCCCACTTCCCCCTGAGTAATGCCAATATTTACACCCTGGCCTTCACTATCTGGCCTGCCTACCTTTCTCTTTGGCTTCATCTCTTACCACTTGACTACTTGCTCCAGCCACGCCGGATTCTTCGTGTCCCCAGCATGACCAAACTTGTCCCCAACTCCGGGCCTTTGCACTTGCTTTTTCCTATGCCTGGAAAGCTCTTCCCCCAGGGGCCTCCCTCATCTCCTTCTGATCTCTGCTTAAGTGTCACCTTCCTCATCTCCTCCTGTGCCCTTTCCTATAGGAAGTCCCTATTCTCCACCTCTGCTTCATTTCCTACATTGCATTTATCACCATCTAACTTTACATATGTTTGCTTTTTTTCCCCTAGCATCCATCTCCCAAGAATAGAAGCTACCTGAAGGCAGATAGCTTTTTTTGTTTGTTGTGGGGATTAATTGAATTATTTGGCCACTGCTCACTGCTGTATTCTATAGGAGGCATAGGTAAATTTTTTTTTGCATGAAGGCAGTAGCAGTAGCAGTAGCAGTAGCAGTGGGTTGTGAGAAAGACCTTGACCCTAACCATGTGGAGTTTGTGAGGAGCTGCAGGGAAAGGTAGGGAGGGAAGTGTGGGTGCATGTTGAGGAGTTGTTGCCAGGCGATGACATTCCAGTGGGCACTCTGGGAAGTGTTGGTGGAGCAGTGGGCATAGGTCATGGGTAAGAAGCCCAGAGCAGTCTGGGAACACAAAGACAGCAAGTGTGGGTGATTGGAGGAACTTACCTTTCAGGAAGTCTCCAAAGACAATGGCAGGGATGGGAGGTGTGATGACATTTGCTGGCTTTAAATTTTCCAAAAAACTTAGAGCCGACATCGCTTGGATTGTACTTCTGGGTTGATGATACTTCTGAAGGAATCCACATGAGAGACAATAGCAGTCACTGGGGTGTGGGAGGAACACAAGATTTGTTGGAAGGAGTTGCCCATCCTGTGGACGAATGTGCTGCTAAGTGCTCTGTGACAGGCAGGGCACGGGTGGATCGTTAGATCCCGGTTACTACCAGGGCACTTTACCAAGAGTTCTCCACACAGCAGCAGCCCTGAGGGTGAGAGGCTGGCCCTGAAATAACGTGAGGTCCTCTCAGACTTCGTGTTTACTGTCCTCACCTCGTGTGCTCTCCCAGCATTTTCTTGCCTCCGTACCTATGCTCGCACTGTTCCCCCCGTCTGGAGTGCCCTTCCCCTCCCCTAGAACTATTCCGATATTAGGCATTCTTTCAGATCCAGCTGTATCCTCGACAAAGGTTTCCTTTACAACCCCAGCTTGGAGGGATGGCTCCTTGCCTTGAACTCCTATCGCAGTTATTGACTGTAGAATTCATTTAGCCATTAATCACCTCCTGCCTTCTTCAATGACTGCATTGAACTCTTACTTTTACCTTCTGGGTTGTATAACTTTTGTGTGTGATGGTGCCTTGCTGTCTCTCTAGCTTCCCTGTAGGCTTCATGAAGGCAGGGGCAGGCTTGGTTGTCTTTGGAGCTTCCACACTACCTGACATAGACCCTTACCCAGAGAAGGTATTCAAATCATATATATTGATATAGTTTAATGTATTAATCATTAATATTCCATGCCGACACCCAGATGATAGTTCTGTTTACCTTCTAATGATTATTTAACATAATGAGAGTACTGTAATATTTATCTTTACCATAAACATGTTGTATACTTTCCCTTTTCTATTCACAGATTCTTCTAAGCACCGATACTGTTGGGATCCCTGTTGAATAATTCGATCTTAATTTTTCAGCAGAGGCCAGAGAGGTTGGTGGATTAAAGAACAGCTTCTGGAATCAGATGTCTGGGTTTAGATACAAGCTCTGCCACTTCCTAGAAGGGTGAGTCTGAGTAAGTTATGTAACTCTTCCACACCTCTGTTTCTTCATCTGCAAAATGGGGATTATAGTAACATGCTTCTCATTGATTTGTTGTGGGGATTAATTGAATTATACCATGTGACATTCTCTGGGTGCATGATAAAGCCCTCAGTGCTTGCTAGCTGCTATTTCTGGGTGACTAGAAATTTCCAGATCTAAAGTATGAGGTTCTCACAACTCTTTTCACTCTAATCACTGAAGAACAGAAGGCAGGCAGTGAGGCTATGGCAGTCTGCTGTCTACATCAGGAGAGCAGGCTGCAGGCTAAACTCTACCACTTAATTTAGGTGCTATTTTAGGCAAGACACTCAACTCTTTGGGGTGCTGTAAAGATCAGAGGGTAAACATCTGTGAAAGTACTTTGTAAACAGCACTCTTGCTTTACCCAAAGCAAGGAACTGTGGTTGAGAACAGAAAACAAATTTCATTGGTTTTGAAAATCTTACCCTTAGAAAATTCACTTCAGGAAAAGAGTAACTCTTTGTCTCACTTTGATTGGATTATCTGATCATCTTATGTGGCCTTTTTTTTTTTTTTTTTTTAACTCCTAGTGCTGTGGGAAGTCTTTCTGAGCCCAGGATATGCTTCCTTTTCTCATTTGTAAATCTGGTTGGTCTACTAAACAAACAACCGCAGTCAGACACATGTTGTGGTTTAAAATCTGTTGCTGGGCTTTGACAAAGGAGCTCTGTAGGGACTGATAATACGATTAGGATGGTAACTGGCTGGGGAAGTGGGAACAACCAAACCAGACACACACCCCTCCCCACAGGGTTCCTGAAGAAATGTGTCAGGGGTAGGTTAAGAGTAAAGTCTCTGGTGGGAGTGGCCTGGGTTCGAACCCCAGCTTTACCACTTATTTTCTGGGCAGCCTTGCAAATTACTTCACCTCTGAGTGCCGCTGATTCCACATCTATAAAATGAGAATAGCTATAGTAGGTACTTTATAGGGTTACCAGGGGATTAAATGAGTTGATACACATAAAGCGCTTATATGCAGCATAGAGAGTGCTAAATAAGTATTTACTATTAATATATGCATAGAGTCAACGCTAGCAAAGCCATGTCGTTAGGTACTAGATAAGCCTTCCCAAATGCCAGCGCACCCCTGGGAAGCTGTGCTGGGATGGATGGAGGACTCATTTTGTCTAGGCTAGAGGTTTAGAAGTAATATAGGCCTAATAGGTTTCTCATCCTGTTTCCCCTTTTCTATAAGGCTACAGCCAAAGCTAGGAAAGGTGGATTCAGAACACACCAATCAGACAGAAAAAAATACAAAGAATGAGTCCCAGTGCTGGTTGGGCCTGGGTCTTCCTAGTGTTAGAGGAGTCATTCCCATAGAATTTGCCCCCTGGTGTATTTTGCCCAGGGAATACAGGAGAGGGATGGGGAGACAAGGGCAGACAGGAGGAGAAGGGAAGAGGGAGGGAGAGGGGAAGGAAAAGGAAAAGGGGAACGAGAGAAGTGGTTTAGAGAGACTAGGCCTCTCTCTGGAGTGGGAGACAAACCCTGGTCCCATCTTTTCTCTTCCACCTCTTAGAAAGAAATGTGGTAGCCGGAGAAAGATGGCTGGACCTTCTGATAAGTTTAACTTGCCATCTCAAATTTGAAGTGTCCTCATGAGTTACGTGAAGGGAAAAGAATCCAAAGAATGAAAGGTCAATGAGAATCAGATGGACTGGGGCCTCTCTCAAGGAATAGCAGGCAGATCTCTCACTCCTCACCTTTCTCATAAAAGCAAATGTGTTCCAAGAGCCCAAAAGAGGGGACCTCAACTGCATGGCACCAGGTGGGAAAGTCAATTACATTGTAATCCGATCAGCATTTCTCAAGCTTTGCCGTGCATCAGATGCCCTGGTGATCTTGTTAAAATACAAGGGTAGGCCTGCGATTCTGCATTTCTAACAAGCTTCCAGGCGATGCCATTGCTGCTGGCTAAGGACCTCACTTAGAGCAGCAAGAGTCTTCTAGACAAATGGTGACCAAGAGTTGTGTGATGCCCAGGAACTCCTGCTATGTTACTACCCTCTAGATAATGTGGTCCATCTGAGTACACTTGGGCTAGGCCAACCTGGTTCTTGGAAGTGGGGTAACAAGAAATGTCCTAGTCCTTGCTTCTGACCCCAAACTTTGTGTGAGTGAAGCAGGGGCAAGGAGGACAAAGGTGCTTATCTTGGTCAGTCAGTTCTGTGAGGGATTTTTCTAATCCGTTCACAGCAAGCATTGTTTGAAATAAACCTAATGTGAATATTAGAAACATTTCATGAACTGTTGGCTTATGCCTTAAATTGGGGGATGGGGAACAATGTCATTCATTATCTTCAGATAATGACAGATGATAACTCCAAATGGCATTTTTAAAACCTCTTCCTTATGACTCCTCAAATCTTATTAGTCCTTCCATTTAGCTGTCATTAATTACACAACTTCGATATACCAGTGCTTTATATACATTTTCATTTAGATTTTCCCAAACAGTATAGAGATCATCACCTCCATTTTACAGAAGAAGGAATTAAGGCTCAGAGAGGTTAAGCCATTTGCCCAAGGTTACCCAGCTATGAAAACACAGAGGCCAGCTAGGAACCCAGGTGAATCTAATTTCACTTCTTCTCTCTTTCTACTCCCTCCATGCTGTCCCATACTTAGCAAAATGATTATTTTAAAACTTAGAAAAATTATTTATTATTTAAAAACAAATTCAAATCTCACATTTATTTGATATCAACTGACTCCCTTGCCATGGATTTACGACAAAGCTAATGAAGCTTAAGTTTCAAAGATTCCTCATTTATAAAAATGCCTTCCAAAGGCTCTCTGATTTTTATGCATAATTTTGTATTCTTTGTTCTTAAAAAGAGCTCCCCAAATCTGAAAACTCTGGGCTTTGCAAAATCTGGATCTGCTTCTGTTGCTGTCAGATATGTAAATCCTCTTTTCCAACATTCCCAGTAAGGAGTAGTTTAACCTGTGCTTGAATATCTCCAATTAAGAGGAGCTCACCACCCCACAGGGACTTTCATCACAGATAGTTCTAATTCTTCAGAAGTTCTTTTTATACTGTGCCGAAATCTACCTCCTGACAACACACACTTATTGATTGTAGTTCAGCCCTCTGAAACCACATAAAGTAAACCTAATCCCTCTCCGTCTAATGCGTCTGAAAGTATCTGAAGGCTGTTACAGGACCTTTTCCCAAATCATCCTCAGTGCTTACAACTGTTCCTCAGTTCTTCCATCCTGGCCCACCTTCTCGTCCAGTTGTTGATGTCCTTTCTTAAAGAGCATTCCATGTTTGGCTTGACTGACAGAGAGCAAAGCAACCCGCTTGCTCTATTTATTTGTTGAGGACGTTGCATTTATCTCTGTGGGAAATGATCATTGCTATTATATTTGGCTCACTGTTGCAGCTTGCCCAGTTGTGTTGTGCTCATATTCTGCTTCCTGCCCCAGATGTCAGTGTCCGGAGAGATGCTTCCTATTCTTCATGTGGTGATGTCATTCACATCACATGATCTGTCAGGGGGTGGATTTGGCAGGACTTAGCAAGAAGGCTTCCTGGCACATTGCAGACAAGTGCTACAGAAAGATAGCACACCTACAGCTGTCCTTGCATATAATACCACCATGTCTATACCCCTTGGCAGGTGTTACCTGCTCCATGATCACACTCTTAATCTAAGTTTTCTCAAGCCACTTATCATGCTTGGGAAAAAAATCTTTATAGGAAGAGCTCATTGAACAGCATAATTATGATGTTTTTCTTTTTCATCACGTTTGCTATTTATATTCTTTTCTACATGAATTCCTCTCAACCCTTTTGCTTTGTTCTTCCCCCCACCCCACCCCTAGTATTCCCTTTGTCCTGTCTAGAAGCTCATCATCTTCTCTGGTGATGTAGGGATAGAGAAGCACCCCAAGCCCATGCATCTTCCATGCTGAGGGAGCACATCCCCTTTGGAGGGAAGCCAGACAGTGTGTTCCCTGCAGGTTTCAGCTTTGCTACTCTCTTTGCCCCACCTCTCCCCACACTCATCTTCCACATCATCTTATATCTACCAAAGAGTCCCTCACATCTCCCTTATGCCCTTTCCTTTTGTTGGGCAAACTCCTCATTCAATCTTTTAGGTAGAGAAGTTAGTAAACTTTGGAGTTCAGATTCTTTTGGGGGTAAGTTGGAGGCTTTCTTCCCCATTAAATTTTAATTAAATTGCTTTCTGTAAGTTTCACAGCAAATTGCTGTAAGAAATTAAATACAGATTCTGAGACCCAAAAGGGCCACTGATGACCCCAGAAGCTATTATTTGCTCATGAAAAGCACCTTTCACTCCTTAGGTTGTTCACTACATGTTAGAACTAGGAGCCTAGCAAAATGAAGACTTAATTTTCATGAAAGATAACAAAAGCACTGTGAACCAGAGAGGAAACAAATCCAAATTAATTATTAAATACCTACCATGTAGATTACCTCCTGTAACCTTCCTAAAATCCTATATGGTAGGAATTATTATGGAGATTTTACATAAAGATGAGGAAACTCAGAGCGGTTAAGTATCGTGCCTGGGAGCTAAGATGGGAACACTTGTTTGCCAGGTTCCAAAGCACACAGTGCTCATCCTACTTGACCTCACTCACTCTAGAATGGCTATCAGCCAAGCTGCATGAACTCCATTATTGATCTTCTTCATCAATTTGCATTATTATAGCTCCACAAGAATCTGGGTAAGCAGGAAGAGTGGTGGCTTGACCAACAAGAAAGCAACCCTGAACAATTTAAAACATGTGCTGGATTCCACATCCCTTCCCTCTTCTTTATACCATATCTTTATTTTTTTATTGAAGTATAGTTGATGTATAATATTACATAAATTACAGGTGTACGACATAGAGATTCACAATTTTAAAGTTTATATACCATTTATAGTTATTATAAAATATTTGCTATATTCCCCTTGTAAAGTAGATTCTTTTTTTTTTTAAATCTTTATTGGAGTATAATTGCTTTACAATGGTGTGTTAGTTTCTGCTTTATAACAAAGTGAATCAGTTATACATATACATATGTCCCCATATCTCTTCCCTCTTGCATCTCCCTCCCTCCCACCCTCCCTATCCCACCCCTCTAGGTGGTCACAAAGCACCAAGCTTATCTCCCTGTGCTATGCGCCTGCTTCCCACTAGCTATCTATTTTATGTTTAGTAGTGTATATGTGTCCATGCCACTCTCTCACTTTGTCCCAGTTTACCCTTCCCCCTCCCCATATCCTCAAGTCCATTCTCTAGTAGGTCTGCATCTTTATTCCCATCTGGCCCCTAGGTTCTTCATGACTTTTTTTTGTTTTTGTTTTTTAATTCCATATATATGTGTTAGCATACGGTATTTGTTTTTCTCTTTCT
Source organism: Balaenoptera ricei (assembly GCF_028023285.1). Classification (NCBI taxonomy): domain Eukaryota; kingdom Metazoa; phylum Chordata; class Mammalia; order Artiodactyla; family Balaenopteridae; genus Balaenoptera; species Balaenoptera ricei. The sequence goes on from NC_082647.1 coordinate 75,142,127, forward strand.
GACTTACTTCACTCTGTATGACAGTCTCTAGGTCCATCCACCTCACTACAAACAACTCAGTTTCGTTCCTTTTTATGGCTGAGTAATATTCCATTGTATATATGTGACAATGTATTCTTATAGCTAGTTTTATGCCTAATAGTTTGTACCTTTTAGCCCCCTACCCCTATCTTGCCCCTCCCCCTTCCCTCTCCCCACTGGTATAGTTTATTTTGTATATCTGTGAGCCTGTTTCTTTTTGTTACTTTCACTAGTTTGTTTTATCTTTTAGATTCAACATGTAAGTGATATCATACAGTATTTGTCTTTCTCTGTCTGACTTATTTCACTTACCATAATGCCTTCCAAGTCCATCCATATTGCTGCAGGATGGCAAAATTTCAGTATGTTTTATGGCTGAGCAGTATTCCACTTCTTTATCCATACATCTGTTGATGGACACTTAGGTTGCTTCTATATCTTGGCAATTGTAAATAATGCTGCTGTGAACATCTTTTTGAATTAATGTTTTTGTTTTTTTGTTTTTTTCGGATATATACCCAGGAGTAGAATTGCTGGGTTATATGGTAGCTCTATTTTTGGTTTTTTTGAGAAGCCTCCATACTGTTTTCCACAATGGCTGCACCAATTTACATTCACACCAACAGTGTACGAAGGTTTCCTTTTCTCCACATCCTTGCCAACAGTTGTTATTTGTGTTCTTTTTGATGACAGGCATTCTAACAGATGTGAGGTGATATCTCATTGTGGTTTTAATATGCATTTCCCTGATGATTAACCATGTTGAGCATTTTTTCATGTACCTGTTGGCCATCTACATTTCCTCTTTGGAAAAATGTCTATTCAGGTCTTCTGCCCATTTTTTAATCGGTTTGTTTTTTTGATAATGAGTTGTGTGTGCTGTTTATATATGTTGGATATTAAACCTTTATCAGTCATATAATTTGCAAATATTTTCTCCCATTCAGTAGGTTGTCTTTTCATGTTGTTGGTGGTTTCCTTTGCTGTGCAAAAGCTTTTAAGTTTGTTTAGGTCTTATTTGTTTATTTTTGCTTTTATTTCCTTTACTTTAGGAGATGGATTAAAAAAATAGTGCTGCGATTTATGTCAAAGAGTGTTCTGCCTTTGTTTTCTTCTAGGAGTTTTACAGTGTCTGGTCTTACATTTACGTCTTTAATCCATTTTGAGTTTATATTCGTACATGGTGTTAGAGAATGTTCTACTTTCATTCTTTTACATTAGCTGTCCTGTTTTCCCAGCACCACTTATCGAAGAGACTGTCTTTTCTCCCGTGCATATTCTTGCCTACTTTGTCATAGATTAATTGACCATATGTGCATAGGTTTATTTCTGGGCTCTCTATCCTGTTCCATTGATCTATGTGTCTGCTCTTGTGCCAGTACCATACTGTTTTGATGACTGTAGCTTTGTAGTATGGTCTGAAGTCAGGGAGTGTGATTCCTCCAGCTCTGTTCTTCCTTCTCAAGATTATTTTGGCTATTGATGTCTTTTGTGTTTCCATACAAATTTTAAAATTATTTGTTCTAGTTCTGTGAAAAATGCCCTTGGTATTTTGATAGGGATTGCACTGAATCTATAGAGTGCCTTGGGTAGTATGGCCGTTTTAACAATATTAAGTCTTCCAATCCAAGAACTTGGTTTATACCATATCTTTAAACTTTGAATTCACTCTTAGATAAAATGGCCATTTGTTCTCCTGAGCCCTGTTTGGGGGGTAATATACTTAGACTCAGGATTTGGTGTTATCACAAAACAGAGTAGCCTCAGTATATAATTGCTCTGATATTAGAAAGAAGGACTGAAACTAAAACCTAAAAACTAAAATCTTCGGCATTGAGAGAAATTCTTAGATACCTGGTTTTGAGTTGATTCATTTAGTTATCTTAAGAGTGTTAGTATGAGTGTTTTAAATGTCCAAGGGAGCCTTTTGGACAGTTTGGAACAATAAATTTATAGATTTTTGGAATTTTAATTAACATTGAATTAATTAAACTCACAATTTTTTTTTCTCATGGCTTCATATCCAGTTTTCAAATCTTCTTGGTCAATTTTAACTCTAGAAGTATTTGAATAAAATAAGAAAATTACTTTTACCTGATATTTGATTCATGCTCTATTAATCTCAAAATAAACATATGAAAATTTTCTAAAAATCTCATATAAGAAATTAATTTAAATTCTTTAAATATTTCAAACCATATTCTTAAATTTAATATAATTAATTTTTCCAAACATTTAAAATGCCTGAAATGGCAAATTACAGACCTAATATGCAAGTGACATTTACAAAATAGCTATTAGTTTTTGGAGTTAGGAAGAGCTTTTTTTTTCTCTGAGAAACTGGCATTTTTCAACTTTCTGATAATGAGAAGTATAGAGCCAATCGTGTTTCTTTATTTGCTCTTGCGCTAGGAAGCTTGGAGACAGAATTAAAACTCAGATGAAACATAATCTGTTGACACTGTTGGTGGTCATATTTGTTTTCCCCTTTTCATTTTTAAATTTAAATTTCACTATTTTATTACGTATGATTCAGGTCCTTGTGAAAATTGTTATCAATTAAATAAGGAAATAGATCTGAATAATATTATTACTACCTGCCCTCAGGATATTTGAGAGAATCTACAACCATCATTAAAAATCAATGCCTGCAGCTGCTAGGGAGAATGACTCTTTATAATATGTGGGGTGCTCCCTCAGGTATACATGCCTCTACCCTCACTGCTGGTGAATTTGATAGTCTATGTTTTATTTCAGACCGTTCCAAATATCTTCCAAATTTGATATGAAAAAAATTATTCCAGCAATTGTGCTGTGACAGGGTAATTTTATTTGTATAGATCATGCACTGAAACTCTAAAATTCATTGACTCAATAAATATGTACTGAATGCTTACCATGGTCCAAGCACTCTGCCAGGCATTTAGGATTATGGGTGTAGAGGGACAGGGGAGGGGTGGAGTATGGAGGAGTAGGGTGGGGGGGGGGGGAGACAATAATCTAGTCCTATTCTAGTGGAGAAAACAATTCAACCTCGACAGTACAAAAGGTACCTTATTCCTGTATATAATGATATTTTAATGAACTCTGAAAAGCATTAATTTAGGTTGATATTATCTTTATGAAATAGGGTTCAGGGTATATTATACAGAATACATGGAAAAATACCAAAGAGAATAGATTGGAAAAAATATTTTAGCCATACAAATGACAAACAAAGGCTTAATATTATCATATACATTGAGCTCCTTGATTGATAAGAGAAAGGCAAATAATACTATAGGAAATTAGACGCAAGGGTAGGAGTGAGCAATTTGCTGCAGTAAAAATCACATGCCACTAAGCAAATGCAAAGAGGCTCAAGCTAGCAGTCAGATAAATACACTCTTCACCCATCAGATCTGCAATAATTTACAAGGTCAGGAATAATCAGTGCTGGTGAAATTATAGGGAAATGAGCACTCATACTTACCAGGGAAATATGTGAAATAAAATTACTTTTTTGTACAGTAATCTTACTGTATGTATTAAAATTTTAAATATGCATGCACTTAGTGTCTGTAATCCCACTGTTGGAAATCCTTCCACTAAAATAAAAATGCTAACATAAAAGAATATATTTGCAAGTAGCAGTACAAGTAAGTTTATTGCAAATTATTTATGGTAGGGTGAAAACAGTACAAACTTGAGTGAATATTAATAGGGATAATTTTATGAATAAAATATATCCATACCACAGAGTAGTAAATTCTACAAAAATAGTGATTTTGATTTATATTTTTTGACCTGGAGATATGGCCATTATATGTTACGGTTAAAAAAAGCAACTTTGCATAAATACATCTGTATGTTCAAGTATGTGTGCGTGTGTGTACCAAATTTTACATTAACAAATTATAAAACACATTATAAATTTGTGTAAGCCAGATAAAAGTGAGAAAGTATTTGCCAATCAGTTATTAGTAGTAAATTTAATGTTTGGAATAGAGGTAGGTTAAAACAGAATTTTTAGTTATTTATATACCTCTGGTTTGGCTTGTTGCAACTAATGTATCTTAGCAATAATATTAATAATAATGATAAAAATCATAGGTAGCATTTGATGAGAGTTTACCACATGCCAGACACTATCCTAAGAACTTTTTTCTTTTTTTCTTTTAAAATTCTTATTGCACTATAATTGCTTTACAGTGGTGTGTTAGTTTCTGCTGTATAACAAAGTGAATCAGCTATACATATACATATATCCCCATATCTCCTCCCTCTTGCATCTCCCTCCCACCCTCCCTATCCCACCCCTCTAGCTGATCACAAAGCCCTGAGCTGATCTCCCTGTGCTATGTGGCTGCTTCCCACTAGCTATCTATTTTACATTTGGTAGTATATATAAGTCCATGCCAATCTCTCACTTTGTCCCAGCATACCCTTCCCCCTCCCTGTGTCCTCAAGTCCATTCTCTACGTCTGCATCTTTATTCCTGTCCTCACCCTAGGTGCTTCAGAACCTTTTTTTTTTTTTTTTTAGATTCCATATATATGTGTTAGCATACGGTATCTGTTTTTCTCTTTCTGACTTACTTCACTCTGTATGAGACTCTAGGTCCATCCACCTCACTACAAATAACTCAATTTCGTTTCTTTTTATGGCTGAGTAATATTCCATTGTATCTATGTGCCACATCTTCTTTATCCATTCATCTGTCGAAGGACACTTAGGTTGGTTCCATGTCCTGGCTACTGTAAATAGAGCTGCAGTGAACATTGTGGTACATGACACTTTTTGAATTATGGTTTTCTTAGGGTATATGCCCAGTACTGGGATTGCTGGGTCCTATGGTACTTCTATTTTTAGTTTTTTGAGGAACCTCCATACTGTTCTCCATAGTGGCTGTATCAATTTACATTCCCACCAACAGTGCAAGAGGGTTCCCTTTTCTCCACACTCTCTCCAGCATTTATTGTTTGTAGATTTTTTGATGATGGCCATTCTAAACAGTGTGAGGTGATACCTCATTGTAGTTTTGATTTGCATTTCTCTAATGATTAGTGATGTTGAGCATCCTTTCATGTGTTTGTTGGTGATCTGTATATCTTCTTTGAAGAAATGTCTATTTAGGTCTTCTGCCCGTTTTTGGATGGGGTTGTTTGTTTTTTTGATATTGAGCTGCATGAGCTGCTTGTAAATTTTAGAGATTAATCCTTAGTCAGTTGCTTCATTTGTAAATATCTTCTCCCATTCTGAGGGTTGTCTTTTAGTCTGGTTTATGGTTTCCTTAGCTATGCAAAAGCTTTTAAGTTTCAATAGGTCCCATGTGTTTACTTTTGTTTTTATTTTCATTTCTCTAGGAGGTGGGTCAAAAAGGATCTTGCTGTGATTCATGTCATAGAGTGTTCTGCCTATGTTTTCCTCTAAGAGTTTTATAGTGTCTGGACTTACATTTAGGTCTTTAATACATTTTGAGTTTATTTTTGTGTATGGTGTTAGGGAGTGTTCTAATTTCATTCTTTTACATGTAGCTGTCCAGTTTTCCCAGCACCACTTATTGAAGAGGCTGTGTTTTCTCCATTATATAATCCTGCCTCCTTTATCAAAATAAGGTGATCATATGTGCATTTGTTTATCTCTGGACTTTCTATCCTGTTCCATTGATCTATATTTCTGTTTTTGTGCCAGTACCATACTGTCTTGATTACTGTAGCTTTGTAGTATAGTCTGAAGTCAGGGAGAGTGTTTCCTCCAGCTCCGTTTTTCTTTCTAAAGACTGCTTTGGCTATTTGGGGTCTTTTGTGTTTCCATACAAATTGTGAAATCTTTTGTTCTAGTTCTGTGAAAAATGCCATTGGTAGTTTGATAGGGATTGCATTGAATCTGTAGATTGCTTTGGGTAGTAGAGTCATTTTCACAATGTTGATTCTTCCAATCCAAGAACATGGTATATCTCTCCATCTATTTGTATCATCTTTAATTTCTTTTACCAGTGTCTTATAATCTTCTGCATACAGGCCTTTTGTCTCCTTATGTAGGTTAATTCCTAGGTATTTTATTCTTTTTGTTGCGATAGTAAATGGGAGTGTTTCCTTAATTTCTCTTTCAGATTTTTCATCATTAGTGTGTAGGAATGCTAGAGATTTCTGTGCATTAATTTTGTATCCTGCTACTTTACCAAATTCATTGATTAGCTCTAGTAGTTTTCAGGTAGCATCTTTAGGATTCTCTATTTATAGTATCCTGTCATCTGCAAACAGTGACAGCTTTACTTCTTCCTTTCTGATTTAGATTCCTTTTATTTCTTTTCTTCTCTGATTGCTGTGGCTAAAACTTCCAAAACTATGTTGAATAATAGTGGTGAGAGTGGAAAACCTTGTCTTGTTCCTGATTTTAGAGGAAATGGTTTCAGTGTTTCACCATTGAAAATGATGTTGGCTGTGGGTTTGTCATATATTGCCTTTATTATGTTGAGGAAAGTTCCCTCTATGCCTACTTTCTGGAGGGCTTTTATCATAAATGGTGTTAAATTTTGTTGAAAGCTTTTTCTGCATCTATTGAGATGATCATATGGTTTTTCTCCTTCAGTTTGTTAATATGGTTTATCACATTGATTGATTTGCGAATATTGAAGAATCCTTGCATTCCTGGGATTAACCCCACTTGATCATGGTGTATGATCCTTTTAATGTGTTGTTGGATTCTGTTTGCTAGTATTTTGTTAAGGATTTTTGCATTTATGTTCATCAGTGATATTGGCCTGTAGTTTTCTTTCTTTGTGACCTCTTTGTGTGGTTTTTGTATCAGGGTGATGGTGGCCTCACAGAATGAGTTTGGGAGTGTTCTTCCCTCTGCAATATTTTGGAAGAGTTTGAGAAGGATAGCTGTTAGCTCTTCTCTAAATGTTTGATAGAATTCTCCTGTGAAGCCATCTGGTCCTGGGCTTCTGTTTGTTGGAAGATTTTAAATCACAGTCTCAATTTCAGTGCTTGTGGTTGGTCTGTTTATATCTTCTATTTATTCCTGGTTCAGTGTCAGAAGGTTGTGCTTTTCTAAGAATTTGTCCATTTCTTCCAGGTTGTCCATTTTATTGGCATAAAGTTCCTTGTAGTAATCTTTCATGATCCGTTGTGTTTCTGCAGTGTTAGTTGTTACTTCTCCTTTTTCATTTCTAATTCTATTGATTTGAGTCTTCTCCCTCTTTTTCTTGATGAGTCTGGCTAATGGTTTATCAATTTTGTTTATCTTCTCAAAGAACCAGCTTTTAGTTTTATTGATCTTTGCTATCATTTCCTTCATTTCTTTTTCATTTATTTCTGATCTGATCTTTATGGTTTCTTTCCTTCTGCTAACTTTGGGGTTTTTTGTTTTTCTTTCTCTAATTGCTTTAGGTATAAAGTTAGGTTGTTTATTTGAGATGTTTCTTGTTTCTTGAGGTAGGATTGTATTGCTATAAACTTCCCTCTTGGAACTGCTTTTGCTGCATCCCATAGGTTTTGGGTTGTCGTATTTTCATTGTCATTTGTTTCTAGGTATTTTTTGATTTCCTCTTTGATTTCTTCAGTGATCTCTTGGTTATTAAGTGGTGTATTGTTTAGCTTCCATGTGTTTGTATTTTTTACAGATTTTTTCCTGTAATTGATATCTAGTCTCATAGTGTTGTGGTTGGAAAAGATACTTGATATGATTTCAAATTTCTTAAATTTACCAAGGCTTGAAATGTGACGCAAGTTATGATCTATCCTGGAGAATATTCCATGAGCAGTTGAGAAGAAAGTGTATTCTGTTGTTTTTGGGTGGAATGTCCTATACATATCAATTAAATCCATCTTGTTTAATGGACCATTTAAAGCTTGTGTTTCCTTATTTATTTTCATTTTGGATGATCTGTCCATTGGTGAAAGTGGGGTCTTCAAGTCCCCTACTATGATTGTGTTACTGTCGATTTCCCCTTGTATGGCTCTTAGCATTTGCCTTATGTATTGAGGTGCTCCTATGTTGGGTGCATAAATATTTAAAATTGTTATATCTTCTTCTTGGGTTGATCCCTTGATCATTATGTAATGTCCTTCTTTGTCTCTTGTAATAGTCTTTATTTTAAAGTCTGTTTTGTCTGATATGAGAATTGCTACTCCAGCTTTCTTTTCATTTCCATTTGCATGGAATATCTTTTTCCATCCCCTCACTTTCAGTCTGTATGTGTCCCTAGGTCTGAAGTGGGTCTCTTGTAGACAGCATATATACAGGTCTTGTTTTTGTACCCTTTCAGCCAGTCTGTGTCTTTTGGTGGGAGCATTTAATCCATTTACATTTAAGGTAATTATCGATATGTATGTTCCTATTACCATTTTCTTAATTGTTTTGGGTTTGTTATTGTAGGTCTTTTCCTTCTCTTGTGTTTCCTGCCTAGAGAAGTTCCTTTAGCATTTGTTGTAAAGCTGGTTTGGTGGTGCTGAATTCTCTTAGTTTTGCTTGTCTGTAAAGGTTTTAATTTCTCCATCAAATCTGAATGAGATCCTTGCTGGGTAGAGTAATCCTGGATGTAGGTTTTTCCCTTTCCTCACTTTAAGTATGTCCTGCCACTCCCTTGTGACTTGCAGTACTTCTGCTGAAATATCAGCTGTTAACCTTATGGGGATTCCCTTGGATGTTATTTGTTGTTTTTCCCTTGCTGCTTTTAATATTTTTTCTTTGTATTTTTGATAGTTTGATTAATATGTGTCTTGGCGTGTTTCTCCTTGGATTTATCCTGTATGGGACTCTCTGTACTTCCTGGACTTGATTGACTATTTCCTTTCCCATATCAGGGAAGTTTTCAACTATATTCTCTTCAAATATTTTCTGTACCTTTCTTTTTCTCTTCTTCTTCTGGGACCCCTATAATTCGAATGTTGGTGCGTTTAATGTTGTCCCAGAGGTCTCTGAGACTGTCCTCAGTTCTTTTCATTCTTTTTTCTTTATTCTGCTCTGCAGTAGTTATTTCCACTATTTTATCTTCCAGGTCACTTATCCGTTCTTCTGCCTCAGTTATTCTGCTATTGATCCCTTCTAGAGAATTTTTAATTTCATTTATTGTGTTGTTCATCACTGTTTGTTTGCTCTTTAGTTCTTCTAGGTCCTTGTTCAACGTTTCTTGTATTTTCTCCATTCTGTTTCCATGATTTTGGATCATCTTTACCATCATTACTCTGAATTCTTTTTCAGGTAGACTGCCTATTTCCTCTTCATTTGTTTGGTCTGGTGGGTTTTTACCTTGCTCCTTCATCTGCTGTGTGCTTCTCTGTCATCTTATTTTGCTTAACTTACTGTGTTTGGGGTCTCCTTTTCACAGGCTGCAGGTTCGTAGTTCCTGTTGTTTTTGGTGTCTGTCCCCAGTGTCTAAGGTTGGTTCAGTGGGTTGTGTAGGCTTCCTGGTGGAGGGGACTAGTGCCTGTGTTCTGGTGGATGAGGCTCTATCTTGTCTTTCTGGTGGGGAGGACCATGTGCGGTGGTGTGTTTTTGGGTGTCTACAATCTTATTATGATTTTACGCAGCCTCTCTGCTAATAGGTGGGGTTGTTTTCCTGTCTTGCTATTTGGTTGTCATAGGGTGTCCAGCAGTGTAGCTTGCTGGTTGTTGAGTGGAGCTGGGTCTTAGCGTTAAGATGGAGATATCTGAGAGAGCTTTTGCCATTTAATATTAGGTGGAGCTGGGAGGTCTCTGGTGGACCAGTGTCCTGAACTCGGCTCTCCCACCTCAGAGGCACAGGTCTGACACCCAGCCAGAGCACCAAGACCCTGTTAGCCACACGGGTCAGAAGAAAAGGGAGGAAAAAGAAAGAGAGAGACAGAGAGAGACAGAGAGAGAGAGAGAGGGACGGATGGAGGGAGGGAGGGAGGAAGGAAGGAAGGAAGGAAAGAAAGAAAGAAAATAAAAAGAAATAAAATTATTAAATAAAAATTTAAAAAATTATTAAACATTTTAAAAATTAAAAAGTATTAAAAAAAAGAAAAAAGCAAGAAAGAGGAGAGCAACTAGACCAAAAAACAAATCCACCAATGATAAGAAGCGCTAAAAACTATACTAAAAAAAAAAAAAAAAAAAAACACAAGACAGAACCCTAGGACAAATGGTAAAAGCAAAGCTATACAGAGAAAATCACACAAAGAAGCATACACATACGCAGTCACAAAAAGAGAAAAAGGAAAAAATATATATATATATCTATATATTAAAAAAAAGAGAGAGCAACCAAATCAATAAACAAATCTCCCAATGACAATAAACTCTAATTACCAAACTAAGGTAAACATAAAACCAGAAACCAGGCAGTCACATACAGCAAACCCCAAGTCTACAGTTGCTTCCCAAGTCCACCGCCTCAATTTTGGGATGATTCATTGTCTATTCAGGTATTCTATAGATGCAGGCTACGTCAAGTTGATGGTGGAGACTTAATCCGCTGCTCCTGAGGCTGCTGGGAGAGATTTCCCTTTCTCTTCTTTGTTCGCACAGCTCCTGGGGTTCAGCTTTGGATTTGGCCCCGCCTCTGCATTTAGGTCACCTGAGGGCGTCTGTTCCCACCCAGACAGGATGGGGTTAAAGGAGCGGCTGATTCGGGGGCTCTGGCTCACTCAGGCCTGAGGCAGGGAAGGGTATGGAATGCGGGGCGAGCCTGTGGTGGCAGAGGCCGGCGTGACATTGCACCAGTGTGAGGCGCACCATGTGTTTTCCCGGGGAAGTTGTCCCTGGATCACGGGACCCTGGCAGTGGCGGGCTGCACAGGCTCTCAGGAGGGGAGTTGTGGAGAGTGACCTGTGCTTGCCCACAGGCTTCTTGGTGGTTGCAGCAGCAGCAGCCTTAGCGTTTCATTCCTGTCTCTGGTGTCCGCACTGATGGCCGCAGCTCATGCCCGTCTCTGGAGCTCGTTTAGGTGGTGCTCTGAATCCCCTCTCCTCACGCACCCCGAAACAATGATCTCTTGCCTCTTAGGCAGGTCCAGATCTTTTCCCAGACTCCCTCTTGGTAACTGTGGCACACTAGCCCCCTTCAGGCTGTGTTCACGCAGCCAACCCCAGTCGTCTCCTTGGGATCTAACCTCCGAAGCCCGAACCTCAGCTCCCAGCCCCCACCTGCCCCGGCAGATGAGCAGACAAGTCTCTCAGGCTGGTGAGTGCTGGTCGGCAGTGATCCTCTGTGCGGGCATCTCTCTGCTTTGCCCTCTGCACCCCTGTTGCTGTGCTCTCCTCTGTGGCTCTGAAGCTTTCTCCCCCACCACCCCCCCGTCTCCACCAGTGAAGGGGCTTCCTAGTGTGTGGAAACTTTTCCTCCTTCACAGCTCCCTCCCCGAGGTGCAGGTCCCGTTCCTATTCTTTTGTCTCTGTTTTTTCTTTTTTCTTTTGCCCCATGTACGTGGGGAGTTTCTTGCCTTTTGGGAAGTCTGAGGTCTTCTGCCAGCGTTCAGTAGGTGTTCTGTAGGAGTTGTTCCACATGTAGATGTACTTCTGATGTATTTGTGGGGAGGAAGGTGATCTCCACGTCTTACCCCTCTGCCATCTTGAAGGTCTCCCCGCTATCCTAAGAACTTTTAATCTCATTTGATTCTTGACAAGGAATGAGATGGTAATATTATCATCTTTGCCATTTTATAGATGAAGGAATGAGATTCAGAGGGGATAAAGTCACTTGTACAAGGCTGCACTTTTATTAGCAGACGAAAATTTAAATCCAAGTGTTGGATTCCAGTGCTTATGCTCTTTAAACAAAAATCCAATGTGAGATTCCTTTACTAACAAAAAACATAATAAATTGAGCATATGGAATCGGCATGCTTTGGAAAGTTACAACTGCAAACACACCAGGCATTTGTGCTCTATATTTAAAGATATTTAATCAGTAATTTTACCTATAGTCTTAAGAAAATTAATTTATCTATGTCTCAACTTCTACAGTGACAAAATATCTTTTGTTCTGTGGCAACAATGAGCCTCATAATATTCCTTTACTTACATAAATTGATTTAAATGTTGAATAGGTGTTTATACTATGTCCCATTAACTGCCAATAGCTATTAATTATGTTCTATGAATTAACAATAAATGTTACTGGGTTAAAATCATAAACTTTATTCATTTAAAAATTGTGAATTATCAATAAATCTTCTGAAGTACATGAACAATCCATGAAAGACCTACGTGAATATGAGGAACAGTAATGCTATCAACTCTTGCTGGAGAAATATAAGCAATCTGACAGTCTATCTTTACTACTTGACAGTGTTGGTTACAAACATTATTTGTAACTCTTAAAAGGCCTACACATGTACAGTCACCTCTTTTACCTATTTCAATATATAATGCCTTATATCTGGGTCCCAATTATATTACAATTAAATTTCTAAAACTTTCTCTGCTTTTTGAAAACAGTTATTGTTGGTAGTTAAGGAATTTTTTTTTTTAGTATAATTTAGTAAACTACCAGGGTTTTATTATGATAGGGATTATGCATGGTCTCCTAGACATACAAATGAAGCTACTGTCCTAAATGAAATATGTTCACTGAGCTTGTATCTAATTCCTGGTTGGCTATACTCTCAGTTAATACACTTTGGAGCAGAGGTGGATGTTAAACTTTGATCTTTCTCTGTTTTGTGGCTTCTCCAGAACTTCTGTTTTCTGCTTCCTAAAGCCAAAATGAAGCCGTTTCACAATTATTTCAACAAGTAGCTTGCTGATAGAGACACTCAAAATTGGTCCTTTTTTCCATTCAAGGCACCTGTTATGTCTGGGCCTAGTTTCTTCTCCTGTACTATTAAGTATTCTCTGGAACTGCTTCTATTACATTCATTCATAAACATATTTAGTAAAGTCTTACTAAGTGTATCCTTAGCATTGTGGGGAATTAAAAGCCCTGGCCTTTTGCCCTCAAAGGGCTAAGGGCTTGCACTGGTGCAGGGGAGTGGGGGGCGGGGGGGGGCATTGTGGTTTCAGTATGATTACCTGAGCTTTCAAGACTTGTTGACTGAATGAATGAATGGTCAGTTGAAAAATGCCAGGTCCTAGAAAGTGGGGACCAGGAGATAGCTTATATCTGGAAGAAACCTGTGAAAAATTCCAGCAGATTCTTCCAAATGTAGACTGGGAGTTAATTTAGGTATGCAGAGCAATGCACAGGAAATCTACCTAGATTCTAGACTTGTTCTACAGTGTAATTAGAAATAAGAACTTTCTGCTCCACAAAGGTGGGAGGGAGAAAAAAAAATCCCAAATTTTGGGTTGCTCCTACAGTTTTTTTCTTTTTTAAAGGGAGGAGAGAGGGAAGAGTAGGAAGACGATTTTTTCTTGAAGCTTTGTTTCAGTTAACATAATTCGTTGATATTCAACTAATACATATTGATATGTCTCCAAAAGCTGTTACCGCTGAACAAATAACTAGTGTCCAAGTCCCCTCCCTACACCCAACATTGTTTCCTCACCCCTCTGGAGCTCTCCTCAGCATCTACCAGGGCAATGCTGGCGGCCTCTAGGATACTGTTAAAGCATCAAGGCAGAGTTTGATCTGTCAGTGCTCAATGTTGTTGTTAAATAGTTTGAATAAAAATGCTCATTTCCTGTGTGTGTGTGTGTGTGTGTGTGTGTGTGTGTGTATACGTATCAGGTAATGATATAAACTATATTTATTCCTGTGGGTTATGATTAAAAAAGTTTGAAAGCCGCTGTTCTATGGCCAATATACATGTAGGAAGGAATCCTCTGGGAAGAAACCACCCTCGAAGACTTGAGGCTGAGAATTTTGTTGAATTTATATTTACACTTACCTCTACGGCAAATGATACTGGCTTTCTACTTCCATGGTGATATCAACTTCTTAAATTAATTATGTTAGAAATAAGGTAAATTGGTTTAAAGAAAAACATTAAGTAAATCATAGTATAGATGGTATATAGCTTAACTTAGGAAGGTGGGGTAAGAATGACTGTAATTTTGGAACTATCTTATCTAGATAAACCTTCTG